>NC_053518.1:41461967-41774467 GCF_016920715.1 Anopheles arabiensis
ATCTTACCAGAAGGCAAATACCGGGCGTCTCCACTCCACGGGCGTCGGTTTGGCTCGGTCTCGAGATCTTCGGTGTGTGGGAGATTTTTGTTGCGCTGCATGGCGTTTCTAGATGCGCCAGACGAGTATGTAAAGATGATAACGAGTGGATAAAAAATCACTCCTAAGCTCCCTGCTCATGCTAGGGTGGTGACGGGTGGTGTGCATGCAAACGAACAGCATTAATGTGACTGCAGCAAAGTGCAGGCAAAGTGCAGGCTGTAAAAAGGGTCAGCAGGGTGGTGTGCAGGAAGGTGCATCGAGGCGAGAGACCACTCGTTGAGTCGTTTTTTTTCTCTCGTCTTCCTTCAAACACAAAAGCGCTTTTCGCAAACCACCTGAAGCCAGTACCAGCAGCACCCGCTGGAGGAGGTCGCTTAATTTCCTTCTACCGTGTGGAAGGGTGAGCACGGAGAGAAGGAAAAAAAATGCATACCTCCCTCCCTGCAGAACCGGAACTGGAGCAAACGCAGAGCAAACGGAACTGCAACTGGAACGGTGACGCAAATGGGTAGCAAACGATGCACTCCATGGCACATTCGAGCCATTCGAGCGGTGAACGACGTTTTTGCCTGTAACGGGCTAAAGTGATGATGAGTGGGAATGCGATTCGCAGAAGGATTATGTACAAACACACATACACACCCATTCCTAGGGCACGAAACCCTCCGGCGCACGTACGTCCTTGCGCAGGGCCACTGCCACACACTGCCTCTTTTGAGGTTGTGCCGTGCTCGCCCGACGCTGAAAAGTACCGAGCGGGCACTAGAACAAAAGCACGACCCGCGATTCAACGTGCAAACACAGTTCCCTGGCTCCAACCCCTCCCATACACACACACATACACTCGTTGGGCACGATTATGCTGCAGTGAGCGGTGGGTGTGTATGGGTGCAAGAGTGCACACATAAAAGAAATGTAAATACGCCATCATTCGCCCCACAGAGTCGCGACCAGCAGTAGAAACAGCATCAGAGTGAACGGATTTTCCGGCCCCTTCCACGGGTTCCAGCTTTTTTTTTTATGCTCTGTGTTGCTCCACGAACCGTGCATGCAGGTAGCGTAGAATACAGCGCGGAAATGGTGGCTCTCCCTCCTCACAATCTCCCCTTCGTCGAAGGTGCGAATGGTCGGAGAAATCTACTTAATAGCATTTCACTTCATGATATTTAATGAGGCAAATTTGCAATGCGGGGAAGATGAGTGGGACTGGTAGCGGTGATGACGCGATCGTCGTATGGCGTATGTTTGCGACAGCGAGCGGTTTTATGCTACCTGAATGTGTGTGTGTGTGTGTATGGGTTGGGGTCTATACGAGGAGTCATCGAGGGATGGAGTTATTTAGTAATTATTTAGAATTTTAACAACTTCACAATGTACGAGGTGTGAAGTAATTTAATATTAACGAAGCGCAACCCACTCCAACACTCCAGCGCGCCAAACAACTATGTGGCAATGGTTCTGGTGTGGCGTTTTAAAGCGGCGAACCGGTTTCGATTCGTGGTCGGTTGCGGTAGATCATGCAGTGGTAGTACTAGCAACAACAGTCAAAGAGCAACCGAGCTGCTGTGTGTGGAATTTATATGAGAATTTCTTAGTAATGAAATTCGTTTAATGTATTAAAACATAAAAAGTTTTCATTGATGCGTGTAAACTCTATATACTGTAACTGTATATTAGAAGGTACCGTATTTTAGCGTTTAGTACCCTTTTAGGTCTAAAATGAGCAAAAGATTGAAGAGGTCGTTATACTTAGGTTCGAAACACCTGACCACTTGCACTCGATTACTAATACAATTAGTCTGGCAAAAATAATATTAGAAAACGCTAGGTGCAAAGGAAAAGCGCAAAGTAAAAGGGAAAACCAAACAAATTTTGTATGAAGCAAATTGGAAACATGGACAGTTCTATTTTGAATTTTGTTGAATTATACCCTATTTTTTCTAAAATATTGAAAACCAGTTGAAAAAATGTGAACTAACGAAGAAAAGATTTAAACACAAATGGTGCAAATCCAAAGATAATATACATCCTCAACTAGTTATTCGTTAGTAGCTATTGCATTAATTCTTATTTTTGTTCAACGTCAACTATAACAGTGAATGTATAATTGTGACTCAAATATTTTTTGTAGTGTTTTTGTTAACCTTAACTGCACTCTTGGAATTATATTCACATGTGCATTCAAAGCCGCATGTAAAATTTAAGCATCAGAATTCGATTAACTTCTTCAATCTCTTCAACGATTGGATTTCCCGAAAAGACTACGATTTTTTTGCATCCGATCTAACTGATAAAAACAACAACAACAACAAAACAAGTTTAACTTCTTACCATCCGATGCGCCGGAAACACATGTCCCGTGCATCAGAACGTATTTCAAATCGAGTCGTACGGCCACATGTCCTAGCAAGAAAACCTCCGGGTTTTTTCTTCTTTTCGCTTCATTTTTCCCTCTCCCAACAAACAACTCGACTTCTGCTGACATTTCGCTGACAAACTACATCATACGGCACGCACGATTCGATTATCGGTCACACTACTCGGAACGAAACAGAGCGCCCACCCGGTCGTTCTACTACGTCACACGGCGGCTACTCCGGGTAGCCAACCGAGGCAACTCGGCCTGCCTAGTTTTCCTGCCCGCCCGGCCTGTTGTTTGTTTATATTCGTCCTGTTTTCCAGCTCCCAGTTTTTGCCCGTTTTGCGAACATTGCGGCACTGTTTCGCGGAAACCATCGCACACCGAAGCGCACACCGAAGACCGAAGCGTACACGGGCCCTTCCCCCGAACCGCATGTTTGTCAATCGATGGAATTAAGAATTTATAAGCGAACGTGATGGGAATCTAATTTCGGTGCTTCCCGTTCAGTTTTTCCCGCTCCCGAAATGGCGGTCGATCGATTGTGGACATTTTGCTGACGGTCGCTTAAAACACGGACACCGTTCCGTGCCGGCTGGCATGAGCAGCGCGCTTGACTGCTGGAAGCAATCCAAAAGCGAACAAGCGCGGCCTACCGCTGCAACGATGGATGGCTGGGTTTGGCTGATTGTCGATGGATAGCCGTGGTTCGGTCGCACCACGGCAAGCTCCAGAAAGTCCCGCTGCGACTTCACACCCGACGGTTCGGAAAGGGCGGGAACTTGGTTTCGATTAACAAGCCTCCTCGGTCCCACACTCTCCGTATGAGAGACCGGAATGTCCCGTGATAGGATGACACCCATTACCCGGGTACCCGAATGCGGAAGAGGATGAAATGATGGCGTAATAATTAAAATTGATTCCCAGCCAATCGCTCACCGGCGGGACGGCTGGCCCACCCGCTCTGCGGCATGTTGTTAGTTGTTAGTTTTGTCAAACATGTCACTGAGATAGTGTAGATTTTTTGTTCGTCCTCCTCCTGGCCATTTTGTGGCCAATCCCGAAATTAGCAAAAATCTGCTTCTATCTCTCCTGTACTCTGCAGCATGTTCGAGTTGGCACTGCAAAATATGAATGCTTTTAAATTTCCATTTTAATTCCAGCTGGCATGTTATTTTTGGACCAAACATACACAAATTTGTCCCAAATGGCCGATGCCTTTTTTCTACTATCTCGATCGTAAGACATGCTTTGATAAGGATCCAGATTTTGCACATGACTCGGGTACATTGTCAACATGCTTAAACATTAGTGGCGCAGCACATTTGCACGTTGAATTTTTTTCATTGCGCAACAACCACGACCAAACTCAACTGCGAAATGTTTGTTAAATAAGCGTCCGGAACCTAGACACAAGCGGAAACCCCGCGTACAACACACACATACAAACGCTGCTGCCTGCTTTTGTAAGGGACCGCCGATTACGGTGCCGATTTATTTTTTTCGCAATCGGCACTTGGCCCATCATCAATGTGGGGCGAGGGACTTCCCCGACACCATGTAGGTGGTGGTGCGAGGCGCGAAAGGGCTGGTAGGAAACAGCTGTGTTAAATGGTAATATATTTTCGTTTGCTGCCGCTGTCAAGCGCGCGCGATCTCAGTTTGACAACCGACCATTGGCAGTGATGTGGCCGCCGCGTATGTGTGTGCTTTTGTGCAATTATGGACCGGATTCCGATATTGCCGGAACCACGCGATTCCGAGGTGGGAAAAGTCCACAGCAGGAAAACCATCGTTCTCCGCTCCTCTCAGCTAGTAGCCCGTTGGCACCCCCGCAAACAGCACTGACGACGTGTTCGGTGTTTCGGTGCCATAAATTCGTAATTCATTTAAGGATATCCCATTCACTCATTAACGTGATGCCAAATTAACGTCGACGAAATGAAATGTTGCGTTCTCTTCGCTTCCCGCGGCTCTCTTACCTCCTTTTCGCTCAAACCAAGCAAATAAACAAAAAAAAAAAAAATTGTGCGAGGGTTGGAAATTCGCGCAATTTTACCAACGCGCACCGTCACCATTACTCGTGATTTTCATCTCCCAAGTTCCGGCGGTGTTATGTGGAAAAAGAGAGAAGCCAAATAAAAAAAAAAAACATCCCACCTCCGCACGATATGCTGCTTACGTGCTGTGAGGAAAAGTTTTTGCTACCGAATCGTCTAAAAGCTGTCCGGGCACACACTGACTTCCGAGCGACACGCGTAGGAAATGCGGGAAATTATTACCTTCATTCAAGTACACCCAGTGCCGGGTGCCTTACCAGACGGGCATTTGGAGATTTGGTAAAAAGTTTTCAAAGCAATGGCAGGGATGTCAAACAGAACACATCGTTAAGGCGTGTGTTGTTTTGTGTTTTAGAGCTTGAAGAAACGCAGTCCATGACAATTATTTGATTCCTTAATTTATTGACTAAACTGGTTGTAATGATTTCAGAAATAAAATTATAAAAACAATTTCAGCCATAGTTTTCTCAATCATTGTTATTTTCTTGAGAAACCACGCAATAATCAAGCGACTCCAATTATTATCTATTTATGATTCACGAATTTGCATATCCTGCCTGCATATCCTATCAAGGCCTGCCTGTATCACTTGTGAGTTTGGCCTTCAGTAGCTTAGTGATTACTAATAGCACGATAGTCTGTAATATGTATGAGAGAACGGTTTATCGGGGGCTTGAATCTATGACAGGCATGTTGTTTTGTCGTACGAGTTGAAGGCAGTACCACGGTACCGGCGATTACATTTTCTTAAATCGAGGTTATATAACCTCTAGATTATATTTTAGGAGAGGAACAGTGGTTTAATGTTATATGCGGCATCCTGCAAAATTACGAATCTGACCCTATTCATCGATCGAAAAACCGATTATCCTGTTAGAACTAGTTTGAATATTCCTACCAAAAAACCCTACGGAGCATCATGAGAATCTGATTCTACGGGGTCTAGTCAATCTACAAAACATGCCATTTGTAATGCTCCGTATTGGACCATTGATAGCTACGCTTAGACTCTCGTTTCAGGCGATAACGAGTTTGACACCGCTGATCAAAGGCGCCAACGCAACTCGTGTCAAAATTGTCGTGGTGTATCTTGCCGATCGAGAGGCGATAAAGTGTACCGATAAGCTTTTAATGAAGGTAAAACTTTCTCTTGCAATATACGAAAGTTTATTTGAGAAGGAAGGAAGAATGTATCTTGCCTCCGAGAGAAACACATATCCATGTGTGCTTCCGTATCAGTTTGATTTGATTTCAGCCGTATCTTGCTTGCTAGGTTAGGGAAGCTTATCCGTATCTGCCGCTTATCAGCTGTTTAAGATCTGTCTCAAAGTATTGAGGCATTGCCAGACACTTATAGCTACACGCCTGAATTATTCTAATGTGTTTCAAACACACGTGAGATAGGATTGTGGTTACACTGCAACATCTAAACGATTTTTGTTGAAGCTTTTTAAACAGCGTGAAGCTTCCTATCGCTGAAAGAGTGTGCGTTTCTGCAACAAATATAAAATGTGCAACAAAAGAGAAACAATTAAGAAATACGGCACCAGCAGCAGTAGCAGATCCGGTTGCTAGTGGCAGCCGGCGTCAACCCCTAGGTCGATAATTAGTGCATTTACTTTGCAAAACTCAAAAACCGATTAACGCCTCGTCCATCCAGCCCAGCCAATACCCAACCCCACCATCTCGTTCGGACCACCGACGCCAGGGATCGATGACCAGAGCCTGCCTTTTGCTACAGGCCACCGCAAACCGTCCCGGCTCGGTTGTACACCGTTCGTCCGGCGCACCAACACCAGCACCGCGTGGAAAGGTTAGCGTGCAAACGGGCATGCGCCACCGGGAGCAATCGTCAGTTCCCCTCGACGATGACGACGACGTTGGGCTCGGGAAGTGTCCAAGCGTGTGCGTTCGGGTTGCTGGTAGGGCACTGTGCCCTATGTACCAATCGAAAAGGATGAAAGGTAGCGACGGGAAGGAGAGCACATGCACAGCTAAAGCGTGTCTATTGACGACAGACATTTGACAGTTGATGGATATTGGTATGGAAGGACACACTAACTAACCAACGTGGTGTGTCTATGAGTGTGTCTGTTGGCTGACACCATATTCGTCCAAAATGCTGCTTCGTGTTTCGCACCGCGGTTGTAACTGACGCGTGCTACTGCACTACGCACTGACAGGAAATGAGAATTCGCGGTTTTAAACCACGTGGAACTTAAACCAGCCACACTAAAAAATGGAGAACAGGCCCGACGAGACGAGCGTTGTGTGCGTATGTGTGTGCATCATCATTATCGCCATCATTTTACTACAGCGGCCGCGGCACGAGAAAACCGGAAGAATCCAATCGAGAGTCAGGCAAGTTAGCGGCTTGCTTGCCGCAATGGACCACCGTCACGCCGTCACCGTATACCGCCCGTCGGTGTGTGCATCGGATGCTTGGCTCGACGGCTTTCACGGTGGTCGTGATCAATCTCGTGCTCTCGCCACGTTAGAGCGTTTTTGTTGGTGGCATTTCGCTTGCACTAGCGAATAACCGCGAATACCGTCTCACTCGCGTTGGCAGCAGCATGGAGGAGTTACGCACACGACTCGTCGTGCCGGATGGCTGTGCCTGTGTGTGCTTGCTGCTTTGTATCGGTATGTGTCCTCGGGGATCGGCTTCGTCGTCGTGGTCGTCGTACATCATCGCACGAGTCCAGCAACGCGTCTACGCCGCTGTAACTGGAGCACACGCGTCCAACGGTTGGTTGGTCCAATGGCAGTAAACTCCGCTGCTCGTCGGCACCACCGTTATCAGTTGTTCCGTTGACGTTTGTGCGGCAAGCCACGAGGTTTCAAGCCACCGGCCGGGACTGGTTCGGTCAACGGTTTCGACAGTCGAGCCCTTTGCACGTGATCGATAGTGTCTAGTGGCGTTGAAGTGGTTGGTCTGGGACGAGGACGCTCCAAGCGTGTAGGGTGACCAGTGTGAGCGTGCGTGAGTCTGTAAGCGTGAACGTGTGTGTGTGTGAGTGTATGCACAAATGTTCAAGAATTTGCCTGGCACAATGTGTGAAGGTGCCGTTTTGCAAGTGAGGTGTGAGACAACTTCAACCACTACTAAAGACGGGAACCACCATATGGTACCGAACGGAACGGACAGCCACAACATCAAAGTGTAGTGGGCCAGTTTGAAGCGGTCGAGTGGATCAAATGACGAGCCTTATTGTCCGGGGCAAGCAGAAGTGTTTGTCGCTGTACGTGTCCGTGCACTTCGGATGGGGAAAATGGGAACACTTGGGGACAAGCGTGTGACACATACGGTTTGGTGCTCGTGGTGCAACGATACAATCGCGCCAGCAAGACGCGCACGGACAGACTGTCGCCTTCCGGCAAGTGTGTGTGTGTCTGTTTGTATGTACTGAAACAAACGATTCTGGAATGTTATGCGCGGGTGTACGAGTGTGTGTGTTTTTTTTTACTGCATATGTGACCACCTTAGCCTTAGTCATGTGCACGGAAAGCATGGCCGCATTCGGCGTCGGCGTCAGAAAGAGCAGTAAGTTGCAAAGCCTTACAAACACATGAAAACCCGGTCAGCAGAAGCGACGTTTCGTTTCGATGCGATTCGGACAGCCGAATGCAAAGAGTCGAAAAGAAGCACAGCCGCGCATCTAATCTTCCTAGAAGGCGAATTTATTTAGCATACTCCTACTGGCGCGAAGAAGGAACAACAAAACCCCGGAGCCGCATTGTTGGGGGTATCTAGATATATTTGAATAAACATTTCCACAATCACAAGAATCTGCATGCAGCCAACCAGTTCCAATGAAAACAAACCCTTGCGCTTTGGTAGGCTTTTGTGGGAAATAGAAATATCATCGGTAAAGCCGATTTTATGCGCTATTGCTTGCGGTCTTTTCTTTCGGGCAGCGCTCTGCATTCTTCTGGAAAACAGTTCAGGACAGCAAACTTCTACAGCAAAATAAAATAAATATCAGCTTAATAGCTGCATGTTATTTTATGAGCTTTCTGGCCCCTCGTACATTTCCGAACTGCGGCAAGAAGTGTTCCGATCTCTTATCGGCGTACGAAACCATTATCAATATATCATCCCGCACCGTACCAGGACGCCAGCTTCCCACAGAACTACATCTCATCCGTTTTGCAGTAGACACCACACACGCCAAGCAAATGCGTATGGCTTCCGGGACCAGGGGACGAATGTGACTCGAAACAGAAGACATAGGCGAAATAAAACGTCAAGAGTGTGAAAAAACAGGCCTCACACAAACCGCCTGCTGCCTCACACCTTTGTCAAACCCTCCCCGGAATGGTTGATTCGATGATTCGTTTCAATGATTCACGAGCGGTTTTACGACCGCCCCACTCCGTCCCGCTCAAATTACTTTATCATCATAATCCGACTTCTAATGGGTTGCCTTTTGTTTAAGCATTCCTTTGCCATATCATATCCCGTCGTTTTTTCTTTGAGGCTCTTCTTCCCTTTTGTGATGTTTTAGTGCACACATACGTAAATACTCCACTTCACGCCTTCGACACTTAAAAGGTTTATTTTAATGCGATGAATGCGATGTTGCTGTATGCTTTCGGGCGCGTGGTGATGGTGGTGCGTCGGGTAGGGAAAGTCTGTATGTTGCACACGCTGGGCTGCTGAAATGTGAAACAACCGCCCGACGAACGGAGAAGTGTAATTTGATGATGATAAAGTGAGACTGTTTGTTAAGCAGTTCGGTAAACTGTTTTTTCGCATTCTATCATCTAAAAGGAGCCACGAGGTCGAGGGATGCTTAAGCTATGTTTATGTGTTTTATGCGAATTGGTGCAATTTTTGTTTATGTTCCTTTCTTTTGCTTCATGGCTTTAGAATTGTGTGTTAATTCGTTTTCTTTTAATTATCACTTGCAGAACCATCTCCAGCGGCAGTCCAGCTGATGCGGAGGTCCATTCCGTGCTGAAAAAGGTATGTGCTGGTTGTTGTTTTTTGCGCAAGGAATTTTCTTGCAGTTTTGATAATTTAACCCACCCACTGTCACTAACTAATTGCAATTCTGCCCCCATTCTACGTACCGCCGGAAGAAGTTAAATATTAAGGGAGGAGTACTCTGCACGTCTGCAGTTGATGGTCAGCAGACGTGATAAATTTCCCCAAGACTTTCTTGGTTCTGAAGTTGGCTTACTCTCGGCGATCGTTTAAAAGCGACAAAATGACTGCGTGGCCCAGAATGGTGGATGCTAGCCGTGTGGTCAACTCGCCACTGTCTTGTTTTTTCGCCATTTGCTCTCATTTTGTTGCCCTACCATTACCTGTCTTTGGAGCCTTCCCTTCCCCTCATTTGTCTCTTGAGAGTTTCCATTCGGCCAACTTCCATGGTTGGTTCTGACAGTGACCAATAATCAAGATGCGATTGCGTGTAAAACGGTAATTCACACTAGTCGCCGTTCATGAATAAAAAATCAACACCGCCACCACATTCATGTTTGGGCGGAGTTTTGTGTGTGTCTTGCGTTTACATACATACAGAGCTACAGAGTGTCTGCGAGGGTCCCTTTATACCCTTACAACAACTACTACAAAAAAATCCTCCAATAGTGTGACCCCGCTTTGCTTTGCCCAAAGCCTGTTGCTAGGTGACAGCATTTCCTGTAAGAGTTGCGCATAAAACTATTTCAGCCCCCCGGTTTGCTTCCACCGCTAATCTCCATAACAACCCGGGGGACAAACAAACAAACGATCGGCGGTACGAATGAAATCCGCCCCCTTTTGACAGGGTATTAGCTAGAACACGTAGCTCCAGTGGTAGCTGCTCCATTGCTAGCTGCAAATGGAAATTAGTCTCATTTAAAAACGCGCGCTACCCCTCCGTACGCAGATCGTGTTTGATGTGCTCAAAAGATAGAAAGACTAACAGGAATACTATCGGAGACATCGAAGGGTTCGCACAATCGTGTACGCTCGATCTAAACACTGTCAAATGGCAGCTGGAAGCATATGGAAGCGAGCCTGGGGTTTGGGTGGAGTTGGAATAGATTTCACTTCCCATTTTGTGTCTGTTTGCTCGTTTGACTTTTTTTTTCTCCATTTCCTTCCTGAATCGATGATAACCTTACCGGGTGACAACACAACTAACTCGTTAGTCGTTGCGTTTGTGTGTGTGTTGTTCCTGACTTCATGCATTTTTTTCTTATGTTTAACCTCTAAGCCAGTGAGGCATACGTCGATGGACTATCATGACATGGAACCAGTGTGTGTGTGTGTGTATGTATGTGTCTTATGTCACCCGTGCTTCTTCCCATGTCCCTCTTAATCGTGTATCCCTCGATCCCACACGACCTCCTGATCCCGGGTGCCCTAAAAAAAAAAGCGGCGAAAGGAAGTTAGTGGCATTTACATGCAAATGAATGTAAAGTCATGCTTATCGCTATACAAACAGCTGTAGAGTGGGAACGAGAAAAAGCGAGAGAGAGAGAGAGAGAGAGACAACCCATGACGGTCCCGCAGAAGCTGCCTTTTGACCTCTTCACCGGTTTCACATACGCGTTCCAGTCGTTCCAGTATGCCTGTGCCTTCATGCTGCATACCTTCTGTTGCTGCTATACTTTATTTATTTTTTCAACACTGCCCTCTTTGGCCTCCTCCGGTCGGTTGATGCTCACCCGATGCGCACCGCTTGGACGGTGGAATTTCGCTCCTGCCGTTCTCTAGCATAGTTCTCAACACATTTGAGCTCTGAACAAACAGAACCTAGTTTCAGTGCCGCGAGCCACACCGTCCGTCCGCCGGGGAGCAACAGCAAAGGGGCAACAGCAAGGAATAAAAAAAAGTGTTGTCGCTATCAAATTTTAGAACCATTGAACGAAACACAGTACACGCGGGAAGGCAGAAAGCCGAAGGGAACCGCTTCCCGAAGAATAACGAGACTATTTCAAAAGTTTTGCTAATGCGCACAGGAAAAACATGTATGCAATCGGATGCTACGAAGGGTGTTTGGTGGTGCGGACGGTGTTTGAGACGGCGATGGTGGCAACCAAATGAATATTAAACGTGTATGAAGCACGCATTTGTGGAGCTGCCGGTCGTGTACTGGGGTGGGGAGGAGCTGGTATCAGAAAGCAGCAAAATACAGTTGAGTAAACACAGGAATCCGAAGCATCGGGGCTTTCGCACACCGGACGGGGTTGAAAAGTTAAGTCAGCGGTGCCAGCAAGTCATGAAGTGAATTTGGATTTAAATTCAATTTTGAATTGTTTCAGGCGATTTTATCCGTTTCGACTACTTTGGCCGCGAAATTATCGATCAATTCAAACGCTGAATTACAAATATTGCATCAAATGTAAATGTTAATTCTATTTCACTTGTGGCACTACCGGCTGTCACAATGTATCTCTGTGCGATGGGGACTTTTTTCACTTCATTTATGCATTAATTTTCTCATTATGCACACTGTAATTTAATTGCCTTCTCATCGACAGAGTAGCTGCAGGCGCCGTGATTGACGCACTTCCGTTTCGATTTCGATTCATAACGAACGTTTAATTTCCTCTTTAGTCTCCTGCTGGACTGACTGGTTTGGCCTGCAGTGCATCTCGGTACTGGCGACAGTTGATTAATATATGAATCCCGTGAAAATATGACACGAGGGTGCATCAATGTGACGGTCAATGCAGTGGTCCAATATGCAGCAGGCGTGTATGTTATTCAGCAAAAAGCCAATTACATCTGATAAGGATTTATCAATGCAAACATATGTAAAGAAGTTTTAGCAAGAATAGTTTTTGAATTAATAAAGAGAGAAACAAATTGAGGCTATATTTAAAGACTTCAAAAAGATTAATAAAATTAATTTCAAGTAAAATAAATTGAAATTTTCATGATTTAATAATATTACAAATATAACAGTTATTTTGATAAAGTTAAACTATAAATTATCTTCACAACTTAGTAATGCCGTGTCGTTTTGTAACGCCGCATTACCGCGCAAAGATCAGAGGCCCGGTTTTCCGGCTTAGCTGAGTTTGAATAGAAAATGTGTCCGTATCCATCCAGCTGGCCGTGGAATGCCGTTATCCTTCTCATTTACTTTCTTTTTGTTTTTGGTTCATTTCTGTTGCCACTGCAATACCAACGCGCGCGCGTTAGGATGCGGTGCCGTGCGGACGGAACCAGAGTTTTGCCCTAATTAAAAAGCAAGCATCGAGTGCAAAAGAGGGCCCGAAGGCGTTTGTTTGCTGTCCTGTGTGTTTGTGTGTGTGTGTGTGTTTGTGTGCGGTGGGTGAGATTTTTCTCATCCCTTCTTTCCCCTCCCCCAGTACACTGTTGGCGCCTTCAGAAAGAGTAATAATGAAAAGCGCTTCGATCGTGGAATGCACCCAAAAGGGACGTGGAAAATGGCAGGACAATGGAAGAGCAATGGAAGAGCAGGAGCGAGCACCGCCAGTAAGTACGCTTGGCGACGTGGAAACGAGGACGACAGCAACAATGCTGTCATGGCCTGGGTTAAAATGGGCAAAATAAAGTAAAAAAAAACCTCAACTCCGACTTTTCCATGCCCACCTACTAGGCGCGGAGACTTTGCCACCAGGAAAAGCAACTGCCGTTCTGCCCGGTAGCGGCACTGCAACGACACAGCACTGAGATGTACATAAAATGAAAGGAGTAGAGTAAGGAGAGAGAGAGAGAGAGAGAAGGAGGGCAATAGGCACCAACAGCAACAAAAAACTCAACACCGCATTCTGCCGCATATCCCACTGCCGGAGCTTAGGGCGAGCTCAAAATTACACTCACTACTTTGAACTTCATTAAAATTGAATCCCAGCAATTACGGGGTGGCCCCGGCCCCCGAGCTAAAGGGTCGCGGGTAAAGTGGGTAAAGAAAATTCTTTGCTCATAAAATCGAGCTCCCATCGATGCGCTTCCGACCGACACACCCGTACACAACAACAGCGTTTTGGGTAGAAAGGAATACTGTGCCGAAAAGGCGCCAGAGAGAACCGCGAGGTTTGATCTTTCCCTGATGGCGTTAAATTCCCAAACGGCTTTACGGTGGTCCTTGTCGTGGTAAAGGTTGGGTGTTTTCTTTTCTCTCCTTCTCTCTGTGTCGGATTCTTGCACTATTTGAATGGCTTGAAAACGCTTTTCAGGTGGAAAGGGAACCTAAATTTCACTGGACGTTTTTTGTTTGTACCACCCGTTTGCCACTAATTGGGAAACTGTTTGCCTATTTTTGGTCGGTTGCGTTTTGATGGAATTTTAGGGGATGCTGATGTGGAGCATTTTGCGGTCATGCGGAGATGGCAACGGAAAGGCGCAGCTATCGAAGCTGCTAACTTTTACCACATGTGGGTTGTAATGTGCATTTTTTAATGCATCGCCTTTTACACAGTTGTTTTTTTTTTCCAAGTTAAAGCAACTTCAATTACAGAACATAAAGACGTAGCCTGTGAAAAAGACATCTGAGTAAATAATAATTTTAATTCTTAAATAGTTGTGCAACCTACTAATGATGCTAAAGATATATTCGAATAGATGTAATAAATTGTAAAAGAATTAGCATTTTCACTGGGGCTGGTCTAGATCTAACAGATTTAGCTATCTGTGACTTTAAAATTCATTTCTAGACAAACAGTTGAGTTCAATTTATGATGGTTCATTTAAAATTTCAACTCACGGCGAACATGTTGTTACATGCTTCTGACATAACAGCACCACGGAACTTATTCGATAAGTCATAAAATTAGACGATTGTTTTAAAATATTACAGACATGTTATACAGCGAATCTTATCATACAAGTTATTTATTTGTGAGATTGCCGGTAGCGCTCCCTTAGTTACTCGTTATGACTCACTCACAGAGATGATATCTTAACATTTGACTCCAATTAAGGATGACATGATCACGTAATTTGTAACGCCAAGATGGAAAAAAAACAAAAGAGGAGTTAACATTACCATCATTATAATTAGTACGTCAATATTACGTAAAAATGAGCAGTAATAGAAAAAGATTGATCATCAACGTAATATAGAGGTACCCAGAAAATTATGTAAAAAATGATATTCACAATCCCATTCCATCACTGCAATAAAAAAAAGATATTTTTCTTATAATGCTTCAAAACCTTTTTCAAATTTAGTCCGAACTAGTATGTTAAGTAGAGATCAAATCAAAATTATATTATTAATTTAATCCACTTCATCAAGATTAAAGTATTTGTAAAGGTGGACGGATCTATGATGGAAAATGATTCAAGGATATATTTTTTTCTTGATTCTATGATTTCCAAATCTATGACTAGTTTAAGCTTCTAGACTCATAATAATTTGTTATACGCAAGATAAATACTATTCTTCCTCGAAGCTCATCTGCTGACTAAAAAAAAGTTTCAAAACAATTTGATTAAGTCTTGGAAAATAATATATGCTTAACCTAGACTAAAAATCAAACAAATATAATACCGCCTAAAACATTGACAAAAAAGCTATCCTTTTCGAATCCAATTTTTGCTTGTTAGTCGACAAACCGTTGACTTACTCCCCCAAATTCCCCCTTCATCCCTAACTCATTCTATATTTAAACAAAAACGAAAGAATAACCACGCCAGCTCTTATACCGGGAAGCATTTGTTGCAGCAAATAACATAAAACGACACGTCATCAAGGGAAACGTGCCCGTGTGAGAAAACCCACACCCATTTCCGATAATCATTCCACAAATCATCAGTCACACGGATCCCAAAACAGGAAAAGATCCGCACGGCGCTGTGTGCACAATGACACCAACAGCAAAAAAACAGGCATCCAAAAGGATGGAGGTTGTACAGAACGAAAAAAAAAATGGGTAGAAAAGCGCACACCAAAGCACAATATTTGCTTTGCCTTTGTGTCTCGACTGTTTTAACCATCCGTTTCACGGGTAATGCGGCCCTGGTATGTTTGATGTCGCAGCATCTTTTGCTCGGAGTTGGCCGGAGCCCTAATCGTGAAGGGCGGTGAAGGAGGTTGTGCGGGAATTTAATTAACCCGAACATTGTTTGAATACTGACGCCTTGTCAATTATTTACAGTATCGATCCCATCTCGCTTGAAATACGGGCTACAACACCGTGTGGCCACACCGTTTGACGCAAGGGTGATAAAATTAGACGAGCAAAACGAGGACGATGGGGGACGGGCACGGAGATACACGATAAGACGCTACAGCCATGCTGACCAGTGAGCAGGTGTGTGAGTGTGTGTGTGTGTGTGTGTGTGTGTGTGTGTGTGTGTGTGTGTGTGTGATAGACGAAAAATCGTTGTCCCCTTAAGTGTGACATCACCCGTTGGGCGGCCAGGCGATTATCTCGGGCATGGCTAACCCACCGGAGCCCAAAGGAGCTGCGGGACAACAGCGTAAGTACATTCGGGACGGAGGTTTTACGTAAGAGACTGGGGAGGGTCGGTACGGTGAGCCAAGGGAGTCATTTTACAGATCGTTCCCAATCCCGAATCCCGCAGCTAAAGTGGAGCTCATTTTTCTTCTGCCCCGGTTTTTGTGAGCACGAGACTTACGCCGTCAGGCACGGGAAGTGGAAAGGTTGAAGCAAATGAAACGTACCGAAACGGCTATTTGTACTTGCCTTGTACCGCCCGCTCTCGCACCTGATCCGGCTGTAGTGCAATGTTTAGTCCGCAACGGTTGTTAGTCACTTCATGCTGGTTTTGAACCCAGTTTATTGGCACCTTCCTTCCCTCTCAGCGGAACTGCATGTCATCGGATGGCAGTAGTAAGGGGAAAGGTTTTTGGGATGATTTTATATCTTAATTGAATTTTACTTCGAAACTCTGCCCCATCTGCTCGCACCGTTGCTCTTCTGCTCGATTAGGCTACACAGTTAAGGAGTAGCCAAGATGGGGTTTTGGCAGCCTGCCACTGACAAAGTCTTCCCGGGAGATAAAGCCGTCCCTAGAGTGAGAGGAGACTGGGGACACACAAAAGCATGTTAAGGACACATTCACTTGCACTCACATACATACGTTTGACATCTTACAACACATCCGATAACGTATCTCGCGACCCACTCCTCGCTTGAAGAAGGGATAGTTTGGACGAGTTGGACGATTTATGTTTCTGTTTTTACCCCCACCGCTCCAACACTCGAAATACATCTTCCAAAGCACAACCACATCGGTTTAGTTGGTAGTTCATGGTGCAACAGGGGACCTTTTTTCCAAATTGACCCATCCTCCCAACGACATCCGCGATAACTTGCCAATCGTTTCTCGGTGGAGTTTTCTTTTTTTCTCCCGAGCTATACTTTCCCATTTCTTTACGAGCCCATCATTCGTCGATCACTTTATCGGACGGGCATGGGTCTTGGGTAGGAATTGTGCTCGAACCGGTTGATTAGTAACATACAACAACCTTGCAGTCGGAGTAGCTCCTTGCCAGGTATCTGAAGCGAACTTTCACCTCCGATTCGTGTGTGATACCTCCAGGCAGTGCACAGCACTCCTTTTTCTCTATTTGTTGTAGAAAATTTACGGTCGACGATTGTTTTGTGAAATGTCCATTGGCAAGGGGGAAAAGTGATAGCCTCACCGAGGGAAGGACGTCTTGTGCCGGCATTGTCCCGCCCCAACCATATCCTAGACAATTGACCTGTCGTCCTGCCGACATTACCTGTCAGTGCCATTGCTCTTCGCTATCGGTTACGCGGTACGGTTTCTTCACCATTTGCCGGCAAATGTTCAGCGACGTGTGGGGCTAACTTTCTTCGATTCCTTCCGATTGACCATCGCTTTTCCAGAACTCACGCTTTGTCACTCTCCCTCCCTGTGTAGCTTTCTTGGCGGTCTTATCGGAATGTGGTGGGAAAGTTGGCAATAGAACAGGATCGATAAGGTTTACACACGACATCGAACCCATTTACGATAATGGTACCATGGCGCGGGGTAAAGAAAAACCCGGTGGACAATGGCCGAACCCGGCAGGTTGTGATAAGCAACCCCGACCCGTTGAGTGAAAGTGAAACTAGCCAAGTGAGGTTGATACGGGAAGCGAAGGGTGTGAATAAAACCATTTGCTCGTAGTCGATTGTGCAAAAATGGATACTGTTACGAGGTGGATACCGAAGGAGCGGTGAACGGATAAGAAGGTACGTGATGGAAGGTCTTGTCGGCTGGTGAGGGGAGCCATTTAAAAGCCTCCCAATGATGGAAGGTAAATTGACTTTTCGACGGATTAAGCCATGTGGGGGTCGTACGTGTTAGTACAGAGGTGTGTTAGTAGATTGTGGGTACAGGAGTTGGGACTATTGGTGGGGTTTAGTTTCCTTTTTTCCCCCAAAAAAGATAAGGAGTAACCAATTGTAAGTAAGATATATCATTACGCTGCTCTTTGAAGGGAAGTAACGGGTTTTTGTGTGGAAGTTTGAGTTTGTTTCGCTGATGGCACGTCATTTGCACAATTAAACCTTCAACTACTTCTACCACTACTTCTTTTATTAAATTGTTTTTCACACTCCAATGTACAGCTTCAAATCATTGATTTAGACATCAATTAGTGTAATGAGTCAAACATTATTTTTACAGCATTTGTCCGTCACCTTGTCACATAAAAAACGTCCACAAAGCAGTGATTGCCAATAACACACACCGCTCGGAAATAAAACACCGACTGACTCTTATCCTTTCCCACTCCAGTGCGGAATGCAAAGGTCCCTGCTGTCTGAGGTCCCGACTCTGCATTCGGTCTGTTCGTACTGCTTCGTGTTGCCTTCCTTGGCGCCTTCCCTGATGCAATCCCGGCCCCAGTGGCAGCAACAGATGATGAACTCCAAAAACACATCAGCGACACTGTAGTTCTGCCTTTCAGAAGGCGTCGCAGTGAGCCGTTGGATAGGAGAAACGGGACACTAAAATTTTACGACAACACAAACACTTTTATGGTGCGCCATTGATGCGCACTAAAAAAAAGCAACCCGGAGCACAGCAACAGATCGTGTATGTGCGCCTCCATTGCGAAAGAAGATGAAACTTTCATTTTGTATCACTTCCCGAGCCGAGCACGGAGAGTGGAAAATGGGTATGGGTAGGCAAAAAAAGGGGCAACGAGCTAACAGGATGGCAAGGGAGAAAATGATGCTGGACAACCTCAACGCTGCCGGTCAACATCGACACGTAAACGATTTGGAAGCAATTTAAGACCCAACCCCTCCGCCTGACCACTTTAAATCATCTCAATTTGGTGTAATATTTCGAGCTGGATCGAGTCCTAAAAATTGTGCGTGTTGCTTTTATACTCTCGCTGTCTTTATCTTTGCCTCTTTCTTGCTTTGGAACATTTTGGTCCGAGTTGGGTAAATGTGATTAAATATATTTTATTTACCAAACGCCGGACGTTGTGGTCCATTCGTTGTGCGGTCTGTTTAGCAGAATACACAACAAACGCTTAGCGCAATAATTTGTTTGAGAATATTTTGTCCGATTTATCTGCACCTTAAACCCACCGACTCACACATCAGCCTTCAGGTTGATTATAGCTCCCGTGTACACCATGACATAGCCGGGCGCGGTTAATGGTCAGGCGCGAATTGGTTTGAAGCAACGCAGATACGCACTGCAACGGCTATTGAGGGATGAGATAAACAAGTGAACCTTATTATCCAAGCTTTTCCATTCGCATCGGCGAAAGCGTATTCCAAACCCCTCCTCGTCTGTCGAATTGGGAGTTACGCCATCGGTAACGATTCGTATGAATTCCAGCATTGCATCACACGCGCCTCCCTTGGAGCATGAATCGTAAAAGTATAAATTATTATTTTAATGTAAAATAAACAGCGCAAACGCTGTGCCGGTCGCGGAGAGCCCGATCGAGCTGGTTGCGTTGCTTCCCGGGGCGAGCGTTTTTTTTTTCTCCCTGCTCCGAAGGATCCCGGTCCCGTTCCGGATGTCCGTCGGTTGATGTTTTATGGTTTTCCCTTGTTTTACACTGGAGAGGTGTTTTTTTTTTTTCATTTTTCTTATTCTCTCCATCTTGCCGCAATCCACTGGAATTTGAAAAGCTCGGGAATTGCGCTCGCACAGCCATAGGCACGGATTTATCATTACACATTGGACAAATCGGACAAAAAGGGGTTAAAGGTGCAGGGAGCGGGTAAGCATAAATGCCAATGTAAACATGGCCGGTTAAGTGTGCGGCATGTGCGCCTGGCATAAGGTTAAGGGGGGCAAACTCATACAAACACACACACATACACAGTGGCCGCAGGTCGAGAAAGTAACGGTCGGGACGTGTGCGGACGAGGTTTCATCATTTCCATCAGCGAGATGGAAACCGCACGGAACGCAAACCGGTTGTGCCCACCGACTGTTTTCTCCGGACGCGGTGAAAGGCCACCGCCAGGAGTTTTCGGCCACGGCCGTGGAAACTCTGTGCATCAAATAACGAAATTGCAGATGATAACTTTTTTCCCCAGTGTGTGTGTGCGTTTTGGGCTGTAGGATATTTTCCTTCGCTTTTCCGCTGCTGCCGTGGTACAGTGTGTTTGTGTGAGGTTGTTTTTATTTGCACACTTTTGCACTCTCTCTGCTGTGCGTTCTTTTTGGTTTAGTTGTGGATTTGTTTGTTAAATTATGCCACAAAATGCTTCTTCGGAGATGAATTATCTCTTTTTTCTTTCTCTCTCTCGCTCTCTCTCTCTCTCTCTCTCTTAGAGGATGCAAATTCCACCAAACTGCAAAATGTGATTGCGTTTATACAATCAGCATTTCCCCTGCAAGTTGAGCGGAGCTGTTAAAGTTTGGGCTCGTTTGTTGGGCCGTATTACTGCAGTGATTCTAGCGCGTACGGTGTGGAGTATATTCAGGGTTGACGGAAGATGGAGAGTTTTATCGTTGCATTACTTTAGTTTTGTGTTGCTATGAGTTTTTTTTGTTTATGTAAGTTGAGTAGCTTACTTTTACGCTCGAAGTAACTATGCTTTTAAAAGCTACTTTTTTGCAGTTGAATAATGTTTAATTCTGACACAGCGAAATACTATCACATCTAGTGAAAAGACAACACAGTTCTTGGGACAACCCAGAAATCCCCTTGTAAATCAATATAATCACTCTTAATCATTAAGGATAATACTCATTGAAGTGTAACAAAGAATTAATCATTACATGAAAATAATCAAAATATAATAAACAAAATTGCTCCCTTTGGTTGTAATTACTTCCGGCAGTTACATTTTTATTGGAGTAAAGTTAGTACAACGAGTTTGATAAATATAGAACAGTTTAATCTTGAATGTATTTTTATCAGTTGAAACAGTTTTGTTTGGTTCATTTTTATAATTAATGAAATTAATGAAAAAAAAATGTTTTATAATTTGGCAGAACAACCTACGATTAAAAACTAATTTTTATTTTTCTGTGAATACAATAATGTAAAATTTACATGCATTCATTAAAATAACATAAAACCGGCAGAGACTACATGATTTTTAATTTTGCACATTACCTGCATTGAGCCTGCACTCAAATAAGGTTGCGTTTTTTTTCAATTTTCTTCAATGGTTAATACACTTTAGAGCTCATTTTGTTTGAAAATTAAGGAAATTTCCACAAATGAACTGTTTATCATCGGTTCTTTGTTTGCAATCACGTCACAATTTCCTCGGAACAATTTATTTCAAACATTGACGCTATGAACCTACTAGCTACATTCGCCTCTTTAAATCTACTCTCGGAACAATTACACTACCCAAACGTTGACCTCCGCCCGGAAGGAAGCGGTTGCCTTCGGTCGACGTAACCGATTATGCACGAAATCTCGTTTCGATTGCACACCATTGCGTTAAAAACTGCCAAAATTAAAACACAAAGAAAAAAACCCTTCCTGAAGGATTGCAGCAGCTGTAAATCCTTTTTCGAGTACATTCGCACACATTTTCCCTACCGTTCCCGGATGATGATCGTTCGCGTGACAGTAGGTGCTCGGTAGCCCGGAATGATGGTTCCAAAAAGCCTGTTGTTCCGCTGCGTCGGGAGAGGCGGAAGCATCTCATTACATTGACAGCCAGCCCTCTCGTTCAGCTCCGCAGCGAAAAAAAAAAAATCTTCATCCCCATCACACGCCCCAAAGGTTGAAAGGGGATGAAACCGTACACATGCAAACAAATAAAAAATCAAGAGCGAAACAAGCGCGCGCGCACATACACACACACACACACACACACACAGATAAAAAAGAGCAAAAATTAATACCCCCACCCTGTGGCAGCGCAGCGTGACACAAAACACAGTGGCCAGCCGCTGCATGTCCAATGATGACGTGAGGTTTTCCATCCCCTCTTCCGTTCGTCACCGACCACGCGATGGTGATGGTGGTGGTGTTGCTAGAGGTTTAATCATGGACCACCAAAACACACGGACGAAAATGCATTCGATAGGAATATCGGTAGGAAGATGAAACAGCGTGAACACGGGTGGGGGAAAAAACGCCAATAAAAACAAATAAACTCTAAACATACACACGCACACACATATACAAGACACATCAGCCACAGCATGGCGTGCCGTATCGCGCGGACATGCTGCGAGCGAAACGAGAATTTTATTTATATTGTTTTAATCAACATCAATTTACTCTGTCGCTGAAGTATTCATTCAGTGATTGAATCCAGGGCCGCTCGCACCGTCCCGCTGCATCCCGATGTTCCCTCCCCTTCCTGATCGTGGCACATTCATGCTGGATATGCTGGTGCTGCTAGCTATGATGACAACAAGTTGGCTGGCCGTGGGATATGGGCCGTGGGTGTGCGTGTATGGTTGCACTGAAGAGAGAGGGAAAAAAACCGAACCTCTCACCAACACAAAGCATTGCTTCTCTGTCTCTAGTAAAGCCGCGGCTAGAGTCGACGAAAATTGGGATCCACCGACCAACCTGCACCGGGACCGGGAAGCGGTCCAGCGGCGGCGAGGAAGCTGATGGTAACAATAAAATAAAAACAAATAAAACATTAAAACCATTGGACACCATCCTGCCGGCATTATCTGCATCCGACCATATGTTCCGACCGTTGGGAGGAAGAGCACCACTTACAGCACAACAGCCGACCCGTCCCGAAAACCCTTCGAGTCTCCGTCTGTGCGATTGTGTGGTATACACAATTTGGCCTTTTTTCACTTTTTGTCTGCAGTTACAAAATAAAATATAAAACAACTCCCCCCAAAGCAAGTTGCTCCGCATTCATAAAATTCGCTCCCGGTCGGTTGTTTTCGGCTCCACTTGAACTCTCGAGCGCTCATAAAGCAGCCGGCGCACTGTGTGTGTGTGTGTGAGGACAATGTGAATGAGTTTTGAAAATGTAAATAATGCACGCAGCGGCGCTGCTGTATGTTGCAACTTTATTGGGCCAGCCACCGTGTGCATCCTTGCTGCTGTTGCTGTAGGATTAAAAAATTCATATTCTTCGTCCGTTGGCTTTTTATGTGAGGTGAAACAATACAATAGATTTATGTTGCCCATATCGGTCACTGGCTCCGGTAAACTCTTGCACGTGCACACGGGCTGGCTTGGCCGCAGGGAAATAAAGGCTTTGCAGCCTTGTTGGAACTGGTGCAAAGGTTTTGCACCAAAAATGGAACGTTATAGATTACTTGAATTGATTAATTTCGCCAAATAAAGCATCTGTCATGTCTGGAGAGGGATTTTATAGGTGAGAAATGAACCGTTTGCTTACCGTTCGACAGCTGTAGAGGTGTCAAAGCATATAAATGTTAATTGTATTATTCAAGTAGCCATTTTTTTATTCTGATACATGTGCCCAAAATTCATCAACTAACAGTCGTCATTGGCTCATTAGTACTAAAAACTTCAAAGAAACTATCCAATTGTATAAGTTTGACATGCCTGATTGAAAGCAGCTCAAATGTCCTCGCACATTCTATCGTCTATGCAATTGTCCCGCTGTGCCAGCGTTTCCATCCCCTCCCCAAAACCCCAACCCCATCCGCATCCTACGACAGCGGCCACAAGAGCGAGGAAAGTTGACAACAAATTAGTTGGCTAATTTCGAGCTAATTGAATTCTTCCTTCCGTGCTGGGTTCATCCCAGCCCAGTGAAACCGGGAACCGAAACATGGTCACCGGTAACCATAAAGTGCATAACTTTTCCGATAAAGCACAATCAGGAGGGCGGGCGGCAGCGGTGACGGATACATGCCAGAATCCGTACTGACAATCACGCTGGTCAACCACAGCCGGTGTGTGTGTGTGGGAGTGTTTGTGGGTGGCAGCAAGGTCTGGAAACTAAAATGCATACCTCGTGCGGTGTGTGTGTGTGTCTCGAGCGTAACCTCAAACGCCTGTGGTCCGGTTCAGAACATAATCAACGCATCACATATCACCGTCACCCGGCACAACCACCATGGCCAGCCATCCGATCCGTAGCCCATCTTCGGGAGGGCGCTTCCATCGCACAAAACTGTAAACAAAACCCAAGCCTTCGCGTGTTTGTGCGCGCACGCCTACAACAACAAAAAACACACGCCAGGCATAATTTTGCGCGACATAAATAAATTGTTGCGCGCCTTCGAGTAGCTGAGCTTGAAGAAAATGAAGCTCAACGGACGGCTGGACGGATTGTGGTGCGGTTTTATGCTACCCCAAGCATAAAACACACTCTCCCTCTCTCTCACACACACACATACACACATTGCAATCGTTCTAATGCTCCCGTTCTTCCTCACTTCCTCCTCAAACACACACGCTCCGTCTCTGCTCGCTTGTGCGACCCGCATTTTTCGATTGCATTCGTCGTCCATGGTTTTCATGGATTCATTTTTTGGCCCTTCCCGGCTTCCTTCCGCGCACGGTACAATGTGTGGCAAAGATTGTTAACATATGCTACCCACATTTCGGCGCAAAAACCGCCAGAAGCTTGGACGTCGAGCGAGAGCCAAGCGTTGTGCACACGGCCTCACAATGGCCACTCGGACCCGGCACGGTCGATGAACGCCATGCGCAACCATGCTGGCCGGGTGGTGGGTGTACTCCGAGACATGAACCTATTCGACACAGCCACGCACACACACACACACGTGCATTGCTCATATTGCCCCTTGCCTTTCTCGGGAAAGCCCCAGGAATCCCGTTGCCGTGCAGCATGCAGCAGCATTTATAATTCCACAGGCCGTTTTACCAGTGGCCAGCCCGTCTCGGGACTTTTATGTCGAGTGGGCTTTACGCTGCTCACTCACGTACTGTGCCTCCTTGTGTGTATGCGTTTATACGACTATAGTTCTTGGCACAGCGGCAACAACAAAAAAAATACAACATGGTTACTCACCCGCGCAACCAGCGTGGTGTCGTTGGTTGGATTTTATTTCGTTCTACCACTCCAGCCAAAAAACCCATCATTGGCAGGGTGTGTATGTGTGTGTGGGTATATGCCCTTCATCTGGTGTGCACATTTTGCAGAGTGTTGGTAGATATGGTCGGTTTCTTCTTTCTTTCGCTTTTTCTTTTCGACGGCTCCCAGCTGGAAGCGGAATGATAAAACGCATTCCAGTGCAATATGGTTTTTGGTATTGCAATGGGCAGCTAGGCAGCATATGGCCGTGGCTGTGCCGTGTGTGTGTGTGTGTCTGCTCTCGATGGAAAACATTTCCAACGGTATGATGATTTGCTGGCATGCATATATTGGGAAGTTTTCTGTCCGTATGTGCAGTGACGGGCGATTGCTGCAGGGGCATTCGAGGAGCAAATATTAGATTTTACGAATGATAAAAACGGGATTTTTGTCTAATCTGTTTCACCTAAAGCTATGCAGTTTGAGTTTGCTGCTATTTGGAGGATGAGTTCCAGGTTCTAGGAACTTATGACGCATAGGAAATAAGTTGCGTCGAGACAGCGACTGTAAATTATTATTTGCAAATTATAGTTCGAATCCATAATGCAATCAATAAGTTCGACATTAGCAAAACAAGTTTTTTTTGCTTACAAACAATTATTTTACAATAAAATCAATGGAATAATTCCACTATAAAATTATTCGAATATTATTCAATCGATCATTTAAGACATAAATGAATAAACATAATTATATAATTGTTGAATATAAAACAACATATAAAAAAATTATTGAGGATATTGATAAATAAATTTCAAAATTTTCCAATATCAAATAAAAACATTTGAAGTCCTGCCCAGCTGCCAGTGAGTATTGAACCCGATTCATCTCATCGCGGCCTTGATCAACATATCCCGTATGCAGCTTAAACTTCATGTACTCGCCGCATCACACACCTTCGTGCCATAATCTTGTCCTCGCTCCCGCACACACCACCTTCTCAAACACACGCACACATACAGGTTAGTGTCCGATGTCTCCGAACGCCATGTCCCGAGAAATCTATAGCTGAACTGTTTTCAATTTCCAAATATGCAAATAACGTCTGACAGCATAAAAACCAAAGTCACACCTAAACATCGCAACTAGCAGAGGGACAGTTGTGCAGATGAGGGAGCAGAGGTACCGGTTTGCCGGAGGAATCTAAAATCAATAACGTATATTTACTATACTTCTAAACCCCCGGTCCGTCCAAGCAGCGCAGCTTGCGTTTTTTTGTATATCACAGTTAGACAAATATATGTGAGGAAAAATAAGGGACAGGAATCGATTGCAGCAGTAGTGGCAGTGAACTAAAAGTAAAATATTCACAAAATAGAAAGAGAGAATGACAGAGAGAGAGAGAGAGAGAGAGAGGGAGAGAGTAAACAAAAAAACAGGACCAGCGGGCATGAGACAGACCTGATTGCATATCACGTGGGCAATACACCGCCCCGACATCATCTGAATACAACGACCAAAAACGGTGCATGTACGATGACTTCTTCCTTGCAGCGCGATAAACGATTTCTGAAATTGCTCTGCACCGTCGTACCGTCGTCGATGGCCGCAGGAAATGAAATGGTTTGGAACGATGTCCCCTTCGCGTCGTGTAATGTTGCGGGCACAAGTGCTGCGGGTGGAGTAGCAACGAGCATGTGTTTTGTACACCCAAAAGTGGAGAAAATTCATATGGAACCCAGCTTACAATCTCTTGGCTGCGTTGAATGGATGGACTGAAGCAAATGTAAGTCTTGTTTGGAGAGGAAAGAAAGGAAAGGGATCTTGTTCGTAGAATTTGTGTCTGGTATTTTTTAACCGCCGCCACGTCGTTCCTCGTCCAATCGGAAAAGGACGTGACGCATAGCATTTAATCAGCCACTCTCACCTGTCGCACACACGTAATATACCACTTACCGCAGAAGAACTAAGTCCGGGTGTTTAAAGAACTCTGTAATCAAACGCCCATTTAACCTATGACTGCGCTTGCCGGCACTGTGCTAAATGAATAGTATCATTACATCGTAGTAGTGCCATGAGCCACTTTGCGGACTAGGGCTAAGAGGTTCGTTCCCGCTCCGCAATTACCCCGTTCGGTGTTTGGCACGCTGCACCGGGTTCGTTGGTTTGCTGGATGAGAACACCACTGCTGGGTTGGTTTTCAACCCATTGCTTGTTGGTGCTTCAGTTCAGTTGAAATGCGTCTAATTAAATCCATCAAACTAATTGATCTCCACTAGAGTGCAAGCGTCACGGTGGTGTTATATCTATTAGTGACGTCTGATTGAAGTGCACATGAAATCGGGGTCGGTATTTATTGTTTTGTGTTCGGGTCAGTCACCAAGCCGAGGGCAACCAGTACAGTAGACTTAATTGTGAAGAAACAGTGGGTAGAAGTGGGAGAAATAGGTTCTTTCCCAGCACAAATTATGTCATGTCTTTTGTTAGAGTAAATGAATCGATATCACTCCACGAGGGTTTTTTTTGTCTCTACTGAACTATACCGATTGTTATGCAGCAGCTTATTTCTTATTTTAGTTTCCATGCAATTTTAAACTACTACATTATAGGAATGTCGGCTTTTCTGTAGTGTTCAGTTCTGCTTTCAGTCTTGTTTCTTATATATTTGATTTATTTTTGCATAACTGTGATAGTAATACAAAAATCGGTAAGAGGCCGCCACGTTATTGTGATGATACTTAAAAATATGACAACTTAGAGAGACAAAATTAAGCCTTTTCCAAGTACTTTTGAGAAAGACTTTTTTAAATTAATATTTGAGCTACTTTTACATTACATTTCACCAGAAATACGGTCACATCGTTTTTATAAGCAATGAGAAATATGACAACTTCACATTGTATGAGCCAATAACACGCATAAGCTTTAAACGTAATACAGTATACTAAACGTTCTACTAATTAACATTAGTTTTGATTTGTACCTAACGAAAATAAGAAAATAATAAACATGCCTGCAAAAATCAAAACCCTCCAAAACATCTCGTTACCATAATTGATAACTACCCGGCATACCTTGGGGGCTGCTTCTGCAAAACCAATCTAAATGACCGCCCAGCTTACAACTCATTTAATGAAACCGAACCCCAACCGTACCGACGCGATTGAAACGGTATTAGGAGGGGAAATGGTCCCTCCCTTCCCCAAACGGATAAAAATTAAACACTCGAAAGCTGAAAATTATCGACTCCCAAGCGCTTTCTGAGGTGAGCTGGTCGGCACTGCAATCAAAAGATAATCTAAATTAGCCTCAAGCTCAGCTCCAGCTTCGCCACGCAACGGTACGATTGCAAACATCGGCCAAAGTGCTGGTTGCTTGTATTTGCCAAATGACCCACAATCTCATCGTCACCGTGTTGCCCGTCGTCGTACCCGACCAGTTCCGAGTGAATTGAGGATGAGTACGGTGTGAAAGGAATTATCAAATTTTCCATCTCCCAAGGCCCGGCCCTCGGTCCACCCTTGCAAACATACAGTCACACACACACACCCTACCCAGGTACCTTTGCTCTACCCGTTGGGATTTTACGTTTGTAATTGCACCGGTTCTACAACTGTTACCGCGCTGGTCACTTTCTGGTCTAAAAATGGTTACACTACACTGTACCATTTGCTGGGTACGGACCACATGCAAACAGACCGTCTGTAGGGATGTGTCCATTCAAGACACACAGACGGACCCAGACACACACACATACACACGGTGGAAAAGGCCTTCAACGAGTCGTGGAGGATTCGTTTCCGGAAAATCTCCACGGCTCACTGCTGATCTTCCGTTTGTTCGGGCAGCACGAAATGGAATGTTTAATTTTCAAATTTGCTCACCTCAACCAGGCGGTGTCAACCATTTTTTTCTCACCACCACCACCACCACCACTTTTGGGTCACGCTACACGGGCGCCCACATTTCGACACGTTGTAGTCGTGGCTCCAATGGGATTTGCCCTTCCATTTGCAGCTCCAGGCGAAAAATGAACAGCGATAGGGACGAATGCGAGGATGGAAAGAAAAGCGGGACAGTTTCTCATTTTCCAGCTTTCGTTACGAAGCCCGGCTGCGGTTTGCATGCGGAAAAAGGATGCTCAGATTCCGGATCCTATGAGACGAAGATTATCCGGAGGAGGCCAGTTTTTGGGGTAGAGCAAACAGTGTTGGGAAAAATCGGTGTTGATTTCCCTAATCAAGGGACATTCACGAACAGGGCATGAAAGCTGCCTGTAGAGAGAAGGTGGTCGTGGGAAGCTTTGGGGAGGGTTCAAGGACGTCAAAAATCGATACGGTTGAGTGTACTATTTCAGGTCATAAAAGTTTTAATAACAATTTTTGAATAAATTAAACATGTTAAGAACTCTTTTTTACTTTAATTCCGGCATTTTTTTGAAGAAAATATATAATGTGTTTCTCAGTTTAATAGAAACTGATTTAATTTCCTATTTCTTTTCTACCACCCCAACGGCCATTCTAGCTTGACGAGCTATGAATAAATTCTTCGTCGCTCTCTCTCTTGTCATGACAGCATTAATTACGTTCTTCCTAATGAGCTAATTAATTCGGTTTGGTAAGGCAGCTACACATCACATCGCCGGGATACGGCAGAGACCTCGAGCAAGAGCTTATTTCGTACATCTTTTTGAATACAAAATGTAGAGCATACAAAATGCTTCTCCCTAAGAGCAGTCTGTTTCCTTTTGCTCGCCCATCTGTATCCAATAGTTTTACCCATTTTCCAACCAGTGCTTCTGCCAGCAAAGACAACAGCAAGTAAATGATTTTATCAACGTGTGAGTAAGTCCATGCTGAAAGACAAATCCGATAGCCACCTTCCGTCCGGCTTTCCGAAATCTTTTAACAGCAATTGAACAACCCCGGAGGCAATCGAGAGACGCGCAGCATTCCGTCCGACGCGTGGCAGCCCGGGCAGGCAACGGGTGTCCCAGAAATCTAATCCATGCTCCAGCACCGGCAAATCTTCCGACAAAACATCTGCTCCGGCCAGTTTTGCCCATGCCGTTCCCGAAGCGCAACTTCCGCTGGCAACAAAAGGCAAAGTTTCTGCTCAAACCGAAGCCATCGACTTGAACATTCCGATTGTTCCCCCCCCCCCCCCACATTCACGCGTCCTCTGTGACAACTTGGGGCTTGACTTTGCTTGCAGCTTGGGTTAAAAGTTTCAATGAAATGTCCACCGGCACACTCCGGCGCCTGGTGCTTCGAAAACTTGTGAAGAGAGCTTGTTTTTGTTTGGCAGTCCAGCGACTGAAGGTTCTTGCGGGTCGAACGGTGTCCCGAATCGGAGGGTGGTAGTGGTAATCAAACATCCAAACACACATACACAATCACTCTCTCGCTGTGGAACTGATTGCAATGCTACACCCTTTGGCTTTTCGGTTCGTGCACGTAAATTTCCAATTCTAATTTTCCCAGCGCATTCGCTGCTGTCTGACCTGGGACCTTGGGTTTGAGGTGGAAGCGGCTGGCGGCATTTGCTTTGCCTGCCTGTAATGGATGCTTCCAGCGGCAACGTTCACCAGAAGTTTTGGAGTAAGTTCTAAATAATCACTACGCAAGACACAGACCAGCACATACACACGTATGGGCACCACACCAGCAGCAGCATTGGTGGAATGTCTTCCCTCCTTCAGCCTATAGGCTTACAAAGTTCGCTTTCTCATGCATTACGTTTGCGTCGGCCAAGCAAAGAGTTGGGGACGCCCTGAACCTGGACCCCTGGCAAATGGACACTGGACCAACCGACAGTAACGTTTGATTGTTGCAATGTTGGAGGCAGGGTGGGTAAAGAGGACAGGTTCAGTTTGTTCGTTGGGCTTGGTAAACAAATTAATTGTGTCCTGCTCCGGACTGCGACGTCTTCCGCTGGCAGGTACATGCTTTGGGAGGAGGAACACACTTCACGATTTCAAACATTTTGGGGCAACCACTGCCACAACGGTGGGTGGGCTGATGATGGGACGGGTTACTCGACCTCCGAAACCAGCAGCAGTCGCACAGAGGCAGTAGTACCGTAAACACTAAGTGATACATCACCAAATGATGCTCCTGCTGCAGCATGTGCGGCACTGGGAAGCGGCGGCACGCTTGCACACTTCCGAATGAGCATGGTCATGCTGCAGTGGTGTCATTTGCGGGTCGCAAGCTTGCACTGCTCGCTGTAAGTACAAACAGCTTCTGCTTCTGGGGTTTGTGGAGTAATTTTCGGTGACCCGGAATGTGTGTGTGTGTCTGTCGTAGTTGCTTGCTTGTTTGGTCGGTTGGTCGGGCGGTTGGTTATTTTGTTTATGCAAATTAATTCCCGTTTTCCGCAGCGGAATGAGCGAAAGTTTCACTCCCCGCAAAACCACGCAAGGGCAAGAAACAAGCGATGCCAAACTGGGCCCAAAATTATCTGTGTCGCCAAAAATGGAGCAAACTTCCAACGTCCCTGGTCTGGTCGCGTGGACCCGCTTCTTGCAGTGCTCCATCCGAACCAACTGGCAAACTTTTAGCCCATATACTATGCTCATCAAAACAGGATGGGAAAGCTGGTTGGACGGGGCAGTGTTTGGGAGTTTTCCTTGGAGAATCTGCTGGCGGGAGCGGGCGGCCGAAAGGTGACGGTAAACTGTTTATCAATTTTATTTATCACGCCGTACCGCCTCTCGTGGGCAAGGGCACAGGGGAAGATTAGGTGGCAGTTTCCTGATTTTGTGGATTGTGGAACGAAACTTTCTCTTGCTGCTCTTTTCCTGGAAGCGAAACGGTCAATAGTGTGGTGGAGTGGGTGTACATTTTAAGATGGGCATTAGAAAGAGAATTATGATCTAAAACAGGGAAGCTAGAGCAAACAGATCAAACAAATGAAGAAAATGTCAAGTTGGTTGAATTGTATTTTGATGAAATTTTTAATTTTTAATTTGAAATTTGAGTAAGTTGTGTGCATAATTTAAAGTCGGAGAAAGTCGGTTTTCAAAAGTTTGTTCGTGGAATGTTCACTAACGAAACAAAAAATAAGAAAATGAAGCTAAATGTCATTTTGGAGAAGTTAAGCAAACCATACTCTTGCAAATATATGTGAATGCTCTATGAAGTCTTGGACGTTTGAAATAATAATAAATATACAATGTACAGAAATAGTCACGGAAAGATATTTAACATTTATTAAAAATAAGACATCTTAAAGTTTATAGCAAAATTAACGTAATTATAGCCACTGAGTTAATTTCAATGCTGTTTACCTGATTGATTTTCTATACCAAATAATTTGTACTAATTTTAAAATTAAACAACCAATAACATTTCATAGACAATTTTTTTAATTAAATTTTGAGCTATACGTTTGATTGAAATATTGGAAAGAAAGGGAACATATTTCTGTGAAATATTCCTAGTAAAGTACAAATCAAAATTATGCATGGCGTCGCTTCACGAGTCCTTTTAACGAGTCCCTGCGATGCCGCTCAAACTCAACTCAAACTGTCGAAGAATTTTCTCGAACCATTTTCTAAAAAACCACAATTTTCTAACCATTTTCTAACCATTGGTCGGTGGCATGAAAAGCCATTTTCAACTGGATTATCACTTCCAACTTTACACGAAGAATCTGAGCGGTTCTATAACGCCGTACTAGCTTTCAACCATCATTCCACCGATAATCACGACAGCAAAGCGTTTGCCATTTGGCCAAAGCGTTAAGCTAAGCCCACCAATATCCGCCACTGCTTGTATTGACTACTGTTTGGCAGCTTTATTTTCCACCGAAAGCCTAATCCTCTAATGGTCAAAACAGGAAGCAGGACTTTGTGTAAAGTCGTTTCTGTTTTGCACACCAACCCGCTTGCAGGATGGATGGTCGCTGGAGCGTATTGAGAGACTTTAAGAAAATTCTAGCATAAAGATTCCTCACCCCTCTAAATGAACGAGCGAGCATGATGGGCGATAAATTATGCAAGCAAGCAGAATGCTCGTTATGCGAAACAAATAGCAATTGATTTGCATTTTCCCGTTTGTTTGCAGGAAATCTTCAAAATGGCACGAACGTACGCGTGGATGTGTTGGTGACCGTCTGGAAGGAAACCCTGGAACCCTGGAAGAAGAACTTGGCTGATGGGGCTGCCAAGAAGACGGGAGAGGCAAAAAATTAAACATGCATCACGCCCGTAACCACTTTTGGGTTAGCGCTTGGATGTGTTGAACCGAACGCGCACTGTCTTCAGGTAAGTGAAGAGATGCTGGTCGGGGAAGGAAGCAACCTTATGCCGACCGTCCTGTTGCATTTGCCTGCTTACGGCATGGATCATTAAGTGGGAGAAGAAGGAAAAGAAACAGTTGAAATGTTGTACAACATAAAACGTACTGCAATAGTACGTCTAGATTTTCAACACTCCACAGTCACAAAGCAAGACGACACATACAGTGATGAAAATGTGATTATTTTGAATCGTAACCGAATTAATCCTATGGCAGTGGTACACTTAAATGATCATTAAATGAGCGTTTTGTTGGTCCTATAAAACATGTTGGAAATGTTTTAGGTAGTATTATTATCTCAAAACCTATTTAAGGATAGAAATCCTTCTATTTGAGCTACTAAATTCCATACATAGTGACTCTTTTCTACCATGATAAATGAATCCCATCACAAGCAGCAGCTTTTCGGCACGATTACATCACGCCATTGACGCGATGTTAATCATTCGCTCCAAACAGGCCGCATATCCGTCCGGCCGACTCATGTCGCGAAAGATGTTGCTGACCCGTTGATGGACCACTGTCGCTGCAAATCTTTTGGCCAGCGCCCCATCGCAGACGCTCACGCTGACACGAAGCGACAAGATGCAATGATAAATGGTCAACTCAATGCGCTAGTTAAGCCTATCCTATGTGTGGAGCGTCGTGCAGAAATGATGAATGATGTGCTTGGAGGCTAGCAATCACACACCGCACCGCACGTTAATATATTCCACATCACCTCAGGATAGGACGATCCGCTCGATTCGTACCTGGAGTTGCCAAAAAATACACCAAACCACTTTTACCATAAAGTTCTTATCATTAACAGAGACACTCCAACAGTGCAAACGGTGCACCAAATCCGGCACACCATTCATCCACACAACCAAAATCCCGTTCCGGGTGGACACAAATTGAACTTATTTATTTCGAAAGCAGCAGATAGAGAGCCTGCTTTGCCAAGGCAAAACGATTTAATGCTCAGCACCCGGGTTGTCCCAAAATCATCCACCGAGCTTTCCCGAACCCTGCACCATTCGTTGCAGTGCATTTCCATCCCGTGCAGCGTCGCTGGCGGAGCTAATTGTACGTTGCCGGCTGGACGAAGGACTACACGGACGGCGTTCGTTCCAGTTCCTGGATCAAGATTTAATAACAAACGCCTGGCTCGGTGCCAAATTGGTTCGAGCTTTTCTCCCAAGTGTCATATCCGAGCGGAAAACTCCACCCTTGCTCTGCGCCTTTCCACGAACCAAGCAAAACGGGGCCTGGTCTGGTGGGCGGCTGAGTGGTTGTGTACGTGTACTTTTCGCATAAGCCAATTGGAGCCACAAAAACCGGAGAACTAGAGAGTTTTTGGGACACATCCGTACACCTCCCTGGCAGCTTACCTAAACCATTTTTGGCCGGGTTCGTAAATCGGGTTCCATTTTTTGCTGCTCTTTATGCTCTTTTTTGTTTCTTTGAATGTGTGTGTATGAGTGTGTGATCCTTTACTTTCTGCTACGCTCGGTGGTTAATTCTATCCTCCTCTACACCCATCTCTCCTATGCTGGATATGCTTGCTTCTTATGCCTGTTTTTTGGAGATGGGGGAGAGGGGGGGCTCGACTAATACCCCCAACAAAACCGGACTCTCCCAACGGGAAGCGCTGGACGCTGGAAAGCGATAAGCGAGCAGAAGCATTTGTGAAAAGCGTTGTGCTTTTATGCTGACCAGAAAAGGGGAAAAAACACCATCAGAATCCCCTTTTCCTACCAATTCAGCCTCGCTCGGGACCATTTCCCGGCACTGGCAAACGGCAGAAATTAATCGCATTTGTGTGAATGAATTGTCCATGACCGTGCAGCCGTGCTTTAGGGAGGGAAAAATGGAAAAGAAAATGGAACCCGTTTACTCGTTTTTTTGTTTCGTTTTTGTTCCGGTTTCGATTTTCCGAACCAAAACGCTCAAAATGCTGACTGACCATTGGCGCAAAATCGAAGCGGGGGGAAGAAAGACGAATGAAATGGGTTGGGAAAAAACTAGGGCACAAAAAAACCAGCATCCATCCTTTTGCTCCCCGATTGTTCTCGTTGGAGACACGGATGGAGAAAAATGAAAATTTGAATCTGCCGCAAAACAGGGCAAACCGTCATAACATTAGATAAACAATAAACAAAATACTGTGTACGGGTTGGCCAGCAACAGAAAAAGGGAAGCTCCGGATCGAGTTGGTGGCATGGCGTTAGACACATGGTGATGTACGGCAGCCAGAAGGTACATGGTTGACATATTCCTATTGCCGAAAGATTCCTATTGCTCCCGAGCAGTACAGGCTCTATAAGGCCTTATGCACCGCTTTCTCTGAAAGGCGTTTTCCGGAAGGCCAAACATGTTTGACTAACTTTTGTGCTCTTACGGGGGAAATGTTTCCACCCAAGAAAACTCTTTTCAAATGCTTTTCCAGATGGTACAGGCATACCCGGAAGTGAAGAAGGTTTGCTAGCGGTAGGAAATGAATGTACAATTCCAATGATGATTATGATGATGTTTTGTTTATGTCTCTGTCGTCTGGTACCTTCAGTGGTTGTGGCCTTAGTGTTTTTTGGGTAAAAAGCAAAAACATAAAAAAGGGTAACAAGACAACCACAAAATTTGAAAGGACTTTTTTTGTTTTGTTGCGGTGAAATGTAGCCAAATTTAGGAAGCTTTAGAGCAGTGGGCGGACAATCTAACATTGTCACAAAAATGGAGGGCTCAGTATCATAAATCACATCACTTCATCGCGGGATACCTGAAGTCACTTTATATTTGCCCAACCTAGGTTAGGTAAGGTATAATATAAGGTAAGAAAAATATTCAGTTCACTTCATTTAACAACCAATTGCGAAATCACTTCATTTAACATACAATTGACAGCATTCAATGTGTTCCAGGAATAATGTGTAATGAATTCGAGGAATTTATTATACCTTTATATTCCTTTGATTTTGTTAATGTTTCGCTCATAATTGTGAAATGATATGCTCCACCAACCACCGAAAGCTACGGTCAATCTAGAGTTAATAATGATTACGTATGCCCATTACTCCCGAGAAGAAAAGAAACAATCCTAGCCAAAGCACAAGCATTTATCGACCATTCACCCCGTTCGAGGCAGTATCCTGTGCGAGCCTGTGTACACCATACTCACACACAAACAGCTATCAGAAACTTTCCGAAGCTGAAGTAATTCATCTCCGGTATCCTACCGAACCGGGCACACAATACCGTGAGACATTTTCACCTATCTTCCGTTTGCAGCAGCAGCAAGATTTAATATTTCATGCGGTGTCGTCTACCAGTTTGGAAATAGTTCACCATACACGCCCTGCAACCAAACCCGCCTGAACCGGTGATTGTGTGACTTTTTGACGGTCTCGATTCACGTACGGGTTCTCCAAGCCCAGGAAAGAGAGAGTGAGAGAGATACTTCACGCGTCCACAACAAAAGTCGTCCCCATCATCTGGATCCACCTGCCTTCCCCGGTAAAGATTTGTGGGTTGTTCCTGTCAGGGAGTAAGACTTTTCCGGCAGATTTCACCTGAAACATGTATGTTACTTCTCATCCTGCCGGTGACCTTTCTGTTGACAATCGAGCTGAAAATGGAATAGGAAGAAAAAAAGGATCCCTTAAAAGGATTACTCCCAACAATGAGCTAAAAGAAATCAGATTCACGGTTGTTTTCCATAGTATTTTTGGAAAAAAAATTATGAAAATTTTTTACAACCAGCTAAGCGGACACTTCATTTCAGGTCGTGATGGATACAGGCTCACACCTAGACATGTACGTCAGGGTATGTATGGGAAAATACTGCAACTAGACCGCTCAGTTACTTGTTTTTCCCCTGTTCTTGCTAGAGGAAACCGAAAGCATGTGAAACGTGCTAATGCGTCCGTGTTCAACTTTTCGGTTCGTTTAAGTGTTCCCAATGGTTCAGACGGTTGTTTTCGACGGTTTTCTCTGAGTGAGGTTAACTCCGAATCAGGATAATGACTTGAGATGTGAGCGTGTTTGTGTGTTCAAACATTAGTCAACGTTGAGTTACAGCAGAGACAGCAGAGAGAGAGAGGCACTGCGGCTGCGGTTAAGATGGAACCGAGTACGAAATAATTCATTAGTAGGGAAGAAATTATGCTGGCAAAGTTATTTTCTATTGTTCCCCAATGGCGACACCAGCCAGCGCCGACACCACGTCTTACACACATACGTTCACCCCAAAGACACACATTGCTACGATGCTGATAAGGATGCTGTCGGTAGGACGTCATTTAGTTAATTTCAAGATTTCGACACCACCCACCCGGCACAGGAGCGTTACATGTGTAGACTGCGAACGACTCGGAAGTATGCTGGCTTCCCGTCTTTGATTAGAAATAATTTGGAACGCTCGAGTTTGCTCACTTGCGGTTCCGTAAATCTTTCCTTCTGCTAAACCATTAGAGGCTTCGCTATAAAACATACTCTTAAAGCTGCCGAAGGAAACCGTTCATCTTTCCGTAACCGAATCGCTAAAGTGCGTGCAAAGATTTTATCTCTTGATTTACCATCATCCGCCACTCGTTAAGATCGTTAGCGAAATTACAAGGATGTTTGGGGTTCGCTTCAAGCGAATGACATTGAAGCTCTGCCGGGAACGTGGAGCAAACCTCCGTTTTTGGAATGTTTCGCTCCGGCTGGAAAATCCGCTGTAATTACTTTATTATGCTCTAATACAATATTCATACACCGAATCGAAGCTTAATCTTTCACTTTTCCCTTTTCCGCACTTTGCGCCGCAACGGTCGAAACGAACTCGGTTTAAAGTGGTGCTCCGTGCTCTCCGTGAGAGGCGGGTTCCAGGACGCACACGTAGGTGTCGGTAATCTCTGTTCTGTACCCAAGGCAAAGGCGTCGAATATCGTCACACCGTAATGATGTTTCAATGGAATTGGGAAATTATCAAGATTATCATGCCCTTCTGCTCTGAATCTAATGCCTCAAGATCTTGGCATGTCACGGCGGGTATCGCGCGCGTGTTACGATCGGGTACAGGAAGGTTGACATGTGTGTGTATGGGTAAAAATCGTGTTGAAATCTTACCTCGAGTAAGTGATCCTTTTGTGTGTCTGTCTGGGCACGAATGTTCAACATCAAAAAGAAGAAAAAGGTACAATTTTTGTTCGGAAACAAAAAAAAAACCATACAGATCGTGAGAAAAAGCTGTGCCCAGTGAGAGGTGTGAGAATTGTTGGAACTCCTTCCACATTCCCTTTCTGTGATATGATCCAAAAAGTGCGGCCCAGGGAGCTTCATTCATACGGCGACTGGGAGTAGGAAGATGGACTGGGTCAATGCGGTACAGCATAAATATGCAAAAGGAAAAATATTATCGTACCGAGGTCGAACTGCCAGCGCAGAGGTAAAGTGGGGGCATCTCTGCAACTGTGTGGAGGATTCGGTAGCGTGTAGCATAAAGCATACAACCGCCATGTGGGTTACACGTAGCGCGAGAGAGACAGACAGAAGCAGTGGAGAACCACGAGAGAAAGAGAGAGAGACAGGAGGCTGGTGAAAAGGGATTTAAATTAATGGAAACAATCCATAATTGAGCGGAATTTCTACCCCGTTTGTGTACGCATTTATCCAATTCTTCAACCCGGTACGTCATGCGTGGACGTGTACGTTGCTCTGCGTATTTCTACTTCTTTTTTATGCTTCGACATCGCGAGATAGATAGACATGGCGGCCGTGGCGGGGGTTAAGAGCATCCGGAGTTCCGTCCAACCCGCCTACACACAATCGGTCGGGAAAGGGAATGGAACGGACGCACGGGGTTGACAGGAAGCGTCGGCCGAAGCGCGTATCTGAAGCGAGCATGATTTGTAACCGGGTGATGCATACGGTCGACGGATGAGTGCACGGTTGATGTGATGGGATTTCTATTTTTTTTTACGAATGTGTCTCTGTGTCCGTCGACCTCTCCGCTATCGGGCCGACAATGTGACGGATGAAACGGTCCATAATTATGTATTTATGCCTGGCAGTGATTAAGGAAGGTTAAAGTGGTAAGGATAGCATCGGATGTGTTTCCAAGAAGAAGCGATGAGAGGCCCCGGGAATAGATGTGTGTAGGTTTCCTGAAAAATTGAAGCTCAGCTTACTACGATGATGCATACTCACGTTGACGAGTCCTGCTTTAGGATCTGTTTAAATTACCACGAACGAGATGGTTCAGTTTTCGGCATACGCTTTACGCGTCACTGTACGCACTATTGTCCTTTTAAGCGGTAAAGCACACAGAAAAGAAATCCAAAGCCTGCTTGTTTTTTGGTTTAGCTTACCCGTTGAGCCACAACAATAAAGGATAGCAAACAGCGAGGTAAGAACGCGGCACAATGGATCAAAGCTGAAGAATTCCTCGCCACATCGTCTAAAACCCACCGAGGCAGTGTAATGGATTGTTTTCGCGTAATTATGTCTCTTCATCATAGGACGCAGGACATGCAGGGTTGTTACAATGCGCGCGTGCTCTTAGTCCTCGGAAGTATTGTGCCACGTAGCTGGCATGTAAAATGGATGGATTTTCACCCCGATCCCAAACGCAGACACCAAAGTTCAATCGAGTGCACGTGGTGTGCGGATGATGGGCAAATATTGCGAACAAACGTGTTCGGTACTGTTGATCCTTGATCCTTGTGCCAGGTGTGAGTGCATGCGGGAAGGGTAGACGGCTATGCAGCGGCTGCAGCTTTTAATCTGCAGCGAACGAGAATGTACAAAAGAAATGCCGATAATCTCTCTCTCTCTCTCTCTCTATCTCTCTTTCTCTCTCTCCCCCTCACTCAATGTCTCTCTCACTCCCTCTTTCTCTCTCAAATGGTTCTCCGCAAAAGATTAGATAGAAATACACACCAACACAAAATAACCCACACACATTTACCATCCGTCATTCCGATTCCCATCGTTCACGTTCACACACACACGCTGAACACTCACCAATACAGACCGTTGGCAGGAGAAGATTGCAAAAAAAAATCACACTGTCAGTCAGCTTCCTTCTAGCTCGAAGAGTCCTTCCAAACCGACCGAGAGATTGACATGTCCATCTCTTTCACTCTTTCGCCGTAGACCGCTCGTACAGGATGCTGTCAAAATGGCGCTCCCGCATTCTCAAGCGAGTGCTGCTTTTCTCTCTTTCTCTCTCTCTCTCGCTGGTGTTTCGGGTCGAAAATGGTATATGCGTACTCGTTCCGTTATCGGCCCGCTATGATCGTCGCTCTCTTTTGCGCCCGAAGAACGGCCAACTGGACAGCTCCAGTTCGGTGTGAAGTTCACTCTCTCATTTCAACTGTGAACTCGTAACCGTGCGGACGTGTTTGAGCGTGTGCAGTCTTCGCGGACGTTGAAAGTGGTCTCCACTTTGTCGAAGCGTGTCGTTCGATCGGTACGGGAAGAACTGTGCCCTTTGTAGTGAGTAAGTTCACGTTTGGTCAAGCACGTTATCGGTGCCATTTTGTGGTGATAGGAACGTTTGGTTTTCATTTACTGTGCGTTTCTAAGCTGTAAGGTTCACAAGACGATCGACGTAGAGCAAGAAAAAAAAAACCGTTCCAAGAAGATAAGCCACAACACATGCTTCCTGTTGCTTTCCAGATGTGGTTGCGAAGAAGGCCAAGCTACATCGCACCACTTTGCCATAGCGCACGTGCGTTTGGCCGTCGATATTGCGTTCCCTCTTACCCCGCTTTCAGTGTGTGTGTGTGTGTGTGAGTGCGTCGCGAAACGATTGTGTGTGCTTGTGTGTATGTGTACATATTCGAAAAACTCTACCAACGGGTGCAGCAGCAGTGTGCAATATCCGTCTGGGATTGGGAAGTTGACAGGAGAAGGGCACCAGACGCAGTCCATTTCCAAACCCCGTCGTCCCTTTTTGGCGAAGAAAAAGACAACATTCGACAGGGAAGAAGTGTTGGCTGCCGTTACCGGCTCCTGGTGACTTGCAAAGGATGGCCGGAAGAGGGCGCTCGCGTGCCTCTTCTGCCCCCTTCCAAGCGCTGTCTGGTCGGTCGGCTCTCTGTGACGGTCGCCACCGTTCCGGTAGACAAAAAGAAAAGGGTGTGAGGATATTTTCTGCACGATGTATGCGGCTGTGGGTTTGTGTATGAGTGTGTGTGTGTGTAAGTGGTAGGAAAGGATCTGGATAGCAACGAGCCGTACACCGCCGTCTCCAGGAAGTGTCCAGAAGCCGCGCGCACTTGGTGGTACGTAGCGTACGTCGTTGGGTTGCAAATTTTGGGATGGTATTTTGAATGAGTCGCGATGCCTATGACGATGATGATGACGATGTCGACGAGTAGGATGCTGTTGCGCTCGCCTCAAGATGATGGCACTCGACGAGATGTGTGTGTGTGTGTGTGCACATACGTCATCATCATAATTTTTCGTCGCTTCTGGTGCTCTCTTTCGCTTGCCCTCGCTGCCGGTCTAGCAATGGTTTATAACCATCGTTTCCGGTGAAGGAAGAAAATGAAGCGTTTTTTTACTTCTTCGTCTATCGCTTCCATATGGTACGATACACTTCAATCCCCCTTGGCCCTTTTCTAGCACTTTGGATCGCGTTTGCCAGCATGGAGCATGCTGCGGTGCGAAAGGGCTGCTCATTACGCAGTTACTTGTTTCAGCAGAAGCAGCAACTGTTCGTATCGGTGGGGCACATTTTCTGGAATCGGTTACAGCAGAGCTATTGGTGCGTGAAGCTTGGACAAGTCTTGACGAGTTCAAAGCTGGGACAAACAGTTCCTCGTAGCAGGCATATGAATGTGGCATTTCGCTAGAATTCAATTGCACTCAATTTCCACTTCAACTGTTCCACTGTCTACTACAGCTTTGCGGGAATTGTGGTTACTTTGATGTATCAGTTCAGTCAAGACCTGTGGTACGCGCTGATGTCTCACTGAAATCTTTTCCAAATCACGCATACAATTCTCTCCTAGAGCAAAAACTAATACTTAACTCTTATTCAATTTCAGTGTGTATGTCACAGAAGATAGTGCAACTCATGCATCAAGTTACTAGTATTCAATTATAACCACCAAGCATACACGCGCACGCTGGAAGGAAGCAAGCAATTCGCAAGAGAGATGAATTCCCTGCCGTGCAGCAAGAAAACGCGCGCGCCTGTCTGCTGTGTGGTGGCGTCTGCTGCCGAAAGGGACTGTGTAATTGATTTAAATGATTTACTCCAGGGAGTTTCAGGGTAGGGGGAGCGGGTGCAGCGTTATGTTTCCGTTTGCCGCCAGCATCCTACTGGGACTTGAGCGCACAGCACTCTCTTGCTCTCTCTCTGACTGTGGCGTGGCCCGCCTTACGAAGCAGCTTTTGCTATGGGAAGCATAAGGAATTGAATCACACAATCCGTCCACACCGTGGGCAGTGAGCCGACTGAGTGAGCTGGGTAGTGGGGTTATGTGGACGATTTATGGGATAAAGTTAGATGCCAGAAGTGCCATGCGTCTCATAGTCCACTCATCATACCCCCATGCGATCAAATCAAGCAGCCACTTCCATTAAACGAAGGTTGCGATATCGATGACTTTTACAACATCCTTCAATTATTTCTAGCACTCTTGCACCTCTACCAACCAACCACCCCTGTATCGTGTGCTGTGTTGGGCAGCAGCCGTCCACTAGGGTTGGTTTCTGTCCCGCTGCGACTTGACGGTCCATCTTCAGCACACGAAATGGGGAAAGAATGTAATAAAAGAACCCGACCCGACTCCACTAAGCTTACAGCCGGTTACATGTGTGCGTCTGTGTGTGTGTGTGCTTGTGCATCGTGGCCACACGTTCCAATGCGAAAGCGAATTCGATACCGCAAACGACCGCGATGGCATTGAGGTTATCAACATCCGGCTGCCGGAAGCGGAAATTAGTGTGCCATCGACCGCGCATGGTCCGCATGTCCATGTAGCACAGCACCCCGCTTCGTTCCTTTTTGCGTGCGTTTCCGCTTCACTTAAAGCCGCGCCGAATAAATCCACACCCGAACCCCCCCACTGGTGCGCAAGCGGAATCCACACAAACACACATTCACATTCGAGTGGCAAGATATTTGCCCAAATTTGCCATCCTTAAACCACTGACCCCATGTGTGCGTGTGTGTGTAAGGGGAGGGGAGGGGATATGGAAAAGAAATATTACTTTCTCTTTCCGTGCGTCCACATTTGGTCACTTTTATTTTGGGAATCCCGTGGCGAATGCTCAGCAGCCAACGGGCGACCGATCGACCGCCCGGTGTGGTCTGGTAACAGATGGGCGAATGTTGAGAAGTTTTGCTGCCCCTTTGCTGCTGCTGCTGTTGCTGCGGGAAGGTGGACGAATGAACGGAAATGGCATTCCAGAATGGAGAGAGTGAGAGTGCTCTTTGCTCCGGAGCATGCTGACCGAACACGTGGCAGCAGCACAAAAAGGCGGGATGGTATTTTCTTATCAGGAAAACACAGACACACACACAAGCACACACACACACACACACACACACACACACACACACACACACACACACACAGACACACACACAAGCACACACACACACACTTACTGACAAAAATCTGCCAAGCAAGAGGTGGAACCGGAAATTCGATATTGCTGTGGACGGCAAAAGATCCCCAAAATAGGACACTTTTGTTTTCGGGAAATTGTTTTAGCGAACTAAGAAGATCACATAAAACGTGGAACATTTTCCTATTAAAACGCTACCTTTTGTGATGATTAATTATGGTTGGCATCTTTTGTGTTTTTTTTTTTGGTTCGCAAGGCACAGTTTAGATAAATTATGCTTTACTGTGAGTATAATTTTCCATTTTTGGAGAAAAAGGTCGTCCAGCATAAAAAAAGGCACATTGCAAATTCAACCTTATAATTACATGCGAAGCATAACCGGTGATGGCAAACATGCCCGACAATATTGGCCATCCCCGAGCACATGCCACAGGCTCTTGCATTAGCTAGAATAATCTCGGGATCGTATCACCAGCGAGACTCACCAATAAACGGCAGAAAAAAGGCGCTGAGATTATGGGCCCTGCTGAGGACGTCAGGGTGTGTGTTGTATGCCTGTTTGTGTGCTTTGGAGTTTACTTTGGAGCAGCCCGTGTATCCCTTGAAGGGTCCCGGGATCTCTCTACGGTGTTTAAGGTTACCGGGAAACCGTCGCTTTCTGCCCGCGTGTCAGTCGGTTTTCCAACCACCCGCTCTCTGCTCCTGTTGACACTAGCAAACCTCTAAAATCCCACCATCCAGCTCCTCCCGCTCCTCCCAACAGAGTGGGGCTCTAACGACGCGTATGCGGATGTGTTTGCTGCCGTCAAATATTTAATCAGTTGATTAGATAAAACATAAATAAATTGTTATGATGTTGGAAAATGTGTGCCAGTGTGTGTGTGTGCGTGCTCGCGCACAAGAGGAAAGCGCGCGTAATCACCCGACCCCACGAGAATGGCCGGATGATAACGACCGAAAATGGGAGCCAGGAATGGGGCCGCAAGTAATGGCACGCAGGCGTATGTGAACGGGGAAGGTGATGGAAAGGTGGTGGTGGTGGTATCCCTTAACACCACAAAGATTTCTTTTTTTTTTTGCGATTGGCACATCGCCAAATCGCATGCTTTTTTTTTTTGGTGCTATGGTGGAAGAACGTTAAATGGCACAAAACGCGTGTGGTTTGGGTGTAGTAGGCCCTTCCTGCGGCCCAGTGTGTGGTGTTGTCCGCGGTTTGAGGTTTTTCGGGGAAGAAACATCTTTAAGCGCTGAGCTCGCTGCCTGCGCCGAAACCGCACGCGCAAACATCATTGCCCTCTTGCGCTTCATCTTCACCGTTTGGGTACAGCAGATGGCAGCTGCTTTAAATTTTCCTCCTCTTTCGGCCAACACATCCCCTCCCCATCTAGAATCGGTTCATTGAGAATCGAGGTTAAAAGATGATGGGCCCTTGGGTTAGCAGTGTCTACGCGATTGTGTTTGTGGCGTAAAGGATGGTTCGGTGGGGCGGAGTGTGGCGGCTGCTGCTACCATTACTGCTGCTTACGGAGCACCGAGGGTGATTTCAGCTGTGAGATAACGCGGGGCGACCGAGTGTGCAACTCGGGATGTTTGGTAGCAAGCCGTCACCACCACCTCCTCGCTCTGGCGGACAACCGATTTCGAGCGTTGCTTCACCTATGTAAATGTTTACGCGAAATGCGCGCGGCCGCCAGACGTTGGTGGAACATTCTCGCTGATGGTGGTGGTGATATTTGGGGAGCGTGTTTGGGGGTCGAAAGGGAAGAGGATTGTGTGTGATCTCCGTTTCTTTTGCTTTGCTTTTCCACGGCCCCTCGGCTCTGGAATGTGCCGTTGTTTACGCTGTGTTGGAGGCGGTTTGCGGAAGCATCTTGAAGTGATTTGGGGCGTTTTGGGGGGAGGAGTGGGGAGTGTGGGACGTGTTGCTCACATTTTGATAGGCTACAAATGTGATTTCCATTCATTTCGGTGACAAGACACAAAAAAACACACACACAGAACAAAAACGAAAACATCATCTACCAAACCAATGTTCTCCGGGAGCTTCGGAACTCTTTTCCGGCTGATGTGGAGTAGCGGAGGGTAACAACGGATTTGAGCAGGGAAGCATGTGGATTTGTCATCTAAATCCCATGAGCCCTCCGCACTACAGCCCGTCCCCACAGGCTCTAGCCGTTGGACGGAGCAGAAGACCCTGGAAACGGGTTCGGCGTCAGCGTCTGTTTCTAATTTCGTGCGATTATGGCAAAATCTCGTGTTATCAGGCTTGTTTGTGTATGTACAGCAGAGCACACATGCTGTCTGCTGCCCGCCTGTCCCTACCGAACTGTTGGCAATGTTTGTATGCCCCTCCTTATCCACCATCCCCGAGCACACCCTGCTTTATGCCCTGTGTGAGCAGATTATTACTTGCTGCCTGTCTGCCTGCCTGCCTGCTGGCTAGCGTAATCTGATCGTTTTGGAGCAATGTCGCTTCAGTCCGCGGGTGTCTTTGTCCTGTCCGGCCCACAAATGATCAAAGCTCCCCAAACCCCCGTGTCCCCTCACACGATGTGACCAGAGAGAGAGAGAGAGGTGGCAACGTAATGCCTAGTGTCATCTAAAATCGAGTCGTTTGTACTGGCGATCGTTGAACGCAGCGAGCAGCAGCAGCACCAGCAACATGTTTTTGGAGCATAATTTATGGTAGTTGCTCTCTGTTGCTGATGTTTCGCCTCGTGTTATGGACCGCACACACACACACACATAGGGCTCGATGGATAACGAGCTACAATCGCGCGCGCACCACTGGAACACAACTGGTCCGGTGGGAGAGTTTGACATGAAAAGCTCCCCACGGGGCGGGATGATGCTTCTGTTGCGGGCACTGTATAAAGCCACAGCCGGTCACAGGATATCCATTGCGATTTGAATTGACCATTGATTGGGGAACGAGATGGCGGGGCTCCAGAGCGCTCAATACGTTCGTTCGTTCAGGCTGATTTGTTCCGTTTTGTGCTGTAAGTAAAACAACCATGCGGCGTGTCTCCCATGCATGCCTCTCCCGGTGGGTTGTTCTGGATGCAACTCTTTTGCAATTTTGCATTGGCAGCCCCTTCCTACCAGGCGTCTCCATTTCCTGAAGGTTTCGATTTACGTAGCGCTTCGGCATGACTATACCCTGATAACCTTTTGTAAGGTAAAATTACATTGCGACATACACACGAAGCAAATAGCTTGCTCGTGGTCATGCCCCAGGACCATTATCGTACTGCGTGAGGTTTCCAAAATGAAGTCACGAATTCACACAACAGCCAAACACACACGCGCACATGCGGACGCGGACGCTTAACTGCTGACCGGATATGGGAATGAGTTTATGGCTTTTACCAATTTTCACCCGATAATGTGGTGAAATAGGAAAATAAATGGAATGTTAAGCGGCATGTAGACACTTTCACACCTTCCCTGCTCCCCGTTGTCTCCCCTTTTGAACCTTTTGAGCGTGGTTGGTAGGGTTATGTCGATGAAGTGTGACCCGAACCGCGCGGCTTTTTGCACTCTGATGTGCGGGTACCGGGCAGGCACGCAAAACTTGTCACCCCTTCCGGTGTTTCATTTCCGGTAGGGTGATGTCTTTTTTTTATTATTATTGTTCCTCTGTTAGAGGGATGTTTCTCCCCATTGTGGGCGGAAGATGTGTTTGTGCTCTCTGTTGGTCGTCACAGAGATTGTCAACGTGTGTAAAATTTAGTGTCTCTGTGGCGTGTTCGAGCTTTGATATGGGTTGGAAGGGAGGGTTAGGTGATGGATAGCTCCCTAGCAGCAGCATGTCGGTTCACAAATCCGCTCCAAGTGACCAGCCAGCCAGCCTGCCAGCTAGGTAGTCGCCGCTCCCGTTTGAACAGGGGCCGGAAACACTCGTTCGTTTGTAAACAATGGTCGGGGGTCACTGTAGTGAGGGGTCGCGCGCTCGCGCACTCACACACACACACATACACACAACGGTTTACAAATTGCCCTCAATTTATGTTCATCGCTGGTACCGCATCCCGCTTAGAGCTGGTGTTTCCGCCGCCCTCCATAACCATCGGCAGTGCAATGTGCGAGTTCTGGGCATTGCTACGAAGAAGAATGCGAGGTCTGCGTCCGCAACGAAAAGAGCAACTAGACTAGAGAACACTTGAAATAGCACTGGACATCTTTTTTTTTTCTCTTCCATTTCTGTTATTTCATAACATAAAGTCAAAGCGCGACTTTACTGTGTAATGCATTTACAACATGTGTGCGATGGCTGGCTGGTGCGATGTCTGGAGACGTTAGGGCAAGAAATGTACAGCAGCCGAATGATTCGAAAAGCATCACCACCACTTGCTGGTGGGGTGGGCAGAGACAAACGCCCACTCTAAAAGCATTTTTCTTTCTATGTTTTTTTTGGTGCCATTGCCAAGACCTTGACGCTTGGCGAGAACAAACCATGATGAGCGCAGCTTGAGCAAGTGTTTCTGGTTGGTTAAACGGTGGCCATCGTCTGCAGACTCAATCGCGCACCACTTCGTTACATCAATTTAACGCGTTAGATAACAGGGTTTTTGATATTCTCTATGCAAGATGAGCAGCGGGAATTGGGGTTACGTTGCAGGGCTGATTGAATGTAAGGGAGGACCGCAAGGGAGGAATGATGATTGAGGGAAAGAAAGTGTAAAAAGGTTCGATAAAGCACGATCGTATTTCACAGCCTCTTTGTACTGTTCGTTTTGGACTTCAGCGGAGGACAGTGATGTTCCAGATACGCTATTTTCTGTGCAACTTTTATTGATAACCTTAGTTTCATTTTTAACATATTTTGAGTTTTTATTGCAATATTTTATTAGTAAAAAAAATCTCACAGTATCTCTGCTGTGTTCCTTTATGCATTATTAAAAATAGAACGCTTTTTCCTTCAATCTTTCTCTCTTAATGTCACCTAATCGCCACTCTGTGTTGAGACGTGGGCAGATCCAAAGTATTAGTAATAGGCAAAAAAACTTTTATCTTCTATCTTACAAGACCGTCAGGCGGGGAGAGGGGGGGACTGTTTCGGTTCAGTTACGATACGAATACATCTCAATTAGCGCCTACAACACCACCCACCTTTCGACCGAGTAAGAGAAATCGGAAGAAAGAAAGAGATAGCGCCTCGTCGTTATCATCGAGTGGCTCGGGCGAGGGAAAACACAACTTTTTCTTATCACTTTGCACCCCTCCCCGACCATGTCACCCAAAAAAATGGTCCCTCTTTCGGGGGTTGTCGGTGGTGTGTGACAGTGCAAAACTGTTGCCATCCGTGTGCCCGTGTTGTTGTTGTTGTTGCTGCCCTCGATTTCGACTTCTTTCGATTGGAGCAGAGGGATATCACTGCGAAGGGTGTGGAAAGAACATGAACTTTCCATTTGCTTTTTTTTCTCCTTTATGTCCGTCCCCCACAAGTAACACTGAGCTGCGCGATGTCTTTCTTTTACATGAGTTTTTCTTTGTCCCTTAGTTAAGTCCCTTTTCCAAGGATACGTTCGAGGACGAGAAGTGCATATTTCTCACGATCGTTGTAATGCTATGATCTTTCTTTTTTTTGCCTATCCCACACCATATCTGTCAAATCGGGCCCGCGGGTGGTCCGTTGCCAGTCTTCTCGGGATTTGATGTGATTGACCAATTTCCACGCTGTGCCTTTCCCGAAAGACTTTTAGAAGAAAAAAAAAACAACAGAAAAATCGTGCACTGTGGTGTGTGTTGAAGGATCGATCGATCGGAATGATTGCTCAATTCCCCCAGCGCACACGCAGCGGCGTTACGTATTATCAATCAATCGCATGCGGTTTCCTTCCTCGTCACACTGACACTCACCAACCCATCATATCCAACAACGACGGCATTGTTTTTCACTCAGTTTCAATCGAAATTGTTTCCGTGTGTGTGTGTGTACAAAGCAATGATTTTAATTTAATTTTCGTATGTTTTTCTCTCTCTCTTCTTGTACCGTTTCCAGGATCAGGAGCAATCAGCAACCCTCCCGCGTACCACCTTCATTTCCCCTACTGCTATGTCGGGCGGGCAATAGCTCCAAGCGGGATTTATTACACGGATCGGATGACGGATCGAAATTGTTTCGACATGGACGTGTCGTTTTTTTTGTTTTGCTTCTTTGAGGCCAATTCATTTGCCGATAATAACTCGATTCGAGTTTGAAACGCTTTGTGGAGGCTGCAACACCGTGTGCTGTTCGATGAAATGGGGCAGACATAGGAGGAGGAGTAGCGTAAAACATCCATTAGTGATATTAAATTATTGACCATATTTTCAAACTGTAGTTGTACACGTTTCATCTTTACAGGAAGATCTTCAATGGCTTTCAAAAATGCTCGTTCCATCAAACCCTTCATTAAACAACTGTAAAGTGCGTGCTAGTTAAGAGGCATTCGCGATGAAGCTCGAATCATCTTAAGTTCAAATATTTCAAATCCACTTTTCATAAATACCTTCGCACTGTAGCCGAAACACACGGGCATCGATGGAGATTGTGGAAATAGTTGAAATATTGCCTGCACGAAATAGCTGGCAGTGAACATTCCCGCATCTCGCACTTTCCAAAGCAAAGTTTACCCCAAGTGCGTGTGGTGTGTATGTGCAACCTACTAATCGGTGAACTTCAACCGGAAGTGAATCATGCTTCGCAACATGATGCGCGTGTGTGTGTGCACAGCGTGTGTGATTGACATTCTCGTAAGCGGCGGTGTGTTTCCTGATAATGAATGGAACCACAGCACAATCCCAACTCCTCATGCTTTTCCCGCCCTTGTGTAGTGTGTTTTATGTTGTTGATGAAACATCGCTTTTTTCCATTTGTTTTTCGTAGTTGTAGGATTTTGTTTACAAAAAAAAAAGCAATCCAATTCAAATCTGTTTTTGTCCCTTCATCCGGTTTGTGGTGTCACGCGTGGTTCGATTCTGATGTCGCAAGACATGCGCGAAACCGCTAAAAGCCATAATCCCTGCGTGTGTGTGTATTTGTGTGTAGTTATCCCATCGCCTATTTAATACCTTGTAACATGTATCCTAAAAACCCGCCTCTATCCTGTAAGTGTGTACATCCTGTCGTAGCGTATCCATGTAGTGTCGTTGTATCTGTGTGTGTGTATAAATCTGTGTAGTGTCCCGAGCGAGCGATCGGCTCAATCAGCCCCACCACCTTTTTTCCATTTGCAATCATCTCAACCCCCATCCAACAACATCCATCGACAGTGCGCGATTTCACAGCTGCTGGTTGCTTTATACGTCACTAACACTCCACCACAACCCACCCAACGCCAACCTACACCCTGCCCTGCCCAACGCCAACCTTTACCATCCTGCCCAAATGCTGCGCTGCTGCAGAACCCTGCAGTCGATCGATTTCATTTCATTTATCGGAAATGCACCGGTGCACTCGAACCCTTATCATTCTTTCGCCCCGTGTGCTTTCTAACAACTGGACGGAGAACTGATAAGGGCCCGGGTCACCTTTACCCACCGTGGGATAATCATGTGTGTGAGTGCCAGAGAGAGTGTGTGTGTAGTTTGAAGAGGAGTGCTCTTTGTCGAATGGAATCGGAATGTGGATGAAGAAAGAGAACGCCGTTTGCAATTCGATCCCGAACCGAGATACTGACAAGGTGAAAAGAAAAAAATACAGAGCAGTTCAGTGTGCCTGTGTGTTGTTTGTGTGTTGATAATTTAGATGTATTTTCTTAAGCGTGACAAAACGACGGGCTCGATTCGTCATGCTGATAAGATAAGCCGGTTGTTAGAGGCTCTCGGGCGCTTGTTTCAGGGCGCGATTCAGGCACGTCGTAAGTTATGTCACTGTAATCATAATGAATTTAAATTTTATTTTCGTTAAACGATTGTAACCCGTTTTAATTGGACGCTGTAAGAGTATAACAAAATTTAACAGAAAAATCGATCGAGTATGAAAGAAAGAAAATTCGTTTTGTAATATTCATTCTACTGGCAAAAAATTAATACTCCTCTCAAATTAAATATTTGAGAAGATGTTTAGCAAATTTGAAAATATTTGTTTTAATCTTCAGTTTGAAGATAAACTCCAAATTATCTTGTGAAGGTCTTTTGAAGCGTTTGAAAGTATGCAATAGTTTTGCAGTGTAAATTGATGTGATATACCAAGAAAAATTCGAACGAATTTTTTTTTAAATCAAATTATTCTAATCTATGCAAATTTTGAGCAATCAAGAGCCAATGATGATTCCCTTTACGACTTTCAATATAGAAATAGGTGGTTTAGCATTTAGTGTTTTTAATTACAAAATTATTGTATTTTATAATGAATCAAATTTATACAAGTCAAAAATATGTATCCTATGTGAGGAAGCAGTAAATTTGATATTTTCAATAATTTTATTTAATAAAACCTAATTGAATGCTTACTCATCTGCTAAAATAGACTTTTTGCAATGCTATTCGCCAGCTGAAAATAAACCGATACGCATTAAAGATAGAAAGGAATTCGAACTTCGAATTAGTTCGAATTTATTCTTATCCTCGCTATAGCTGTAGAGGTGTAGTTTTTACTAACACAACTAAGTTTTCTACTATTCATATGTTTCAATCATATTGCTTGTTCAAATAGTTAAAATTGCCCTTTAAAATCAATTAATCCCTTAGTGCTATACACTTTGCATACTTTTGGGCGTTTTTTATATTTGTTGTACTGGAGAAAACACAAAATCTTCCTCTACAAAAACTCTTATTGTAGGAAGGGAATGAATCAAATCCGCTAGTGTCTGGGTATGCATGGCCTACAAAACCGTTTATTTGACTAATGTTATCTCCCTTTTCCTACAACACACTGTGCTCGAAAACGGTTACAATCACACGGCCCTAACACACGATAAGAAGACTGTTGTTAAGTGGCTAGCCGATTTTGGTTTCTTCGTTGTGGTGGCCAGTTTTTGTTTTTGTCCCTTCCGCTTGTGAAACAACCCGTATCGTCGACACACACAATCGCTTAAACAGACTCGCCACTTCGTCGAGCATTATTCACTGCGCTGGTTTGCGCGCAGGCACTGTTGCTGGCCGTGCCGTGCCAATCGACAGATTGTAGCACTTTGTCACGCAGCGGGTTATGTTCTGGTTTATAGTTTACGTTCTCCCCCCAAACAGCCCCCAAACCGGGATGGCGGTACACAGAAGCAGAGACACTCAGAGCACACCACACTTGTGCCTACAAAAGTGCTCTCCGCTGTATTGCGACACAATTTTTAACGAGTTTCCCAATACCGACCCGAGAAAAAAATGCTCCCAAAACCAATATCAAAAACGATGACCAAGCAAGCGTAATGATGACAGCAGCCGGACAAAGATTGACTGTTTCGATTGACAGTGCCCGGGCGGGTGCAGGGTGGAATGTGTTCGCGATTGAGCGAATTATTATGATACAAAATGTTAATGTACTTTCCAGCGTATCGCCTCCACGGAGGGCTATCGGAGCAATGATGTATGCGAAAGTGTACCAGTAGCGGGGGTTGAATGGGGGCGAGATTGGGCTCAATTATGCTGCCGCTGTTGCTGCTACTTAATGCGGCACTTTGTGCACGGGAAGGAGTAGCAATTCCCGTTGGGGAGGGTAGGGAAGAGGATGAAATTAAAAATCCGAAGCACTTCTCCGCAATGCACTTAATTGATTTTATCTGCAGATTATCATTTCATATCTCCCACCCTTCCCGTTTTTTTTAAATCCCGCTTGTTTGCATTATGCGTCCCCTTGCACTTTGCTTCCCCTTATATATGTATATTTGTCAGTTGTGTGTTGTGTGTTGATTGAAATTGATCATAATTTTTGTGGTGCCACCGCAGCAGCAGCATCGGTCGCATCGTTCAACCGGTTCCCGTTCGGGGAGGCTGTGGAATTTTGAAGGACAGCACGCAATCATGCTTGGTATCGTTGGATCGTTGGGCCACCGTGCGCAGTACATTATTTTTACTGCCACGAGCAAATTGTTTAACATACTTTCAAATTTGAGCGGTCCTTTTTTCCTCTGTGTGTGTGTATGTGTGTGTGCAGTCAGTTTCCGCTTCAGTTACGGTTCATTTAATTTGACAAATTCCACCGGGCTGTTCCACTCTGCTCGCTCCTCTGGCCCGTTTGAGTGGCAGTTAATTAGGTAAATATACATCGAGAGGGAAAGGCAGAGTGAGGATGTGGTGTGCGTACGTGCGTTGACGTGCCATTTTCAGCGTGCCGCGTTCCGCGTTGCGGCGAGGGGCGCGTTGGAGTCGATCGAGACATTATCGTTATTTGAATAAATCATTTCCGATTCAAACAGGCTAATTTATTAATTTAGCGTTGCCTGTGCAAATTATCCCTCCCAGCGTGTGTGAGGAGTACAGCTTTGTGCAGTGAAGCTTCCCGCGAAGGGAGCATGCTTAAATAATCGTTTTTTTCTGTGTTGTGTTTGCCCAACGATCGGAATGTGAGATATTTGGGTTTTTTTTTTGCAAAATTAAACAATAAATTCTAATTGCACCATTTATTTCACATCAATCCCAACCCGATCGCCAGATGAACATAACCAGAACCAGCATCTTTATTTGTCTTTCAGTGGCACATGCTGAGAAGTATCCCTGTCGCTGCGCCTCTACCTGGCACTCAGCAGGTATGCTGCGGATGTGTCTGCCAATAAGGATCGCCATTCAAAAACCACCGACGACATAACCTTTCCAAGCGCCAAGGATTCGAATTTTACCTGCGGGCTGCCTGTGTAATCCTATGTCTGCATCAACCAAAAGGACAGCTGAAGCCCGGACTGGAATAAATCCCGTACCGCGCGCGTGTACACTCGTTAACACACTGGATTAGGTTTTGCGCACTGCCGCCGCCGCCGTGGCCCGGTTGCAGCAACTGCAAATAATGTTACAACAACTTTATATTGACAGCTGATCCGGAAAGCAAAAGGTGTGTCCTATCGGCCGCTGTCAACCCTCTGTGTGTGTGTGGTGTTGTATCCTTTTGTTGGTCCTGAGACGGAAACGCCTGAAGATTGAATGATGCAACAATAGCCGGGGCGGCAGCTGTCTGTTTGGAGGAGATTGTAACGGTGTATCTCGATTGACATCTGCAAAACACACACACCCGGAGAAAGACAATGCCCTTCATGTCCAATTGCGCCAACGCGCGCGATTGTGTGTTTGTGTGGGCAGCTGGTGTCTGGTGACGGAGAAGCATAAAAATCGTCGAGAATCGATCAAGGAAACTCCATCAACCCCAATCCAGCACAGAGAGGGATCCGGATATCGACTTGTGGTTTTATGTGGTTCTTGCCTTGTGGCTATTTTTAGGACGAACTCCTGCTCAGACGGACATAATTTTCCCGACGTGGGCGCTCCCTCACCTGGGCGTCGAGCTGAGGTTGATGCACTCCGATTGGAAAGGCGAAGTTTTGCAGCATCTGGTATGTCTCGGTAGAGTGATTCATTTCGACCGGTGGAGGAACATTATCCAGCAAGATACTATCCAGCCCTGCGGAACACTGAAGTATTGTAAGCCGTGGCTGTCTTTCGTGACGGAACGCTATAAGGAGAAGTGTTTTATCAATGTCTCTTTACAGAATTTATGATTTATGGTCACGCACACCCCACAATGCATGCATCTACGGCCATGTCGGTTGGATCCTATTTTCTGCGCTCAACTTTGCAAGAATCTGCTGCCGCCACATCGCTTGCACACAGTCAAAAAGCTAACGCAAACGGGGAAAAAGACATTTATTTCGCTCAAATTCATCCCTGGCTGGAATGTGGATCCTGCTGCCGGTGGTGGTGTTATGGCAAGATCTCTTTATTGGATGCGCATACACCACACATCCTGAAGTTTACATTTCTTTGCGTGTGTAAGAAAAACCTGCTCCGTTTTTAGTAGCAGCGTGGTTTTGGGGCTGAATGATGATATGTTTTTCACTCCTACGTGGTTCCGAAACTGCCACGCAGCAGCATCTCTTAGCGTGTAGCTTACACCATAGGAGCTACACCGCTAATAATAGCTTACACCATAGGAGGATGTGAGGGGTTGTCTACCCTTTTCCGGTGAGTGGGGAAAATGAAGGGTGAGAATGTCTGGTAAATCCGTTCCGATTCACAACTCTGGATGATTTTGATGCATTCGTTTGCTCTGTGGGAGGGCATTTTCCACCACATCCTCCAATTCCCTTTTCTCGAACCAAACCCTAGCCCACGGTTGCTACATAGTGCGCAACATAGTAGGCAAAGACGAGCGTTATTTTCCCTTGCTGCACATTTGCTGTGCTATTGCGTATTGCAAAACCCCGTTACGCCAGGCGTGCGACGAGTGCCCATCGCGCACAGCGTTGTATTGTCTGGCGGCAGTAGCAGCAGCAGCAGCCGAACACGCGAAGTTTAAGCTTGGTCGCTGCACGCCGGCAAGATAAACGATGCGGCCGAACGGAATACGTCTCTCTGGAAGCTTACGGGAGATTACCCGCCATCCCGGGCGCTCTCAAGGTTGAAAAGTTCTTCGCTCAAAGGAGGGCATCAGGCGCACGCTGCTTCCAACCTGCAAGCCACGAACGACTCGGAGTCGGAAATGTTTGTAGAGAGGGAATAGGGAAATCCTCCACCAAGCCCGCTCGTGTCTCCAGGAAGTGGACCATTTTCTTTTGTGTCGAAATTTGATAGTTCAGTATTTACAATTGTGGGGCGGGTTTTCTCGTTTGGTGTGTGCTTTTTTTTGTACATCCCCAGAGCAAAAGTTTACATCCCTTCTCAAGGTGCACCACACCCCCACCTCCACCCCTCAAAACACGAAGCTGAAGCAGCAGCATCTCGTCATTGTGCAGTGCACGTGGTGCAGCAGCAGTAGTGTCCCGATTCTTCGTTCAACAATGCACCCGGAACCCTGAAACTCGTCCACGCTTTCCACGGGAAAGCTTCATCCGATGCAGCACAGCGCCGGGCAAAGGCAGTAGTAGCAGTAGGAGGATGATAAAATGTATCATCTACGAAATATGCAGCATTCGCAACTTATTACTTCTACTTGGCCGAACAGCGTCCGGAATGCACTCGCCTGGGTGGAATCTTCGCGCAATGGCTCCGTTGCAATGGTGCCTAGTTTGGAAGGAAGGCGGCCACTCCAAACCGGAGGGGGGGATCGAATTTCTCGTGGCCAAATCCGACTTCCTCGCTCGTATTTCTCGGCGTCTCGGGCGTGTGGTCGTCCCCGTCGTCGTCGTCGCGGTTAACCCTTTTCGGTGTCGGTTTTTTGAAGTTTATTTGAGTAATGTAGGGTGTAGGACTGGAGATTCCGGTTCCGTCTACCACTGCTCACCCATTCCGCGGAAGGAATGGCTGCCAGAGTTTCCGTTTGCTGTTCCGACTGGGGGTTAGCTGCGATTGTGAAATGAACCAAACCGTGGCCACGCACCGTTCCTTTGTGGAGACCGCAACGGTGGAATGTACGAGGTTAGTTATCGATTGGTTGCACAAATAATCTCGGGCTCGGTTTTGTACTACGTCTATCGTGCAGCCCATCCTTCGACTGTGGGGCGACAAGTAAAGATGTAAGGTGGAGTCAGAAGTGGTGTTACGATGGTGGATGGTCTAACTCACTGTTCGGTGTTTGGTTGTAAGGAATGTTGAGCATGCAAGAAAAGGAGAAGGATGAGTATCGCCTTATTTTGGACAAACTACGGAAACATTTATGCTTGCTTTCAGATTGAAAGATTCTTGACATAGTATTTGCGCTGAGTTTGGAGTTGGCTGGTGTTGTAATAAGCACCCATGGGGCCATAATTTTCTAGTTATTGATCTACAACAGCAACAATTCTTCATTTCTAAAAACACTGAAAATGTGATATTGCCCAATACCTTAAATACTTACTTCAAACTCTTTTGAAGTTTGATTGCTTCAAACTCTGAGGTTTTATGCACTGTAATCATCGTTGAATAAAGAAAGGGAGCATTACAGGGTTTTCCAGGAGTTCTCTTAGCTGTAGGACACTTTAGGGACTCTTTCGTCCGTGAAATGAACTTAATGCAATGGGAATTGGGCTGTATACCCTTCTTGGACATTTCCAATAGGATTTTCCAAAGGAGCCTGTCCAAAAAAGGTGCCATAGATTCCAGTTTACATTAAATGAATATCTCTTCCCATAAGCAAGAGTCAAAGAAGTGTCCTACAACTATGAAAACCCTTGAAAACCCTGTATTCACATTCAACAGGCATTCCGGCTTATCCCGCGGGTCGCAAAATTGGTTGACGGGCGAAGAAATTAAAACCTCGTCGTACTCCGTGGCCGGGGACGTGAAGGACGAAACCAAACTCTCCACAAAATTATTCTCTTCGGTGGGAATTATTATGCCACACAATAGTTTTCGGGACGCGCAGTGTAATACGTCAACATCGTGGCGCGGTTGCTGGCCAGTAGTACTCATGGAGTGATGGGAAAGTAGAGACCGGGACACGCTGCGGGATATAGCTCATTCTTTTCCGTTATTTTGTAGATAATTGTACGGTTTGTCCTGGTCGATATGTCTTCTCTCTCTCTCTCTTTCTCTCTCTATCTCTTTCTCTCTCTCTCTCTCTCTCTCTCTCTCAGGTTTTTCCGTGTATCCTTATGATCCTTATGAGCCACGATGAAGGTGCCTGACGAGCACTATCGTTGTCCGCACGATCGGACATAATGTGCCCAGCTACTAGCAGGAAAGAAAAATTCGCCCAAGGGTGTACGGCTATCTTTTGCTTCGCTTTCGTAATGTATTGTTTGCGAAAAATCTGTTCCATGGGAGAAGAATGGACCATCCTAGCAGCATCCATCGTGTGCAAAATCCGCACATTTGTGGAGAAACCCAATGAGAAAAGCAAACATAAAATCAGTATATCCTGCATTACACCGGGAAACGGCGGGGAAAAGCAGGGAATGTGGCCCTATTAAAGAACTGATTTTCCCAGTGAAAACGTTTTTAATTTCCGTTATTTTTATTGAACAAAAGGGGCGAACGAGAGTGGGTGGGTGGAGCGGGAAAGTAATTTTTCTTTTGTTTTCCACCAGTGACAAAGCCCACAGCGCAGTTCACCCGGAGGGAAATATTAGACCGACAATAGCATGTGCCTGATTGTGGGAAAGAAATGTGCAAATGGCGCTCATTAGCGTTAAAGGTTTGTCTTCAAAGTGTGTGTATTTACTTCCCATTTCTTTTTCTTCTTTTTATTCGCTCGCTCGTGCACTGTCTTATTGTTTTTCTGTGTTATTCAAATTTAGCTTCATAAATGACATCAAACGAAGAAATTAAATGTGCTGCTTTATCTTGTTCTACAGACAATGGGGCCTTTCACGATACTAGCCTGTGTGGTTTTTTATCGTTTGTACCGTTTTTGACAGTTGGCGGGAGTCGACACGGATTTTGACAGTTGGCAACAGTTGGCCATACAACACCACACATGTTAAGCCTCACCGTATTAATACACGATGCGCAATCTCAGATTGCGCATATATTCGTTTTATCAAAACATAAGTCATTTCGCGTAGCCAACCCTGAGCTATAAACGTCATTTCCATACATTTTCAGATTGCGCCAAGATTGCGCATTAATTTTCAAGATTATATGTCCGAGATATATGATTTTTTTTTTGACAGATAAATATATCAAACCGACCCGTTTGACAGATAAAATGCGCATCGTCTATTGCTACGGTCAGGTTTTCAGCCTCGACTATAGTCATATATACTATACTATGGGCTATAGACAATTTATTACAGCCCATAACAACATTGAATTCATGATTTAAAATATATTGTCATGAACATTTAAATATCTAAATATTCTAATTGTGTTACGAAAAGCCATTAAAAGTATTATAACTCATTTCAAACAGAAAAGAACGAGTTGAGATGTACTGTATTACTTCGAATTACGGACACTTTGGCCATTTTTGGCATGTAATTTTTTTCTCACTAATTCAAATTCAATCGGCCATACCTCAAAATAACTCACTTTACTGAAGCAGACTTTCTACACTTGAAATAAAATGAGGATTTCCAAAAATTTTACTCGAAACATTGTAAAAACTCATGAAACTGTAACGATATTTTGATTCATATTTCGGACAGTTTCCACATTTCGTTTATAATCGTCACATTAATATACACATATGACAAATTTTGTTTTTGTTTTTAACTAATTTTAACGTCCGGACACTAAATTCTGAGGGGCAGTGTCCTACTGGATCGACAGGACGATGGTTTTACTGACAACGGAGTTTGGGTGCGGTTTGTTTCTTGCACTTGTAGATGAATAGAGACCCAATAACTGCTGTGTGATTTGAAGATCCTTCCTGTACGGCCATTAAGTCATTGGGTTCACCTATCTTCAAACATCTTTGTTTTATTATTATCACTGAATATTTGTTTTTGTTATTATCACTGTCCAAAAACATATTTTTATGCAATTAATACTATAGTAGAACTATAATTCATGGCAAATTTCAAAGATTCTCAATGGAAAACATGAAGTTAATAAAAACTGGGTTATTTTTACCAAAAATTTATCAGAAATTGGTGATAAAATATATCATTTGACTCTTTATCCGTGTTATTCGTTTATCCGGGCGAGGTAAAGTCCCGATGAGCCCGGATAATCGACGCTCCACTGTATTATAAACCATGTCAAGCTAATAACTACTTTCACAATAGATTCCGATCCATTTAAATGCACAAGGACGCAATTAACACGACCGAATTCTAATAAATGCGGTGTCGGTTTGAAGCAAAATAGCTAAGAATGCATCTGGGAATGAACAGATCGACAGAACAATATTTATTTTCTGTGGCATCAGGGCCTATAATGGGTTAGTCACATTTTTAATTTATTGTAGTACATGACGGCAATTATATTAAATTTAAAAGCGGTATGGCCAGAAACGATATACGTGAAGAAATTCAATAAAAAACTTTATGGGTATCCGGAGTTTGTAGCTGTCCGTAATTTGAAACATAACGGTACCTTTGTAACATACATAATACAGTAGAACGTCGATTATCCGGGGACGGATTAACAGGCGGGCGGCTTAACCGTGCGCATAAATCTGACAGCTGTTCATACGTACGGCGAAAGTTTGCAGCGATAATCAATTGGGTAACCAGTTTCTTGTGCAGCTCGGTAGTGTCTAGGGGTATTTTCGAAATTCATGTTTGTTCATGAACAGTTGTTAAACCTACAGTTATAGATTAAAATAATATTCTACTAACAATTAATCGATTGATTCTAGGTGAATTAATAATAAAACTAGTGATTTTCATATGTTTTATATGCGTTTGACATTTCTTGGACCATTATCCGTGCAAATCGTTTAACCGGCAACCGTCTTTCTTACTTGAACCATGAAAGGATCCAATTTCAGTGCAATAGAGAATGCTATTGTCATGTGCGGGTCATCTTATTTATTTATGTGTAAAAATAAAAACACTATTTGCCAAAAAGGCTGTACGATGATCTTACGCAAGCTTAAACAAAGTAATATATTAATCTGATAGTAAACGTGGCTAACTGTGGGAAATAAATATTCAAATAATTCCAAAAGATGTAACAGGGTTTGCCCATTAGTGTTAATACTTAACACTAACATATGAACTGTCACCCCGTAGCAAGGAGTTGCTATCTGTCTGCGTGGTACTGAATAAGTCTAGAAACCCTGTTTATAAGTCGTCATGACCGTGTAGGTCATTACACCAATTAGAAGTACAGGCGGTCCCCGAGATACACGGTTAATGGGGACCGAAAACATTCACAAAATACCGCGTATCTCGAATTTCCGCGTAAGTCGAATCTCATGATTTCCAGATAAATTATCACTAATTTTCGTGTAATTTGGCAAGTAGGGGGCGGTTTTAGTCACTTTATGAATCATTCGATATGATTCTGACTGAATATAACAGTTTTAAACCTTTTGAAATGCTTTTAACATTCAACCGAAAAGGAAATCATTTGGCATTTTACAATTGATGAGTCAAATCAGTACAATTTGCTCAAAGAATTGTCAAATTTAGAAAACCGCGTATCTCCGAATCCGCGTATAAGAGGTACCGTGTATCTCGGGGACCGCCTGTAGAATGTTCCAGGGTTTCTTACTTACTAAGTGTCTTACTTAGGTTTACAGGGGTTCTCATCATTTTGGGATACTTTCTTGACTCTTTCTTAATGGGAAGTGAGCTTTATTTATTTTAAGGGAAGTGGACTATATTCCTCACTATATTGGCAATTCCTCACTGATTCAAAATTATGAAAACCCCTCAATACCTTTGTATATTAAAAGCTATGAAAGAAAATATCATTTTAGCTTCTCTCTTTATTTCTTTCACTTTCCTTTTTCTTCCTCCTATTGTACTACATCAAGGAACATAAACAACATTGAATGAACTAAGTAAAGGTACAACATTCAGCAAATCTACAGACAACTATCGGTGCAACAAGGAATGCAATACTGACGTGTAGCTCACTTTACAATCTTGGGTTACCTTACAAAAGGTGCAGCGATTACAAGTCAAGCTACTGCCGCTACTCTTGCTATTGCTTTAGATTTCCTTTTTTTTCCTCCTTTTTTATTTTGGCTGTGCAGTTTGCATTTCCCATCACGTTCGAGGCACAGATTTCCTTCCTCGTTCAACATTACAATTTTCCACAGGAATTTTTCAATTGCAATCCCGACCGACCGACCGACCGACCGACGACTCATATTTTTATCGCGTGCCCGTTTTTCCGACCGAAATGCAACCGAAAACCGAAAGCAACATGCCCGCGGGATCCTTCCCATTTGATGTAGGGGGGGGGGTGGATGCAAGCCAGCCCAGTCCAACTCAGGCTCATTCCAGTACTCACTCATACCCAGATTTCATAAATCACGAGCGTGGTGGTTCACCTTCTGCTTTATTCGTTGACGGTGCCCGTGAGCGAACGTACGAAGGAACGAGCGAACGAACCGCAGCGCGATGGGGCACGTCCGCACAAATCTGTGCAAATCCGGTAGTGTTGTGAATTTTCTGATTATTATCATGATTATTCGCATTTTCAGTCAGCGAGAAGTGCGCATTTTGTTTTTGTGGGGCGGTTGGACGTGGGTGGTGATGATCGGAGTGGGTAGAACTGACAGGGAAACTTTCATCCGTAGTGCAGAGGGGAGAAAAAACTATGCAGAAGGTGATGTTGCCCTTTTTCCACATTCTCTCGTTCTCCCTCTCTCTCTCTCTCTCTCTCTCTCTCTCTCTCTCTCTCTTTCCCTCTTGTTATCACAGATTTTATACCATTTTTTCCACCCTTCCTGCTTCATGGTTTGTACTCCCATTCCGGAACTCTATTTATTCATTCGTCTGTTTGTTGGCCGTGATTGTGGTTTTATGGTGCATTGTTTTTTTTTCTTTCTTTCCTCCTCAATGGTTTCCATTTTGCTATTCCATTTCGAAACTGTTCTGTACGTTTGCTGCCTACTTTTTTCCTCATTTTATCTGCTTTTTTCTGCTTGTTGTTGAACATTTCGCTGGCGTATCGGGATGCTGCGATTACTACTGTGCTGTGAGCCTTTTTCCGCTATTTGGCGCACTAGTTCATTGTGACTCGTCTCATTGCCCGTTGTGCGCGATCACGACTTCACAAAGCATCAAATAATGACTTTGCCGCCCCCTGCGCGAATGAACAGAATAAAAAAACACACAGAAAGTGGAATGTACTGAAAGGGGTTTAAGCAATGCCTGGTTTTCTGGTTCACTGCTCTGAGTTAAAGTATTGCTTTTCGTACCTTTCCCGTTTAATTGGAAAGTCCTTTCCGATGTGTTCTTTTTTTGGTGAGACTCCTTCGGCATAGGAATAATACGCGCATACGCATTTAAAGGGCACCAGAAAGTGAAGCCGTTTCTACTTTGTATGCTCACGATCCAAGGGGGTCGAATACTCATCTCTCAATCGATAGGACGTGTTGTGCAACATGCCGTAAATTATAATGATCTAACGCGGGGGACCCCGGCTCTAGATGAACGGGAGCTGTGTTCGCGTGTACGTTCGCTAGGAAAAGTGCCTCCGGAAAAAAACAGGATCAAAACACACACACACACACACCAACACATCACGTCGAACTCGGGTGGTTGATGAAATGAATCTTGCATGCCTTACGTGTGTGTGTGTGTCGGCATACATATCCCCCGAAGCAAGAAGCGGTGCAAATTTCCCCGAGGAAATTAAAGGGAAAATCTACGCTGATTGTTTTTCCTGCCCTTCCCATCCGTCCGTGTTCCCCTCCCCCCGTTTACCGCTGATTTAGTTCGAACCATCAACCGATCAACCGGGTTCTCTGCCGGGGTGTTGTGTTTACTCTTGCCCTTCTCACGTCCGACCGTTTTCGCGGCCCCATCGGTGATGCTGGAGGAGGAAAGGATAGCCAAACACACACACGCCACTATCTACGAATCCTTTCGGCAAATGATTAAAGACGAAGGTTCGATGCTGGTGATGCTGCTCTCCACTACACTTCCCTGTTTGGTGGATGAATATGATTTATGTGCAGCACTGACTGTCATCGACAGCTGGCGGCGAACGGGTTCCATCAATCGAGGCATCGTCGTATGTCACCGCCGTATGGATGCAGCGCAAGGGACGCAGGGACACATGTGTGACACACCGGACGGTGTACGAACGGCACACAATCGCTTCGAGCGGGTTTTGTCATCTTCATTTCAGTTATGTTGCATCCTGCTGCTGCCGATGCTGCTGCTACTAGTGTGTGTGTGATGCTTGTCGACGAGAACGAGTTGGGAAGGATTTTAAGGAAATGATGACGAAAGACACTTCCCAGCCTGATGTTCCGTGAGGCCGTAAAGCTCCGAGCACCCAAAAGGAAAGATTGATCGGAACGATTCGGTGGACTTTCGGAATGTTGGGAGTATTGTGGAGCAACAGCCAGGGGTAGGGAGGGTTTGTTGGCCGTTCAAAACGTCCATCAAACTGGGTGACATGAGCTGCCTTTTTTCCTGTTGAGCGTCCAAATGACAGTTGCATGGTTCATCGTGTCGAGAACGTGCGTGGCGAGATTGATCAGAACGGACTGTACTCGGAATCGCCATTTCGTTTCGTTTAATGTTGTAGAACAATTCGTATCTCGATTGTCTTATGTGTGATCTTTTTTATCATTTCTTTCAACTAGATATCGTCCCGGTGCCGTCGAGATCTTCCCAGCAACACGAACAACACGCAACGCATCGTTCAGCTTAATTCTCTTTTCTTGATCCTCCTTACAAGACCCCTATTTTAAAGCTTGCTAATTCCGATTTTTTTTCATTCTGTTTTACTTGTATCGCCCGAATCAAATCAAAGGATTCCGATCCTTTCCCTCCACCCATTTCCTGTGTGACACCCTGTTCCAGCCAACGCCGACCGTCCGCAGTCGTCGCAGCAGCGAGCAATTCGATCAATATTATGACAGAGGGCACCGCGCCGACAGTTGAATGTTTAGATAACACACTGCACGGACTGAACGAACAGCAGGAGCAGCAGCAGCAGCAGCAACAGGACGAGGAGCAGCAACCACAACAGGAAACGCCGGAACAGGAGCTCGGAACGGTCGGTGTACGTATCGAGGTCACGAGTGCGGCAGGTTCTTCCGTCGAGCTAGTCGCGATCGGCAAGGAGCAGGAACAGTCCAGGGACGGCCAACAGCAAGCAGTCGCCATGTCGCAAAGCACAAAGCAGGTGTCGAAAGCGGATAAAAGCCTGCCCGAGCGCGGGTCATGGGGATCGAAGCTCGACTTCATCCTGTCGGTGGTCGGGCTGGCGATCGGGTTGGGCAACGTGTGGCGCTTCCCGTACCTGTGCTACAAGAATGGTGGTGGAGCGTTTTTGATACCGTACTTTGTCACACTGTTCCTGGCCGGCATACCGATGTTCTTTATGGAGCTGGCGCTCGGCCAAATGCTGACGATCGGTGGGCTGGGTGTGTTCAAGATTGCGCCCATCTTCAAAGGTAAGCGCGGTTCGGCGTTCGAGTGATCTTCATCCAGGGAGCATCGTTCTAATCGATCGTCGTTGCTTGATCCTTTCTAAACATTAAAAAAAAACAGGAATCGGTTATGCAGCGGCCGTAATGTCGTGTTGGATGAACGTGTACTACATCGTCATCCTAGCGTGGGCCATATTCTACTTCTTCATGTCGTTACGTGCAGGTATGTGTCCTCCATTGATTGACCCATAGGCGTAGCATACAGTCTCCAGCATCAACACGTGTTCCTTCTTTTTCTTATCAGACGTACCTTGGCGCACGTGTGACAATGCGTGGAACTCGATCAACTGCGTCAATCCGTACGATCGTAAGGATCTGCTCTGCTGGGAAACGATCGGTGTGAATGGTACGCTGACCAAAATTTGCTCGCTAAACTCGAACAACGTGTCCATGAGCGATTTGGCCGATCCGGTTAAGGAGTTCTGGGAGTAAGTGTTTGCACCATTATCCCCAGGAACCTTTCATTGAAACCATTTTTTGTTTTGCCACCTTCAAGACGCCGCACGTTGATGATCTCGAGCGGTATTGATCAGGTCGGTTCGATCCGCTGGGAGCTGGCCGGGACGCTGCTGCTCGTCTGGATCCTGTGCTACTTCTGCATCTGGAAGGGTGTGAAATGGACTGGCAAGGTCGTGTACTTTACCGCCCTGTTCCCGTACTTCCTGCTCACGATCCTGCTGATCCGTGGCATTACGCTGCCGGGTGCCTTCGAGGGTATCAAGTTCTACGTGAGCCCGAATCTGTCAAAGCTAGCCGAATCAGAGGTATGCGCTTTGTGGAGGATGGAAACAAGAAGTTTTAGAATTTTTTAACCTATTCTGACGTTGTTCATAATCAGGTATGGATCGATGCAGTGACGCAGATCTTCTTCTCGTACGGTCTCGGCCTGGGAACGCTGGTCGCGCTCGGTAGCTACAACAAATTCAACAACAATGTGTACAAGTACGTCCCGCATGGCTTTTGTTGTCTTCTTCTCTTCTATTTAATCTTCTATTCGATCGCTCCACTACAGAGACGCACTGATTGTGTGTACGGTCAACTCGAGCACCAGCATGTTTGCCGGGTTTGTGATCTTCTCCGTCGTCGGCTTTATGGCGCACGAGCAGCAGCGCCCCGTCGCTGAAGTGGCAGCATCTGGGCCGGGTCTCGCTTTCTTGGCCTACCCGTCGGCCGTGTTACAGCTGCCGGGCGCACCGCTCTGGTCGTGTCTGTTCTTCTTCATGCTGCTGCTGATCGGTCTCGACTCACAGTTCTGCACGATGGAGGGTTTCATTACGGCCGTGATTGACGAGTGGCCGCATCTGCTGCGCAAGCGTAAGGAGATCTTCATTGCGATCGTGTGCATGATCAGCTATCTGGTCGGTTTGACGTGTATTACGGAGGTACGTAATGGGAGGTCGCTAACACTCATTTCTCGCAGGATAGCTTACGGTATGGTTTGCTCTTTCATCAACACTTCCTCCAGGGCGGTATGTATGTGTTCCAAATTCTCGACTCGTACGCGGTCAGTGGCTTCTGTCTGCTGTTCCTGATGTTCTTCGAGTGCGTCTCGATCTCGTGGGCGTACGGTGTGGACCGTTTCTACGACGGCATCAAGGACATGATCGGCTACTATCCGCTGTCGTGGTGGAAGTTCTGCTGGGTCATCACCACTCCTGCCATCTGTGTCGTAAGTAGCAATGTGGGAAGGGATTAGCTTTTTCGTGGTAACGCCTTGGGGGGAAATGAGTTTGTGTGTGTGCACGAGGATTGAGTGAGTGAGTTATTATAGAGATTTCCCTGCAGTTTGGATGTTCTTCTATGCTGAATCTACGGCGCGGCGAAAGGTAATTGGATGTTATCGAGCGGGATGGGTAATGTAATGCAAAATGGGAGCAATATTGATTTTTTTTCAGAATGTTCACGATCTGGAACAGAGTGTGGAGCTCTTAAAGTCTACAAGTACAACCGTGTTATCTTGCTGGACGTGATTGTAAATCGTGGAATGTGTGCAGTTGCTGATGTTTGCTGTACTTATACAAGAATACAATGTTATAATGATATTAAAAACAATGGTGTGTTAATTATGAAACTCTCTAAAATACATCCAGAAAATCCAATTACCGTGTTAAGTACTTCTCATACAGCTTGTTATGGTCCACCTTGGCAGCAAATCATCCCAAGAAGCATATCTAATCAAGCGATGAACCTCATATGAACCCCTTTTCCGTTTCGTCCGCAAAATAGTAGAGCTCTGTCATTCATTTCATCTTCATAAATACAATCGCTTCAAATGCATTGCATTCTCACATCCTTTAATGGACACATCTTCGCCTTCGCCGAAATCAAATGAAACATGCCCGTGCCCGAGATGCTGGATTTACACAGGTCATGAAGTGCACGGAACATCAATCGATGTCGGAGAAGGAGGATTTCTCCCCTTTCCAAAACGCACACCACCCGAGAACGTTAATCTCCGTTTACGATGTGCGAAACGGGAACGTTATGGCTGGGGATGTGCTTGCCATTGTTTTTCCGTTGCTTATCTTCCGTTGCACAGAAAAGGCCACAGTGGGCTGGCCTTTTTGTCCGGCCAGCTGTCCAGCTTACTCTACCCCGGTTGGTGGGTTTGAATGAGCGCACGGGGCACCGGACGGCCTCGTCGTTTGAATGAGTGATTGAATGTGAGGCTTTTGAGAATGCCACTAGTAGAGAATGCTGTTGGATAGCAGCGTCCATCGATCACGAACAAATCAATAGCGGAGCAGCGTGGTCCGATGCGTGTGGTCCTTTAGGTGGATGGGTTTGTCGTGTGCTTTCCCTCTACCGTTACGATGCGTTATGAGTGAAATCGTACGGTAGCATTACTCTTCCACGCAACTTCAGACTTCAGAGCCCCTCTCTTGCCCAGTTGATTGATGATGGGATATCGCTGGAATGACGAAACGATCAAAGTTTACGTGCAAAACCTTGTCCCGTTTGCAACCGAAAAACCGCAAATATTAAAGTTAGTTGCATGTAAGCGCGCAAACCTATGTTGCCCTCACAACATCGTTACGATAAGCAGCTTGGTGTGGTATCTCGTTCCAGTGCTTCCCGTATTATTAACACCGTGTATGTGTAAAACCCTGGTCCTGGTGATTTGCATGATTCTTGCAGGCCAAGAATTCGTTCATCATTGCAAGAGTAAATAATTTGCCTCCGAAGTGAACTCCCCGTTGCTAGGCACACACACACACATACACTGTGACCACAAACAACAAACACTACCGACTCTTAGAGGACCTCCCAAACGGCGTCATGCTCCGGTTCTGTGGCTCCCAGGTTTATCGATTTGTCTTATTAGCTGTCAAGTGTTGCGTATGCGTATTAGCATAAAGTCGTCCGCCATGGGTTGCGGATGAGGAGAGTTTCCTTGCGCCCCCCTCTGCTTTACGATGATGTGTTTCCTTCCTCTAGTTTGAATGGAGGGGGAGGGGCGGTTTGGATCCCTGATAAAGGGCAGGATCGATGAAAGCACCACAAGCAAAGGGTGTAAGATGACTCGCTTTTGCTTGTGCATTTCGTTTTAGCTTCTGGTGGCTTTTCAGCTCGCACTACCGCTCCCTTATTACGGTACGGTCAAGCTCAAGGGTGGTGGAAAGCAAAACAGATGTTAGCATAAGAAGCCGACTGTTTGACACACACTAATACACCCACACACTGTACGTTTGGTCATGCTGAGGTCATTGGGCATTTCTCAGTCAGCTCGATTTGCATCGTTCCATTCTATGGTGGTCGAAGGTTTATCTGGCGTTCCATACCGCACGCATCCGTAGCACAGCACGTCGTCGCTGCTCGTCGAGCTAATGATGGGAAAATGTGGGCAGTCGAATGGACATGCAGGCAGGCAAACCACACCACAAACACTCCCGTTACGTAAATGTCCAGCAATCGGCTTCAATAGGGTTAATCGTAAATTTCAATTAAAATTCATTCCACCACACACACACACACAGACGGCGAGAAGAACTTCAGGATACGGTATCTCCTGCTCCGATGGCTCGCTATCCTGTGGCTTTGGTTTGCACATTCGACAAAGACCACTGGGCAGTGTAGGGGCATCAGAAATAAGCATACGAATACGCATTGACAGCTTGGGAGTGTTTGCGGGAACGTCATACAACACACGGTGCAACACTCGGACTCAACGGAAAGTCCCTAGGAATAATGACAAATCGGACGATCTGGACGTTGCGGTGTTTGAAGCGATGTAATGAAATGGAAGTCGTGTAAGTGGTTTGTCACACACACACATACGAGCTCCGATAGAGAAGAGTCTTAAAAATTTAATAATGTTGTAATAACAGCACAAACGAGAAGGAATCAGCACACATAAATTTAAAAACCATAAATTAGAGCTTCCTCATTCGCTTGCCCTTTCGCATGGGCTGTGCATGCTGCCGGGTGTAATATCTTTCTAATTTCCTTCCCATTGCCTGGTTGAATTTTCCCTTTGGTTGTCCTACTTTTTTGCACCATGCTCGCTGGTTAACTGTCGTTTCCCTGGTTCCCTTTATCGTGCCCTGTTATACGTCGTTGAGCCTTTTTTGTTCGATTTTTCAACTCGCGCGCGCATTTGGTGGAATCGCATCATAAAGCAGGTAAATTATGACCGTCCGAACTTCTTGATCTGGGCATACTACATCTACCGGGTTCTTTCCGGGTCTTATCTCTCACACGCACACATACACACACGTTATTCATGTCCTGTGAAGGTGGTGCGAGCTGGTTTTTATTTGTTAACGACGTTTACCGTAACCGATTAACCGTTGTCGCCGATGCGCTTTGAGGGACAGATTTGAGTGGAGGCCATCAGAGGCAAATAGCCCTTCGAATGGAAAGCGCTTTTTTGGGGAAGATATGTGGCTTCACTAATTAAATTTTTCACAATCCCTTAGCCCCAGCACAGGACGCACGCTAACGAGAAGCGATAACTTCACCAGCAGCCTGCCACCGTTTGCCAAAATAATTGTGTGAGCTTGAAAGCGGGAAGCAGAAAGGTTGGAGAGTGTTACTGTTTCTTCAGTTTGCGTTTGGAGCACACAACCGTCCGTCTAGGCGACCTGTGTCAGGGCATGCATCTCGAGCAACGGGAAATGGAAAGCCGGCATCAAAACTGTGGACGAAGATGACATCATCATCATCATCATCGTCATTTTTCCCACCATCGCGATCCATCGTCTATGGTCACCACCAGGGAGGGGGACCAGCACTAGCACATCGTCCTTATCGTCTGGCTCGATCACTTTTGATGTCGTGACATTTTGCTTCACTTGCCGTCAAGTTTCGCATCATGTTTTTTTAACCTGTTTGTGTCTGAGAGAGAGAGAGAGAGAGTTTGATGAGGACAGGACAGCAGAGAGCAGTAGTAGTAGTAGTAGTAGTAGCAGACACGGTTTATGTCAAAAAATGTGTCGCCAGCTTGCCATCTTGCGCCCGGTCATTAGCGCGGAGCGGCGATGTGTTCGAAGCGTTCGAGAAATGTAATGCACTATGATGAAATTAGTGCCGACAACTTATGGTAATGTCTTTGTTAGACGTTTCGCTTTCGGTGTGTCGCGTAATGAGTCTTCCTGTCGCGTCGGTGTCTTTTTGCACACAAAAAAAGAAGCTTTTAAGTAGCAAAAAGGCACACTGGGAAGCGTTGGAAGCGAAATTTGTTTGGACTTATTGCTTAAAAATACTTTTACCTTCCTCACTGCACGCAACAAAGCGCACTGATCCCTTATTTAATATGCAGCACCTCATCTGGATGGATGGGAAATAGTTTTTGGTGCAAAACGAAATATACAACCTCAATTTCACATCCATTTTTATCAGACACACACATTGGGGGTAAAATGCTCTTTTACAAACGGCTGACCCCGTGTGGTGCGATCACACAGTGAAATCCATAAACTTCAGTCCCACTCGACAGCGGAGCTTAATCGCCCGTTTGGCAGCCGGGCGAAATTGTTTTAAATGTCAGCCGCCAACATAACTCACCGTGAAAGCTCCTCGTACACCCAACACGAGGAGGGGAGTCATTGGACAAAAAAAATGAACATATACTTGGAACTATTTGCCCCTGCCCGTACCAACCCGATCTTTTCTAAACGGTGCCATATTTACGGGAAAAACACATACACACTCACACACCACGCCGCTGGAGGGAGAGGAACTACATGGATGCCATTAAAAAAAAGGATGTTCCGCGAAAACGCCTGGCAACTCCATAAAATCCACCCATCGATTCGTTTCCCTTCCCACGGTCCCTGTTGTTCCTTCAGTAACACTGCGGGGTTTAAACGATCTCTATAGGTCACAATCACACACACACACACACATGGTCTGTGTATCGATTTGAGAGGTGGCAAATAGTAGGTACGCCAGCTACGGAATGGGTTGGTGGCCGTCGGATCCTGGTTGGTTTGGGTGCTTGCTTGTAGTGGTGACGATGGCGGTGTCGTCGTCGGTGTTGTTGAGTCGGTTAGCAAATGTCATAAATTTCCATTTATTTTTCCTGTTCGAACATAAAGCTATACGCTGTTTTGATATACGACCAACCGACAGGGAGGGAGCGCACTACACTACGGAGGTGAAGGTGATGTAGTGGGCTACTCGACCCACTAGCAGTATACGTGCCACTACCAACACCCCGAGTGTGCTAGGTGGCACTGAGATGCACTTCAATGAACCTAAAACCGCGCCTCTCGCTCCGTGCCACCAGTTCCAACGGCCCAAGGTGACTGCACTGAACACCGCGGGTCCTTTAGGTTAGTGCAACTGACACCGATATAGGGTAGGGAAAGGTTTATATTTTGTTATGTACTTTGTCTTTTCTATTTGGTGTCATTTCTGGCTGCAGGGGAACATGTGAGGTTACATTGCGGAAACTTGGTGGCCCAGATTATCGGTTGTTTTGAAGGGAACACTGCATGTGGATGAGAGAGTGTTTTTGGTTCGGGATCGAATCGATATGTAACAGCGTGTAGTAGGATGGAATTGAACTAAAGTAAATGTATATGAATATGTAACAGGTAGTGGTGATATTAATTGGGAAATTACAGTAACCTAAACCCAATGGCATTAGAGTGAAATTAAATATGATCAAATATGTTTTAAAACAAGAAAACAGTCAATGGCATAGCTGAGACTATAGCACATAATAGAGGACGATTCAGAGAGATCTAAATAAAAATGACCATAAACGAGGACAGTGAGCAGCCATGAAACTGAGGAATAGTTAAAACGCTGGTTTCTTTAATACCAGCAAAAAGCCATGTACACTTACAGATGAAAGGGAAAAAGACAGAACAACAAGGTGCATGTTATTGACTAGCCTTGCCGAAATAGTTTCTTGAAAGAATGTTTTTTATTTGCGTGTACTCAAGATTTTTTGTCTATTTAGAACTTTTTGGTACAAGAAAACAGTGAGTAGACATTTATAACATCACAAACTACCAAAAAAGTGTGAAATGTAAAAGAGTAATAAAAGTGTCTAAACGACAGACAAAATCCACACTAACTAGATATTTGACGGATACATATAAGAATTCGTAGATTAACGACAAAAGAATAAATTGATCGGAATATAAAAAAATTAAACCAATGAAATATCATCTAAGGTACGATAGGTTAACAAAAAGAGTGGCTACATATGATTAAAATAGCAAATGTTGAGGTAGTTAAACATGGGAAAAATAGTGTAACTAAAAAATATCCTTTAAAGGAAGGAAAATGTTTAAATACGCTTCACAAGAATGAAAAACTTAAGTACATATTGTTAATACTAATAAACCAGTTTACATTTGTTCAGCAGTAATGTTCCCTATGGCTCTCCTTTCATATCATGACATTTTTTTTATTATAAGCTTCTCAATGTATCTCTGCCTCGTGTTACGTCAATTCGTGACCTTGAAGTTACACTTGATTGTCAGTTAAACTTCAAGCAACAGTCGGAAGAAGTAATAACTAAACCAAATAGAACCCTGGGATTCATACTCAGGGTTTCATATGAGTTTAGAGAACTTTCCTGTTTAAGAACTGCGGTCTATCTGGTTCGTCTAATTTAGGAATATGCTAGTATTGTATGGAGTCCTTCTAGTATTGAGCGATGCACTAGGTTAGAAAATGTACAAAGACATTTCACCAGGGTTGCATTTCGTCCTATTTTTCGCTCTGCTCAACTCCCTCCCTATGAAACGCGATTACAATTGTTTAATTTGCAATCTCTATCCTAGCGACGTTATGTGAGTCAAGCTTGTTTCATTGGCGGGTTACTTGCTTCCTCCATTGATGCTCCTGATTTATTTACCTCTATTTGTCTATTTGTACCATGCCGTGCCCTACGTCGCCGTCCTCCTTGAGATGTGGAAACACGACATACATTATATTGTCATAATGATCCTTTATTGTCCTGTCTCAGGTGGCTTAACTACTATCATGATCTCTTTGACTTTAACTCTTCGTTAAATGCTTTCCGCTCGTGTGCCCTTTCCTTTCAACCGTCCTCCTAATTTCTCTTCATACTTCCTTCCATATTATATTGGTTTTTCTAAGTTTACAATTTTCTCTTTCTTTCTATTTATTTTTTAATTCGTTACTTCTTCACATCATTGTAATATTGTATTAGCTAAAATTATCATTATATTAACTAAAACATAACTTAGTTAAGCTAAGATACTCAGTTAAACCTAAAAGGCAGACTGTGAAAGAAAGAAATGAATTAAATGAATTGAATGAATTAAATGAATTGTGTGCTGTTTTTCTTATTGTATATTTATTAATTATTCGTCGAACTGTATAAGCCACATCGATGTATAAAAATCAAACAGTTTTATATTTTACAATATTTATGTTTTTAAATGCTGTTACACTTACACACATAAATTACGAAGGCGCTAAAGAATAATACGTGAAGCACAAATAACATTAACACGGGACAACAACTCGGCCACCTTCGTTTCGGGAGCGTACGCATCAGATGCCGGGATTTTCTTGTTTCTCTGTTTATTTTTTCGATTTTTTAGGTATGTTTCTGTCAGGATCCGTCAAATTTAAGGTTAAATCAAGAGCTTATTTCAAATAAGATGTTATAAACATGGGAAACAATTCATTATTGAATAAATACAATTATAAACAACAATACAATTATAAATAAATTCCTTAAAGTACTGAAAATATAGTATTCCATAAAAGTACTTTTATGTGTAGGTCCTTCAAACACATTGAAGCGCTAATTGACAAGAACAGATAAAAACATAACAGTTTTAATTACTTTTTACTACGATTAAATAAAATGACCCTTTATTATACAAACGGGAGCTGACAAGCTGGTAAAACAAAATAATAACTTACAATGATAACTAGAGCTCGTCTCTGTGTGATAGGCTTTAATGGATTGCACCAAAGTATTTTACTATCCTTGAATAAGATACGGAACCGACGATAAAATATCAGCCCCCCTCCCCCCCCACCCTTTCGTTGTCTATCGCTCAACCACCGACCCACAGTTCCTAGGAGGCATTCCTGTGGCTTCCCCGAAAGGCGTTCCGGTTGATCACTTACCGATCACGCCCGACGTGTCAAAGTGGCCATAAAACAAAAAGAAGCTGCCACAGGCTTTAAAGCACTGAAAAAGCATAACAACCAAACGAGAGGGGGGCAAAAATTGGCCCAAAATTTCCTCACAAAAGCCCGTTGCTCACGGCCGAAAACCGCAAAAGCCGACATTGGTGGGGCACATTTTTTTTGGTGTTCCTGGTTCCTTCCCGCCAAAGCCCACTACTGGCATTGGCGGTTTGATCGTTCAGCATCATTTGAAACCATTCAATTTCAATCAATCCGCAATTAAGTCTAGACGTGAAGGCATCAAATCACACGAACCATCCATCCATCCATCCATCCATCCATCGATCTATCTTTCTATCTATCCATCCATCCATCCATCACAGCGGGGGAAGCTGGCAATGGATTTTCATCGATCGATTTAGCATTTGGCTTGCAACCAAAAATCGGAACCGCGCTGCTCATCGGGCTGGAGCTGCCAATGGCACTCGAAATGTGACTCTTTGCCGAAGCCTTTCGATGAGCATATTCACCCTCTGGCACACGCACATCCCCGTCACCGTACAGGGGACAGGTTTTGTAAAGTAATTCATCAAACCAACCGGCGTATCGTCCGGCGTGTGATGAGGGCTGAGAGGGATGGGAAAATATTGCACAGTTTATCCGGCGTGGAGTTTGGCAAAATTTGGCACTCAATAGGTAGCTTCCGGATGCTACTGGAGTGGAAGTTTTGCTCCAAATCTGGCAGGCATGTACGCCAACATGCCTACGGGGTGCACTGCCCAGCGTCAATCCGTTTCAGGTGACACACCAGGTGGTCCAGTGTACCGGGCTGTTTTGTTTCGGTACCGTTGGTTTTGAAACAATAAGGCCGAAAAATAAATTGAGATATTATCGGGTGGTGATTGCGTTTTGATTTGTTCGGCCGATACACGTCCACGGCAAGCGTCCCGCAAGTGGCAGTAGAAACATGATTCGTGGTTGGAATGTTGGAAAATGGGAGACTGTTTTTTATATGAAGACCACTGCCGGAAATGAGGTTTGATTTGGTAGAGCTTTAGAATAACTACCACTTCTGCAGTGGATAGGTGGTGGAGGGTCATAAAGGCAAAGGAAATAGATTGGATTGAATTAATCTCCATCGCTTGTGCGTTGTGAGAAATGTTTTGAATACAATGTTATCAATAATTTGATATTCAAAATGTCGAAAAGAGTCAATTGTCGAAAACATGTTCGATTGATATTTTTGTGGATTTTGTCAACTAGTAATGCATTTCGTTCTACAAAATCTGCCTCATAATGTGACACAAAGGCTCAATAAATTCCCACCTTGGAAACAATGTTTGTAATTATGCCTATCGTCAAAGTCAACTACATTGATAAGCTATGAAGTAAATGTGCTGCTAGCTGCAATATATGTAAAATGAATTGTTTCTTTGTGGTTCACATTTCGTTGTACCTTTGTACATATAATTATATTCGTGTTGTTCGTCGAGCGTTTATTCACCAAAAGAGAACGAGATCCTGACATTCGCTACGCTCTGCACCTCGCCTGGCTTGCATCGCCCCGGTTGATACGCATTGAAGTTTAGGTTTACATGTGGTGATCGAGGACCTTAGCTGGGGTAACGCATCCCATAATTATATGTTTTCAACAAGATTTAGTTTAAAGAGAATTTGCTTGTCCTTGTACTTTTTTATTCAGGTGTAACGGTAATAACCGTATTATTTTGTTTTTAATTAAATCCATTTCTAAAACAATAATTTTTATTTTTAATTTAAATCATAAAAGGTGTCAAAATAATAATATAATTTCTGTTACCTTAATTATTTAACTTTTTAATTCGAATTTAACGTAACCAACAAGTGATGCTCTAAATAGAACGTATGGTAAGAAATATAATAAACTGCACTTGGGTTTTTTTATTGCAATGTACATTGTTATTAATAATGCAACTAACTGTTGTTCAAACTATTCGCTTATGTTACTACGAGTTAAATTTGTTACACGAACTTTTTTTTATTCATATTTAAATTTAATTATTTGTTAATGTATTTAGTTAATAATTTATAATGTATTAATTAATAAATTTATTAATTTATAAATTTAGAAATTCATGAATCAATTCACTTTTTTGTTAATTTATTAAGGTATTCATTAATTTAATATTTAACTTATTTATTTACTGTATTCATTCATTTATTTCATTATTCATTTAAACTGTTCATTACTGTATTGTATATTCATTAAATAATTAAATTATTTATTTATCTATAAATTTTTATCGTTCTTATTTTTTATTAAGGTGTTATTGTTTGTTTGTATAAATAAAATAAATAAATAATAAATTTATAAAAAGATAAAATAATTTTGTTTTTGCTATTTTCTTTTTTTATTTCTTTTCTTATTCATGTTTGTTAATTTGTATGTTTGATTTATTTTTTTTTCCTTTTCTTATTTATGTTTGTTTATTTGTTTGTTTGATAATTTAATTGTTTATTCAATTGAAGAAGTTAACCAAATCAAGTATGTAGCAGTAATAGTAGACGAGGAACTCCAAATTTAAATATAAATTATCATACTTATTGTTTTATTTATTTTTATTTATAAATCTATATATTTTTCAATTTTTTGTATTGATTCATTGCTTTATTTGTTAATTTCTATTTGATTTGCTAATTTATTAATTAATTAATTTATTTATTTAAACATATTTGCATTGATTTTATTTTCTATGTGAATCATGGCAATATATGATTGCTATTATGAGTTGCAATAAAAAAAACCCGAAAAATATTTCAGATTGTTAAAATTTGTGTATAAAATTAAATTTACAATAAAAAAGTGACAACTGAAACAAATGTGATAGTTTCAAAATCATTGGTACTGACAACAACAAATCTGCCAAAGGCTAGACGCTCTAAAATATATGTCTCCTTCAGAAAACAAATTTTATCTCACTTCCATAACATCTGTCCGACTGGTACTATTTTAAAATACATTTCATTTCAATTTCGTTCATTTCTGATTGAGAGTGTGGCAACGACGTGCCGAAGACGAACGTTAGAGGTTTTATTTATTTCTCTTACACAGCGTCAGAGGAAATAGCCGCATGTTATACATGTGCTTGAGAAAGCATCTTTCCCTGTTCTTGTTGACATGGAATGTAGAGAAGGTTTGCTGCAAAATGGAAAAGAAACTTCCGAAAAAAAAGCAGAAAAAAGACTCAAGTACTAAAAGTAGTAGTATGCTAATATCATACTTTCCTCCAAAGTACAGCCCTTCCCCGCCCTGAACCGAAGACAACACATATTGAAATTTAGCACACACAAAAAAAGAGGCAAGTCAAATGTGAACAAGAGTGAGAATTGCTGTTGCCCTTCTTCGCTCTTTGTCGCCTACCGGCGCCCGATTGCATTCGGCACACTTTGCCAAAGTTTTTCATTTGTCACCGGATAATGTTTGTGTTCGGCTTATCCGTACTATCGAATTGCACGGCAGTGCCCAGAGCAAAACACATAAACAAAATCGACATAAACCAGGGCAGAAATGAGTATGCAAAGGAGAGAAGATCGAAACTTGAATTGAATCTGCTCGTATCTCCCTGGTAGCTGGCCCGAAAGGCAAAGAACGGAATCGTGCTTAAACCGTGGTTCTTTTTTTATTATGCCCTATTTTTTACTTGCTTCCGAGACTAATCTTCCGGAACACACACCAGCATACATACACACGTATATACTCACTCACAATCATACACACATAGGAGCATCCTGGAGCTGGCGGTAGTTGTTGAGGATGGTCCGGGATACAGCTAAACGGTGGGACAGAGGGTTTTCTTTGGCTCATGCCATGCTTCTTCGCTTCGTTCTGCTCGGCATTGATTTTCTTCGGAAATTCCCTGCCACGAGAGGCGAGAAGAAACTTTTCAATCGATATATAGCGAGAAAAGAAATGCAACGAACAGGGACGGTACTCACCGAGCTTATAGGGAAGCACGCAGTCAGCAAGTGTAAAGTGTGGGGTTTGAGAAATGAAAAAGAAAGAAAAATCCGGGGATGAGTAGGTGTAAATGAAAACTTTAATTCTCTGTTTTTAATTCTTTTTTTCTTTCTGAGTTCGACTTTGAGCAATGAGTCGCAAGAGGAAAAGGTGCTGGAAGGGCAAAGAGTGTTGCTTATCTTTTAAATACTCTTGCGTCGATGTGTAAGCGAAGCTTTTTATAAAGTAGATTGTTGGGTGCGGTAGTTTTCTCATCGTGAAAGTTGTGCTGGAATAAAGATTTGAAGTAATGCTTGCTGGTTGTGGCTTTTCAGGTGAACCATTTCAAGTAATATTTCTTCAAAAACAACGGATTGTTGTGTGAGTTTCAAGTTGTGTGGAAGGGACTTGGTTTTTGTTGCTCTCAAAAATATCAACAAGAATAAAAAAATAACATCAAACTGGGAGCTTGCGAAATAAAAAAGAATTCAAAAAATGTAATGTCAACTGCGGTAAAACTTCAGGTACCACCAGCCGTGGTCCTTTCTTCTACGGAACTTTGAGTTTCCCCTAAGACAGTCTCTTCCTTGCCTTAAAATCCCACGAAACCCTCCACTGCTTGGGTTTTATTAAAATTTATCTTCACTGTCGTTGGCACATAGATACGGAGGTGTCCTTTCTTTCCTGTTTGTTTGCGTTAGATCGTTTTTTTCGTCATTTGGCCAACCCACAAGCACCGAGGAAAGTAAGTTTGGTCTCAAAATTAAAGAACTCGACGCATGTACTTGGGGTCCTCCCGGCACGGCATGTGTGTCTAGGTAGGTGCGCTGTTCACTGCTCTACCATTTTGCTTCAATCGATCGGTTTTTGTTTTCTACTACCGGTGAACCACGATGACGATGGAGGAAGATGATGACGATGAAGATGATGATGAAAACGCGCAAGGTACGGCACGGGGCGAAAGGTTTATGAGAACCTTCATAAATCATGATTACCATGGATTTTTGGATGCGTTTTGGGGATCGACGAAGGTGTTTCTTTCTGGGTGTGTATGTCTTTTGGAATCGATAGCGGCTAGATGGAGCTTAACTAGTGTCATGGTGTGTTTTTGCTTTTGTGTTCATCGTATTTTAGCGATGAGAGAGATTGAAGTTGTGTGACACAATGCGAAGAAACAAAAGCATGTTGGAAAGAATAGAAGATGTGTAAAATCGTTGAGAATATTTGCACGTCTTTAAAGCTTCTATCTTTGCAAAAAGCTTGCATTGTTTCATATTGTGTTCAGGGGGTTTCATATTGGGTTTGGAATTATCTGCTACGAAAATATAGCACAGTACAACTCGTTTTCGTAAAAATACAATAATTTTGGCTCTTGCCATTTATTTGACAAATTTGATCCTGTTTAAATCATATCTGCTTTATAATTAAGAAATAATACCAAATCTGAATTTTAATTCTCAATTACAATGTAAAAATAATACATTGTAAATAGAGTTGAAAACATAAAATAAATATTTAATTAAATATAGCAAAACGAAGACTAAAACTTTACTTCCACGCCAAGTCTAAAGCTACCTTTAATGGTTACAAAGAAAGGTCACAAACAAATTCAATCAATAAATTGATGACAGTAAAAGTAACAAAACAGGTTTGAAACATAATCCAACATGAAATATACAAGGATAACTGATAAACGATCCCGAACGAAGGTATTAATAGTAATAGTAATAGTAATAGTAATCAAATAATGGTAATGAAATATGTTGAAGCCAAAACTGCTTGCGTAATTTAAGCATAGGATTATTTGAAATTGTATATGTCATCGTACCACATATCACAAATCATGCATTTTTGAAAAAAAGCATAAGCTATCAGCAGGGATGTACCAAATCGGGTATTTTCATTTTCGGGAAAACAATCCTTGGGTAGTACCCGGTAAAAAACGGTATTTTCCCGGGTACATTGGGTTTATTCAATGGCGCTACAGCTGATGTCAGATTTGCATATTGGATGTTATTGGCATCTATGACGAGGCTAAGATGGAACGGTATCCAAAGGAAATTTGAAGTGAGAGTGCCAAACATGGATGCACGATGTTTAAGTGATTCCATTAGAACATAGCTTAAACATAGAAAGCATCAAAGCTAAAACTCCTAACAGAAAGCGTTTAAGCACTTGTATTAGTGATGGGAGGGTCAACTCAAACTTACTGGGTCAGAGCCATCAGTAATCGACCCAGAGTTGTACGGGACGACCAAAAATGTACAAGTAGGTATAGGATCTGCCCAACCCGTGGGTCCAGCGAGTCCGAGTCGACCCGAATTATCAGTAGATGCGAGAAAGCGTAAACGACTCCGACCCGTTGGTGCAGCGAGTTCGGGTCGGGTCGGGTCAAAGTAGGTTCAATACCCGACCCGAACTCGCACCAACTGTTCGGAGTTATATGCATATGCTTTCTCGCATTTTAACTCGCAGTTCAATTTCAGAATTTGTTAATTTTATTGCATCATACATCATCTATACAAACATAAGTGGGTTTAATGCGTTTTCTTAAACCGTATTTGTACGACAAATACGTCATTTTTCCAGCTCAACCAGCTGATATTCTGCAACACGTTTTGTTGTGCATCTATTCAAACTTGCAAACAGATCTTTCAGCGGTTGTCAATTCTCTTTTTACGGTTATGTTATTAAACTAGTAAATCATTGCCTCGTTAACAATAGAATTACATTTATTAAATATATAAGTAAAGAAACCATGTATTTACCTAAACTGTATATAAGAATATGTAAAAGTCTATTTTATATAAACTTTGCAGATAAATTCCTAATATAAGTGACGAATAATCATTTATACTCCATTCAACAAAACAACCTAAAATTTACCCGGGTAGAAACAAAAAACGTAAAAACCAAAAACCAAAATAATTAAAAATCGTTAAAAAAAAAGTACTCACCCAATGGCTATACATAGTATAATAATACTTTTATAAAATTAGAAATGATCCCTCTTGTCATATTATTGACGAAAGCAATTAAACGTTTTCCTAAGATTGCTTAGGACTTTTAGAATAACAAAATGACGTTTTTCTTCTTAATATCTAATTATTATTTTAATATTTTGCAAACAAATTCACCATTTTTATATAATTATGTTCCTCATAACGTAAGAAAAGCTACCATTTCAGAGTCTCAGAAACAATCAAAACAACCAGCGTACTTTTGATAATTTAAAACTACTTCTGCAGCCATCCGCTCAAACACCTTCTCTCAAACAAATCAATACACACGTGGTAGGAGCTAAATTGTAATATTAGATAACCTTCTCAGCCGATGTCATTCCGTACGTCTAAAGCACAATCCACCTCCACCATTCATCCTGCTAGGTACCTACAACTCTCAGGTGTAACGAAATGCTTCCCTCAATCAAAATCAATAAACGCGTGGCATCGGGGGTCACACTCCCGTCCTATGCCCATGCCCAAAATTCAACCTACCACCACCAAACCAATCGATTTCGCACCAAGCAGCAACCCTACAACAGACAAATCCAAGCCCATAAGCGTCACCATCCGATTACCGCTTGCCACGGCGGGCGAACTCCGAACCCGATAAGTGAAGCTGTAAATGCCGCAAACACAGAACCAGCACAACGCTTCGATCCGCTCACGCGTGAACGATGGATACGCGTTCAGGTGTGCCCGTATGTGGCTCTGCGCGCGTATTGTATGTGTTTGTGTGCGTGTGTGTTTTCACGTTCATTCTCAAACTTTTACCACGAAATGCCAAAGCAGACGGAGATGACGTGTTAGTACCTTTCAACCGTCCCCATTTTCAATCGGGCCTTAGAAAATTTGTCTAAAAAACAAGCTGGGAAAAAAAGGAAAAGGCGCTTCATTTTCCATCCGTCCAACCATCCTTGCGGGCGGATGGGCGGGTAGGCCACACTTCATAAGAATTGATTGATGATGTAAAAGTATCTTTCGGTAGCCAAACACGAAAATGGGTATGTTTTTGTGTATGTGTTGTGTTCCTTTCCGTGATAAACTTCCCATTTTGTTGGATTGAAGCGCTTCCCTTCCAATTCTACCATTTCGGTTGTGGGCGGGGGGAGGGGATGAACTGCCCATCCTGTCGCCGGAAGGAACTGCCACTTTGCAGGTTGACCAGAGCCAGGTTTCACGCTCCTGTAACAGAAGCAAAAGGGAAAAGAATTTACCGAAACGGTTGTAAAGAGATCAATCGATGTAAATTGATCTTTTGCGCCTAGGCGATCGATTTTGTGTGCGGCATTCGTTACGGGGAATAGCTCATGTCGAACTCCTTCGTGTTTTTCCTGATTGAGTGCTTCAATTGAAGCGTGTTTCTAGTGGTTATGCTAAAACGTTTTTTGATAGCAATTATCGGAAGTGCTGTTAGCAGTGAAAATAATGATACTATGTTGCTCTAAATTATGTTATGAACACCAGACACCTCAGCTCGCACACGAGTCACACCGAATCGATTAGTTTCACTAGGGAGCATTTAATATTGGTTTGCTAATAAAACGTGTTGCCCAGTCCCGGGCCCCATGGCAAATGATGCTGCAACAATCATCCGCATCCGAGTACGTGCCTTCCCTTTTGTGGCTTGTGTCATTCATAACAAATCATCAACCAACAACCTAACCAGCAGACAGACAAAATGCAATCACCCAAAATTAGCGTCCTTCTCTGTCATTCTCTCTCTTTTTGTCTGTCTGTCTCTCTCACTCTCTTTCTACTTTCATAATGCTCCCTCTAGCCCGTGTACTACTTCTCTACTCTAGTCTCATCAGTGTAAAGGGGTGTTGGGAAATCGGTGCGAGCAAGGAGTGAAATATTATTAACATTCCACGCTGGGTGAGTAGAAATTGTTGCCAAGGCTCACATTCCACCGCCACTGGTGTATTGATTTTCCGGCGCCTCGGAACGTGGCGCTTAAAATTACTTAACAAATGTTTAGCACAAAAACAGGTTATGGTTACCAACAAGTATCACCCGTAGGCGAGATGTGCTCTGTGATGATGTGTTTTTTAACTTAAATTATTGATGAATAATGCTGAAAACTGTTTATCAGAAATAAATAGTTATGTATAAAATAAAAACATGAACTTTAAGACAAACTGTTTGTGGGAATGGGCATTCCTATCATAGCAAAGCAATAAATGATAGTCTACAGTTTACTTACATTTGTTGCTAAGGTTGTGCGTTACTTTTATTTGAATTAGATATAAGTTCGTAAATAATTAATTGAAATTTAGTGTTTTGTTGTTTTTTGTTATACTATGTAATTAAATCTAAGTTAGACGATAATAAGCGTCACTTTATCAAGTTATGTGAGTAGTTTATAATACTGAAATAAAATACCAACAACGATTAAACGAGAGCACCTTCGCTTAAAAACTACTCAAATCATAAATGTAAGGTTTACAAAAACGGATTATCTATTGAATAAATGGTAAAAAAAAATCATTATTAATAAAAAAGAAAGTGAATATTGAATTAGAACAAAAGTCATAACAATTTGACTCTTTAATACATGGAACTTAAGCGAATATGTTTTTATCAAGCATTTTATAAATTTTCTACCCACACTGGATAAAATATAAAGTAAATTAACATTGGCTGGTCTCGTGGTACAGTCGTCAACTCGTACGACTTAACAACATGTCCGTAATGGGTTCAAGCCCCAAATAGACCGCGCCGCCATACGTAGGACTGACTATACTGCTATGGGGGGAAATCAATTAGTCACTGAAAGCTAAACCCACAAGTGGTACAGGCAAGTCTTGACCTACAACGGTTGTTGAGCCAAAAGAAGAAGAAGAAGAAATTGACATATTTCAGACATTTAAGCCGTCACCTTAAATGGTAAATGGTAGCAATGGACTTAATGGTATGGATGATCAATTAAGTGAAACTTTTTTTTTTCATTTTCATAATTGTTATTGTGTTTCAATTTATATAACTTTTGCAAGTGTTCAACAGAGGGTTTTCCGTGGCGTGATAATAAATAGGGGATTGATTGAACCATATTTTCATACAGTAATTAAAATTGGATCAATTTGGAATTTGAAGCAGGCTTCTTTTTACATCGTATATATTCAATTGTAATTTCATTTTCATAATATTTAAATTATCTTTAATGTAATAATATGTAGTCTTAGAAAGTGTATTGGTAATTTCAATTAGAAATCCTTAAACCAACTACTAAATTATATTACGCTCTATTCTTCATAACTTAATTGTAACTTTCTTCTGAATAAAAAAAGCCGTGCAGAGTAATGCCGCCTGTCAAAAAGAATTCATTATATATGTATTTTGTGGACGTTATTACATTTGGTTTTACGGTAGCGTTTTGTTCCGAAATACAAATGAAAAAATGGCTTACACTTTCTCTCCATTGCAGTTAATAACAGCAATGATATATCACCTTCAAAGAGAAGGTAGAATTATCAAACGAAACAGGAGTGCGAAGAAGGTTTTGAGCGTATTTGGGCAGAATAAGAGGCATTAGCATCCCCAGGTAGCAAAGGCAGAGGTCATACAGTGTTTTTGACACTAGAAACTCAGCTCGTGATTTTGATGAGGGAAAATGAGCCTCCTTTTCAGGAAAACAATCGTGAGAAGTAAATGGGATTTACTGTTTTGAGTCTTTATAAAAAATAATAAAAAAAAGTAGGTTGTTACCTTATTGTTTTCCGGGAGTACTCATATCTGTAAAGTAAACGCTATTGTTTACCTTCTTTCAAGTAAATTCGTGATATTTAAACGTCAATGGATAACATTTTTCTAACTGTTACATGAAGCTCCTAAAACACTTTCTTACCGTGCATTGTGTCATTTGTGTTGTCTCGTCGTCGTACACTTTCAACATACACTTAGCCTCCGCTTTGCAAAATCGGTAAAGCCACAGGACCGCACGTAGAAAATGTTTATCGTATAGCGTATGGTTCGTCCATTCGAGAAAACCACCCCGATGGCGAGCGAGAATGGCAATCGTCCAGCGACCCGGAAAAAGACTCAAAATCATCATCACACAAAACATCATCCATCGCTGTGGAAAACCCCTTTTGCACCTTAATGTTGCCAAGCAATTCCAAGGTAAGTGTATTGGAGGAAACACACACACACACACCTTCGTATACTAACCCCTTTTCGTCCACGAGGACGATTACTCCCACGTGTCCACAACCTCACACCATCTCCAATGTGGTAACCTGCGAGCAACCCTGAGAGAGAGAAAGAGAGAGAGAGAGAGAGAGAAAGAAAGAGAAAGAGAGAGGGATAAAGAGAGAAAGAGGGAAAGGGAGTGAGAGACAGAGAGAGACAGAGAGAGAGCATACGATGGCTCAAGTTTATTACAACACTTCACACCGGACCACCGTAGCAGCTTCGCCTTCGGGAAGGACCTCGGAGAGCTTCTTCGGTGTAGATAATTTTATTATTATGGAGGTTTATTGAATTTAATTATTAATATCAATGGAAATTGCTGGCCCATTTCGGTTCATCCGGCGAAACGATCCCAGTGTCCTGTCCCTGTCTGGCAGTGCGAGGGCGCGCTACTATGTTGTTGTTTCCTTGTTTTTCCCTCCCCCCTAGAGGGCCACATACTCTCGGGGATGTGTCTCTCTCGGCGACTTCTAGCCCGTTTTGCACAGTTTCGCTACACGGCCAGTGCTTTAAGAAGGATGAAAACGACCGCAAAACATGGTTGTCGATGCGGCACGATCTGCCGGCTTCCTCGGTCACTTGCCACTTCGCCCCATGTTTCGGCTGCAGAGTATTATTTCACTTTAACATGTTCAACGAGCGTGTAGAATGTAACGGCATTAGGACGTGCCGTTCCTGCTCTGGTGATTTGGGCATTTCGTGGGAAGCGTGGAGAGCGTGGGACGATGGCTTTGGTGCATGTTATACTAATTTTTGATGCCTTTCGTTAAAAGTCTCAGCTGGCGAGCTGACGAGCATGGTGTAGTGAGCTGTTCCAGTGTTTTAAGCTTACCATACTGCAGCTTTTAAGCGTTCTGCGAAGTGTTGGGTAAGGTGAGTATGAGATTAGAATTATTAAGATTGTATTATATTATGTGTTGAAACAGACTGAGAAACACGAACCATAAATAGTTTACCTTGTTAAAGATGACTTAAGACTGTTCAAGCTATAAATGGTTTGTCTTGAATTGAATGCATATTGATTTGTTAAATTTAAATCTCTAAAAGCTTCTTCAAAGCTCACAGAGCTCAATATCACAGAAAAATTAAAAACAGGAACACAGCTTCTAGTGTAACTGGGTCAAATAAAGTATGCTTATAACTTTTCCATATTAAATTCAATTGAAATGAAGAAAACGGCTTAGTACTAGTTCGAACAATTAGCTACAGAAAAGCAGTTGACATTTTATCAACAATATATAATTATAGGATCAAACCCACAATCCTAAACAACACGGATAAACCGCCTTCAGCGCATTTATCCTATAATGATAAAGTAGAAGACCTGCAGTAAGAGGATTGTCCTCTTTTATTTCCGAACCTTTGTGACGAATAAACGTAACGAATTCTAATCCACGACTTATAATTATATGTTGATTATTGGAGTAGGCAATCCAGCTCAGAAAGATAGGCAGTCTCAGATACGCCACACTGTATGCAACCTACGTATCATCATGCAGCACTTACACAAAAAAATACCTTTAGGGATAAAATACAATTGTATTACAAAGAGAACAATTTAAATTCTACCGATCCTTAGAGCAACATGTCGGCTCAGTTTAAATGAAAGTTGAGTTCTGAATTCCGAAATATTAAATTAAATTCAATCTTTTATCATTTTGCCAAGTATTGCTCGTAAACGAGATTTTGATCCATCTTACGGGTGGGACAAGTTGGGTTATTCATGGCTAATGCTAACAATAACATGTCTGTCATGGGTTGACCGTCCCCCCGTAGCAAGGATTGACTATCCAGCTGCGTGGTAAAGAATCAAGTATCGAAACTCTGCATAGGCCGGCATGTCCGCGTAGTTCGTTACGCTAAATAGGAGATGAAGAAGCTAGCAAGCCGCTTGCCAAACATTTTCAAGGCGTTTGAATTGAAATTACCCCTCCCCAGATACAGTTTGGCCGGTCTGGTGGTACAGTCGTCAACTCGTAAGACTTGACAAACCCGTCATGGGTTCAAGCTTCGAATGGATCGTACTTCGTACGTAATAAATAGGTCACTGAAAGCCAAGCCCACTGGTGGTATAGGCAGGCCTTGACCGATAACGGTTGTTGTGCCAAAGAGGAAGAAGATAATGTCCACAGCGAAGTAGGGTCATAGACAAATTACTAAATGAACAATTCCAGCTATAATTAGGTATATTATTTATATTATCGTATCACATTTGATCATAGTAAAAGGGCGAAAGAATGTTCGAAAAAATGAATCGTTTAAATGTCCATCCGTAACAACTACAGCAAGGCATGGCTCTGGTGTTTGATTAAGTCCAAAACTGAGCTAAAGTATTAATCATCGTACGTCACGTCCGGTCTTACTTCCAGATGCAAACGTTTGTCATTAACGAGTCATGTGTTGAATATTTTAATTTTGTTTTTTACATACGAATCAATTAAAGTCAGTATAAGAACATTTGTAATAAAAATTGGGTCACTGATCTTGGACTCACTGATCCAGAAAATGAAAGTAGTGTAAACAGTGAATTAGTTCAAATACATTGCTGGTATTACCTTCTACTAAAATATTAACATTCCTCTCAACAAACTCGTTGTTGTCTTTCTTTTACCAATCAATTCTTGTTGTCATCTCTTGTTACAGTTTATTACACCTTGTCACAAACATCTACCCTCTCTTGTTGTCATGGAAATGTCTTAGAGTAGGATTTATTTGATTAGTGTAACGCATGCAATAGAACGTTGAGCAATGATCACGAGTGCATTTGTAGTGTGCAACGTGCTACATTATTATTTAAATGGTACGCAGGCAAACCTGCAGCATTGCTGAGCGAGCGATTGGAAGTTATTCCTTGGTCTGTTCCGGGGCGTAGTTCCGATTTCGGTTTGATGAGGTCGTGAACTGGCTTACAAAATCAGATACCTCATACTGAATCCGGTTTCACGACGGAATGGATCAAACAGCTGATCGCTCTGGAAGTACATCATGTATGGTCCCGGCGCGGTAACTGAAAGGACATAGAGAGGTTTTTTTTTTGGTAATGGTTCATTGAAATTGTAATCTGTCTCCCAATGACTTACCATCAACTTCACCGTTGCTCAAACTATTACTGCAGAACCGGTTAGCTCGCAGGGCGGGCAGAGTAGGCAAACGGACCACCGCGTTCGGTATGTGCAGGTTGTCTTCGGATCGTGCCGCGATGGCAACGCTGGAGTAACACAGCTCATCGACGCCCGGATTCTGTGCGGTCGGATTGCCAGAGGATGCAATCTCGAAGGTGGTCGGTAGGATGCGCAGTGTCTGGCTGTTACGGGGCCGATGGAAGCAGATCGCATAGTTCATTCCACCAAGGTACGGGCCAGCTCCGTTGCCAAAGTTGAACGATTCGACCGTACCAGAGTTGTCCTGGAAGTACTGCAGACAGCCGGTGGGTGCAAGCAGACCGATATCACCGTGCGAGAGAGTACGTGCCATCAGTGGAAGCATGTCGGGAGTGTCCAGCTGACGGGTAGCGTCTTTGGCAGCGGCTGCCATACCCGACGGACACTCGAGCTGCTGCACACGGATGCTCCAGTGAGGGTTGGCCAGTGTTGGGATCTGGGAGCGGCTGGCAATGCGGAAGGTGATCGTCATCGTACGATCGGCACTGGTGGGGTTGAAGGGTACGTATACTGGGGAGAAAGAGATGAAGTGTGTTAAAATCTTATACATTTGTTGCTAAAAATAAACGCACAAAACACAACTTTCTATAGGCATATTTATAGCATACGTTTACGGACACACACACACGATGGAGTGATAAAAAATATTATTATCCAAAAATTATGAGTCGGCTCACTCTCAAAAGAACTTCCTCATTTCACTTGAGTCAAACCATCCATCTTCTATCAGTGCTTCGGGCCGGTTAAAAACGCCTCCAAAAATCAATTTCAATTCAATTCCCCACACCAAAACCTTCCCTACACTCACCATGCTGACCGCTATTTTCACCGCATAAATCGAAGTTTAAGTTGTCGACCGAAAACACATCGTTGATGCATCGCGGGTACGGATCGAGCGTCGGCTGGGCAAGGCTAAACGAGTTGAAATCCAATCGGAGCTGCGACGGTACCGGAAAGAAAGAGCAATCGGTCAGTTGGTTGCAATGGTGGGTCATTTCGGTGCGGTTTGGCAATGGCCTGATGGTCTGTCTTACCTGACAGATGCGCGTGTTGAGCGAGCGGATGGTGTAAACACAGGTCAGCCCGTTCGCAGCTATGTTGTTCGGGGTGAGCAGTGTCGTCGTCTTTACCAAGGATGTACCACCGCAGGCAAGTGTAGGTCCTGTAGAAATACGGAGGTGTAGGTAGGGATTAGCTGGATCGTTCTGTTACGGCGGTCTGTTGTCACCCCGTCACTAATGGTAGCTAATCCCGGTGGTAAAGGATGAAATAAGTGGTGGCCAAAGCCCCGTACCGTTGCTGATGGTGCAGCTACCAATGTTTCAAGAGATCGAAAAATGATTTCCACCACTACACACTTTAGGCGATATGTAAATTTCCCTGCCAGATTTAAGAGATGGCTCTTGCCGTTTGCCTGCGGTGCGACTTGGTGTAGAGCGTTAGGAAATCTCATCTGTTTAATCGGGTTTCGTTGGGATATTACTTGGATGTGCTTGTGGGATTTGCAGCAAGGACAAAACATTAAATCGTCGGTGGAATAACCAGTCTATTGAGAGGTCAGGAAGAAAAGATTTTTCGAATTTTGGTTTTGGGCAATGAATACGGCTAGGGTATTGAATGAACTATTATTCATTGATATGTGGAGATACTTTTTGCAAACATAACATTGACAATAATGACATTAATTTAAATTCTACTTAACATCGACATTGCGAGTAAAACTTCCCATTGCTACCCTTGTTTTAAGAATGATTATTAGCTAATGCTTGTAAAGTTTGCTCTCCCAATTAATTGAAAACTTAATCTAATGACGTAAGTCGAGTGCTATTGGACATCAAATAGTGACTGATAGTTGTACAATTAGGCCGATATGGTATCAAAATACTTCAATATTATACAAACACATTTGAGCCAAATTTAACAAAGTGTATAGCCACTTACTATCTGTATGTTACTACTATCTATTTTAATTTGTCGGATTTAACGGACGACCCAGCCCGTAAAGTCTTTTTAGGCCGTCCACAAGGACAGAAGAGGCGTGGTAGGCCCAAATTGAGGTGGCAAGATGGCGTGGAGGCGTCCGCCATTAAGGCCGGGATAACGGACTGGCAGACGAAGGCGCGAGACCGTGAGCGGTTTCGGACACTCCTGAGGCAGGCCAAGACCGCAAAGCGGTTGTAGTGCCGGATAAGTAAGTAAGTATTTTAATTTGTTTACGTTATTTTTGCCAATTTTTTTGTTTTTTAACATCTATTCATGTTGAAAACAAGCTTTGGACAATATATTTGTAGCAGATGTATGCCTTTTTACAGTTTAACAGCCTATCCCTCTTTGGTTTAATAGTTGTATGAACTAATCACTCATGTCGATGATTGAACTAATAATGGAATGCAAATTCTTTTTCAAGTAAAGATATGTTTATATAAAAAAAATTATTAATAAATTTAGATACTGAGCTCTATTCCAGAATGAATAAAAAAGTAAAATAATGTAAGATTGAAACAACAATCAATAGGATCATAGGGCAGTTTGAGCTTTACGTTTAAGTGTGATGATCATAGGACCGATTAGACATTGTGCTTTGGCAAATGAGTGATGAATGGAAATAACATCAGGAGATCGTTCGATCATTACGATTTACCTAACACTTTGCAACAAAGTCTGCCTAATACTGTGCACCCATGTCATATAGTTGATCATATCGCAATTCCTGCCATGGTACGGAATTCCCAGACGTCTGGACATAACGTGTATGTGCAATTATTTTTTTTTACTTTCATTTTTATCGTATCTGCTATAATCATTTTAGCAATCAAACAAACACATACCGAAGGTACTAAAATAGGGAAAACCCTATCGTTATTTTTAGACCCATCAGTAGGTCTATTTTCGTGCGCACAGACCATTCTTCTTATAATATGCACAATAGTAGTGTAGAGCATCACACTAACTTTTTTATCAGTTCACTACCCAGCACATGCCTTCTGTCTTCTTTCCGTCACCTTATCAGTACGATGATCTTATCAGGTTGACATGTTGAGACGTATCTCGCTACCGGAACAAGCTAATCAATCGAACACGTTTCACATGCCTTGTGTTCCCCACGCACGCTAGATACAATTGGCGCCAGTATGGGTGGCGTATAGAAACAAGAATTGATCACTGCACTTTGTTAGACCAAAGACGTACACGTTCACTGGGGTGCTACTATTTGACACGATGTTGGCCTTCCCGGCAGTACCTGTATATTGACCCTTCGCTGGTGACAGCTGCATCATCCCGATGACAACCAAGATAAGCACGAACGACATCGAGAAGTTCATCATCACAAGTCACTGTCGGCGATCGCAAGCTCAAGAAAATGCACCACAAACGTAGCTTTTTTGTTTTATTTGTTTCCTCTCTTTCAATCACTCCGAGTGTACGAAAAATCAATACGGAACGGTGTTACTAGTCGCGAAAATTCTTCACGAATGACGATCGTCAACTGGCCAAGTATCCTTTTATACGGCGAAGAGTTTCCAATGGCTCTGCCCTATTATCGCGTCGGTTGCTGAGGCACTCTTTTATCGCTCGGCAAATGATAAAATGAAAGTTGTTTCGTGCCCGCAGCCGAAATTTCCGTCGTGGAGGTCAGTAGGTCTTATCTAGCGCTTGGAAAGACATGGTTTTTCCATAAGTGTACGTGCACGATTGTGAAAGTTTCTTCGAGGAGAAAAAAATATACTATTAAATAGTTAGCTCTAGGTCGGGAGATGATTTCTAAACAACGGTTGTGCTAAATCTACAAACCTATTTATTAGAGTGTTATTGCGTGCATTTAGTGTGAATATGTTTTGTGTTGCTTTGAATGCTTTGAATCTATGTGCTTGCTAATCATCCGTTCGATCGCGGGGAGGTGTGCGATAAAGTGCTTTGGGACTGTAAATTGGGGATGCATCTCCCGCCGTGGAATGTGCTACTGAAGTAAAAAAATACAAAAATTTCATTGATAAAATGAAGTATGACGTACACGGCAACAGGAACATTGATAAATGGGCAGGACGTAAACAATCATTCACAGACGTAGGTTTCCGGTTACAATGACGAAACGCAAACATTTTTGTATTATATCGTAACGAGGCCAGCACAAATCAATCTTACGTACGACGTTGGCTACATCGAATCGAATTTTATGTTTAAGAAGTTCTAAACATTGACTTGAACATTGAATTATTCAAAACAAAGGAAACGAGCTTAATGCCAAATACTATCTTATACCATATTTTATAATAACATTAACTTAAATATATCCTACTTAATCCTTTTAACCTAAATGTACCATCTGCTTCATTTCTTGTGTTCATGCCTGCGGGTGAATTTCACTTTTCATTATACTTATCACGTAATTGCTGAATAATTTCATCAATGTTCTCCCTTCATCATAATTTATTCTATTTCCTAGTTTCATTAGCTTTTTTATTGACAGCACTTTAATATTTAAATGTTTAATTGTTTATTTGATTATTGTGTTTAAGTGATTGGCCAAACAAGCGGCCTTATCACTGAATTAAAACTACATCTTCAGCTTCACTATAGGAGGGACATTTATATTGACTCACTATTACGCCACGGAGTGAAGAGCAAGACCATACGTGTAACTCTCTTTTGGATAGCTTCAATCCTATTGGACCATACACTAAAAAACGGACACCAAACTATAGAACTAAACTCGAGGATGGAACGAACATAGGACTTATACAGAGTTAACAAGCAGTGCGGGTCATTGAGCTCTCTCGATTTTTGACGAATAAATCCTAGCGTTTTGTTAGCTTTGTCTAAAATATAACAGTAATGTTGTTGGAAATTTAGTTTGCGATCCAGGTTGACCTCTAAATCCCTGACCGTATTGCACCCCGGCAGTTGTGTCCCTGATATGCTATGCTACCGTGCTAGCCATACTAAAGAACTGCATTAACGTACACTTATCAACATAAATTATCAGGGCGTTATTGTTGCACCAGTCAGAAAAAAACATCAACCGATCTTTGCAGAGAAAGAGAATCTGAAATGTTCCGTGCGACACGAAACAATCTAACATCATCCGCATAATGGCCAGTGTGACGTCCTGCCCTAAAGAACGCCGGATGAGCTCTCTAATACGTTAAAGGTAACACCATCAATTTGTACGTAGTAGCTACGTTCGGCCGTTACGTGGGCCGGTCTGGTGGTACAGTCGTCAACTCGTACGACTTAACAACATGTCCGTCATGGGTTCAAGCCCCAAATAGACCGTGCCCCCCATACATAGAACTGACTATCCTGTTATAGGGGGATCAATAAGTCACTGAAAGCCAAGCTCACTTCACTAGTGGGTACAAGGGCAGGCCTTGACCGACAACGGTTGTTGAGCCAAAGAAGAAGCTACGTTCAGAGATATAGGACCTGAACCAATTCACCAACGGAGTAGAGAGACCGATCCGGGCTCTTTTGCTATTGCTCAAAGGAAATGCCAATTTCTCTTTCTTTCATTACATTCTACGCTTATTACGCTAAGAAAGCATTGAAAATAATTAAAAAAAAAACAGTTCCATGATCCAGTCATCAACTCACACGACTTAATAATAAATCCGCCGTGGGTTTAAGCGTCGCATGTACCTTGTCCCCCATACGTAGGACTGACTATCCTGCTGTGGGTGAATCAATAAGCCAAGCCCGTTGGTAGTACAGGTCAGGCCTTAACCTCCACCTGTTTTTGCGCAAAGATGAAGTAGAAGAAGATAAAGAAAAAAAAAGAAATTAATGAAAAATATTACTAGCACAAAATGGGCCGGTCTGGTGGTACAGTCGTCAACTCGTACGACTTAACAACATGCTCGTCATGGGTTCGATCCCCAAATAGACCGTGCCGCCATACGTAGGATTGACTATCCTGCTATGGGGGGAAATCAATTAGTCACTGAAAGCCAAGCCCACAAGTGGGTACAGGCAGGCCTTGACCGACAACGGTTGTGGAGCCAAAGAAGAAGATTACTAGCACAAAAATGAAAACATATCCATCTGAAATATGATATAATGTTTTGTTTATGTTTTATAACAAGGTCAAAATTATTATAAATCAATTTATTTTTAGCAAAAAAAAAAATAATAACGTCCAAATTAACCATGATTGTGGATTTTCTTGTTTTCTGAAGCATGTCATAGTTCATCCATGATTTGAATTGATGAAATGTAATTTCAATTCAACGATTAAAACGTATATTATGTTCAAAAAGTAGATTTTTGTCGACATTCATGAATTCAAATGCCGACTCTATCGGCCGACTCTTGACGTTTCTTGCATGCAATATTCATACTTGCACACAATCAGTAATGCAATATTGCGTGACAGAGTTGTATATATGATAGCCATGACCCCTCAGGAAACATAACTGGCTATCATATATGATAGCCATGGCACTCAAAGTGTTGAAGTCGTGCATTCTAACAACAGGCTTGGTTTAAGCCCCATGTACCACATGTACCGTACTTATGTATATGACTGGCCATTCGGCAATTAGAAATTCTTTCAAGACACAAATAGCCTATCATAGCGATGGCTAAATTGTACCTAGACCGATTACGATTGTTGCGTTATCGCGTTATCTACAAAGTTATCGCTTGTTTGATGAAAATTCAAATCAACATGTTATTATTTGAGTATATATACCTCCACAATCGTTTCGATTGCTATCTGCTCCAATTCAAATGTTTAAATACCTGCACATCTTAAACCTTTCTTGTCCCAGTGTTATATAAAAGTATGGAAACATTCGTTTGCTATCAAAATCCTTAGGCATTCTATGAATATCTAAGGAGTTTTAGAAATTTTATGTTTTACGATAAGGGAATATTATGAGGACAGATTCTAGGCGATTAGAATATAAAAAAAACTAAACTTAAATGTTAAATTTAATGCAAATTGAACCCAACTTGTATGCAACCGAGTTGAAGAGCATGCTTGTTAACCCTTGAGGATTCACGCACTAAAATTTAATAAAATATAATTCTTTCTCTTTATCAAAACTTATATCCTGTTTTTGTGTAAAAACTTTTAGTATTTCGTTATTTACACCACATTAAGCAATCCTTTAGCAATTCGTTGCCAATAGGTATAATCTTCCTGATTAGAAGAATTGCTCGAATTCAATGAACAAACGCTAACCGTTGACAAATTCGTCTAACACACCTCCAGGTATATCTCATTGCAATAGTTTTTCCATCACCTTTCTTCTTCTTTGGCACAACAATCGTTGTCGGTCAAGGCCTACCTGTACCCACTGGTGAAGTGAGCTTGGCTTTCTTTGACTTATTGTTACCATAGCAGTATAGTCAGTCAGTCCTACACGTATTCGGGGCTTGGACCCATGACGGGCATGTTGTTAAGTCGTACGAGTTGACGACTGTACCACCAGACCGGCCCAAGAACCCTCACCTTCCCTTACCTTTATCAAAGAAAAAAACATAATATGGAAAATAAATAAAATATAATTACTTGTTGCTTTTATTGGTTGTAAAGATACATTTTTTACCTATAACATAACGAATTTAAATCTTTGATCTCTTTCAAATTCAGATAAATTCGGATATGAATCAAAAACACTCGCTACAAAAATTAAAGAATGATTTTGTTTCAATTGATTAGTTATGGCTTTCAACTCAGCTTCAGAAAATCGAGCAAAAGAAAATTCCATGGCATATTTAAATTTGTCTAACCAATTATGCCATCGGTGCAATATAACAAGCTTTATTGATTGCATTAAGGGCCAATGTGTTGCCATGGCGCATCGAGATGCAACGGTTTTGATATGTTGTGTCTGATGCTGAACAAACTAAAAAAAAACCAAAAAGATGGGGGATTGGCGCATTATTTCTCGTCCCTAACAAAAACAACATCAATCATAAAGCAGTCAATGAGCAGGGTACCGAATGCGCTATAGGTTTCCTTTGCCTTGCCCTACGTTTAAAGGCAAAAGTGCGATGGAATTTTTGGAAATCAATTTTCCAGAGCACAAATAATATTTACCATGACTATAATTCAATTCGATCTGTTCGCCACGATGGCATGGTGATGGTGCGTACGTCAAACAAGTCGAAAGAGTGCGAACATAATGCGAACTAACCACGCTGATTGATGACAATGAGGCAAGGGAAAGAGGGGTGGTAGAGAGGGTTGGTAGAGGTTATAAATCGAAACGCCAAAAAGCAGGAAGTATGAAGTGAACATCGGCGGAAGTTAAGTGATTGAGTACGTTAACAGATATCCGAATGATTCGGTGCGGTTAATATCGTCGTCGGATTTCATGTTTGCTTTAGTGGTGAGTAAAACGAGTGGAGACTTCTCTTATGGATTACTTGTTTGGTAGTTACACACAATAAGAATTATAAAGAGTTTTCAAGAAGCAAATTTTAATGTTTTTTTAAATATAAAAATAACACGAAGCTAAATTAAAACATATTTAATTTAAACTTTTCAGGGAAAGTATTAAATCATTAGCATTGCTTTCATATTTCATATTGCTCATATGACAATAATTGCAATTGTATTATGTCACATGCTTCTTGTGCTCATTGCACAGCTGTCACCTGGTAATGCGAAAGCTGAGGAAATGTTGTTTCTACTAAAATGAAACACAAACACACCGATCCCATGCAATGTGGCGCACACCCGGCACCAGCTTCCTCGCGTTAGTTGTTTTTAATGATGACACAATGGAAAACAAATACGTCTTTATGGATTTCCTTCATATTCGCACGGGGCCGTAGAGCGATGATGGCAAGACAGTTGTTTAACCGGCCAAGGAAATGAACCTCTGTCATATGGTGACATTTTGTGCGGCGTTTCGGATGTGCTGTAGTGGGCGGTTTGCATCAAGGAGAATCACACCACCAGCTGTGGCAACCAGTCAAGCAGCCTGGCGCTTGAATAGATGGCTCAAAAGCTTAACATCAATTAAGAGCACTGTGGCGGCGGCGGCGGTGGTGGTGACATCGAATGTTGGAATGTTTCAAAATGACTAATAACTTCAAATGGCAGCGCAATCAAAATCGGACCCAGTTGCCGATGGTGGGTGTGATACAAGGAGTGTGTGTGTGGCATTTTCCTGTGAAATCGTACCACAAAATCGCTTCATTTGTCAAAGCACATTCCATGTGCGGTCAGATGCGATCGGTATGGATAAGTATCGAAATAGTTTGCATGCTATCGGCATTCTTGATGGGGTTAAGTTGTTGCGATATGTGATGTATGAAATGATAATTGTTTGGTTGCTGGATTCAGTAAGATTACATTTCACAATCCCATAAAGTAGCATTTCCCCACCAACGACAGGGCGTCTCCATTTGATTTCCCTTCGCTTACTACTGGGCGTCTCCATCGAATAAAGCATGTTGTGGTCGAAATTGACTCTGTATTCGCTGGCTTGTCAAAGCGAAAAATTATACATTTAGTCAAGTCAATAATATAAATCAAAGCAAAATAAAATTCCAAAACAGTAATAGTTTAATAAAACACTATCAACAACCTACTAATCATTACGCCAAAGGGGAAAAAAATATTTTTCTCATATTCTCTGACACAAAAATTTTCTTTTCAATAGGAAGGCAAAGTCAGCAATTCTGTTACTTTTGATACATTCTGATACTTGCAGAAGGTATATTAAACTTTTGTTGTGTACTTTGCCACCTTTTTCTTTCACCTTTCTGCACAGAGTTGGAGTAAAGCGGCATTTGGAGAAATTGGTTCAAAAGTTGTACCGTCATTTTTTCTTATTTTTGCCCAATTTGTGTTCTAAACAAGCAAAAGAAAACCTTGCAGTGGAATATTGAAACAGAAGGCAAGGAATGGGTTTTAAATTAAAGGCAAAGAATTGTAGTATGGCATTCATGATTAAACAATTTTGTTAATCTTGATTAAATAGGTTATTTGACCAGCCAATGTTACTGACGGTCCCGTAGTACAGTAAACCACTCGCAAAAATTAACAACATGCCAAACGTGAGTTCAAGCCTCATATAGACCGTCATCCAGTATCAAGCACTGACTATTGGGCTACGTAGTACTTAATAAGTTTCTAAAACCAGATTGTCCTGTCTGAGAAGCTCTTTACGCCCGAACAAATAGAACTAGCCTATTGGTGAATGGTTCAGTGGTTTATTCGTTTGAAATAAAGGCTAGTACAAAATCTTATTAGATGCTGAATATTAATAAGTTCTGCGATTAACCAGCCCGAGCCATGTCACACCTACGTGCTCTTTCGTGAGCAGGCCAACAACTAAGAGAGCAAGAGAGAGAAAGAAATAGAGAGAAGAAGAGAGAGAGAGAGAGAGAGAGAGAGGAGGGAACAGGTATGCAACGTTGATGTTTTCATGAAACCGATACACAATCAAAAAGTAAATTTCTTTCATATTTGTTTTTCAGACTGTACAAAAACAATTGAAATAATGATATATTTTAAAACATAGAATAAACAATAAAACTGGAGTGAACATTAGAATCCTTTCAAAAACTTTAATAGCCCAGCTGATAGTTGTTCAAGTTTACAGCTTCTAATCATCATCGAGATTGATTCAAAGAATCTAATATCACATATTTTCAATAAACTGCAAAGCAAAAAAAGTGTACGTATAGCTACTGTAATATCAATATCATGCAAAATCAAACAAATGTACAATCAAACCGTATTGATTTCACTTGCAAATTGGATCTCTTTATTTCATTCGTTTCTCCCTTCCGTTCCGAAGAAGTTGTTGCTTCACCAACAACGAGTGCGCATCAATTTATGGTAAAATTTTATAGATTGTTTCATTTCATTTTTTATTTTGTTCTACACAAATTTTGTTTCCGTTTTACATTTGCCGCGTATTACGTTTATGTTTTCAGAGCAATAAAAATAAGAAAAAAAATCGAAACATTCACTTGAGTTACAGTTTGCCTTTCCATTCTGTGTATACTTTCAATTTATCTAATCGTTCTGAATTTATCTAGATGAGTTTGTGTGTGTGTTATGTGTGTGGTTGCGTACTATTGTGTTTTATTTTTGTTTTGATTCTATAGTTTTAATAATTACGCAACTGAGTTTCACACAGTATAGCCGAACGCTTTGCGAAATTGTTTCATTAAATTTCCATTCATTACATTACCTTGTAGGTTGCGTTGATCCTATCCACGAACGACTTAACATTACGACGGCTTTTTTCGAGTGATTTTATATGGATTGTATTTTTGTAAGTGTAAGTGTAGCTATACTCTGGTTTTGTTTTTGGTTTTATCTTAGCGGGAAATTGCAAGGTTAATGCTTCCCTTGTACAGATTTGCTTCCACCTATTAACAGAATCGTTTATTTCACATTGGCAAATGACACAGTCATGAATATACGAACAATCCAGAGGCTTTTCCTCTTTCAATTTTCGTTTCACCCACCTTTTATAAACCATTCACTACATTGTAATAACATTTATTATTATTTATCGATCTGTTTTCTTTGCCGTGCAAAACACAAGTACATATTCCTTTTGTATCTGACAACACAGTACCATGGAGTTGGTATGGGAAGCGATCGTTAAAGCGGGTATACCGTGCTTTAAAGTAAAATCAAATTATCATATCTACATGCTGCATACACGTGCAGAGACTTCTTACGTTACGCGTAAAATAGCGTCAAAGAGGACAGGAACGATTGTTTATTTTAAAAGTATTTTATAAAACCCTCTATTTCCCCCCCCACAACGCGTCATTTTCACGCAAAACACGATAGTTACGTACGATAGTTTGGTTTTGGTTTGGCCGTATTGTTTCCTCTTCTTGATTATTAAAACTAGTTCCACCGTTGCAACTTAAACCTCGTTTTAAAGCTAGCCGAAGGAGCGTAACGCGGACCTGTTTAAAGGATTTCATCCGCCGGTGGCTCAACGTCGTCCGGCAAGTCGTCCACTGCTGCGTGAAACCCGTTCACCGGCTGTCGGTGGGTGTGACCGTTGGTTGTGGCCGCTGATTCCGCGAGCGAAGCTTTACCATCCGGCCCAGCATCGGCCACCAGTTCCGGTCGGAAGTGTACTCTTTGAGCTGGTTGAGCGGTCGCAGTTGCGGTATCGGTGGCAGCCGTGGTCGTTGTAGCCGAGGTGACGGTTGTGACGGTCGGATCAAAGACCGTGGTACGGTGGTGGTCCGTCCGTGACATTGTGCTGGTAGGTGGTGCATCCGACGCCTCCATGCAGGAAGTCGGCAGAAGCAACGAACGCTTCCGGGTGCGGCAGGAGAACGGTTTGCGGGCGGATTTGGCAGGGCCGCGGTCGGTGTACTCCTTTAGTCAAACCTTCTCCTCACCTGGGACCGGTGGACCGCAACGGACGAACTGCAAGGTGACCGGCTGTGATTAGAATGTGGGGATTTATTTTATACTTCGGACAGTACAGACATAAAATACACGCAGAGAGTGAGAGAAAGAGAGAAAGGGAGGAGGAGAGAAAAGAAGTGAAGAGTGGTAGAGTACAAGGTACAGACAGAGTAGAGTGATGAAGAACAACTGCAACCGGTTGAGTGTGTTTGTGAGAGAGAAAAAAGGTGCGAGAGGGTGAGCGAGGAGGAAAATAGAACGAGCAGTGAGAAAGGAGCAACTAGGTGGAAAAATGGTCGAACAAGGTGACTAAAAATTGTACAAAGTAATTGTGAAAATACAAAAAAGCTGGTGCGGCTACTGTGTCCTACGTGAGAGACGCACGGGAATGTGTAAATGGAAACAAAATGAATGCATGACATAAAAATCAAATCTTTTGAAAAAACGTTAATAATAGAATGTTTTAATTGAAAATGGAATCGTAAAAAAGCACGGAAAAACGTAAAACAGCTTAAAATGTAGAAAAATTTAATGAAACCACGAATTTATGAAACAAACACAATCGGAAAGAAAGAAACGAACAAAAAGACTTGAAAAAATATCAAAAACAAACACTGTCCCAAGTTAAACGATTTTACACAAAAACACAAAAGAGAAGAAAAAAAAATAAAAATAAAAAACATTAAAAAAACAAGTCAACAGCTCTTTTGTGCGACTGGAACGGAACGGCTATTGTTTTTGATGAATAGTTTTTTGGTGTGATTTTACAAATTTTTGGTTCACCGAAAATGAAAGGCAAAAATATGCAAACAAGAGGAACACAAAAGAAGGTAAATATTCACATGTGAAGAGAAAGAAGGTGGAAAAAGGACTGACGTCAATTGTTTTTCTTAAGTAGAGTAAAAAAATGAAAAACAAAGATACTTGCATTCAATTGATTTTTTTTTTTCTAAAAACTCGTCTCAGATATAGCGTAGGACTGAAAGTATAGGACGAAACAAGAAAAAAGAGAAGAAACGTGGGAGAAATAGAAAGAGAGAGCGTGAGATAGAGAGAGAGCGAGAGAGATAGTGTGATACATTTGTGAGAGGAAAAACTATACATCAAACGGGAAAGGGAGTTCTCTGTTCTGCTTCATGTATGGGGAGTATGGGTGAGGATGTAAAGTGAAGTCTACTGCTAGTCCATGCTCGCCCTGCATCGTTCATTTTCTACGTTCTAGCTCAATCCACAATCTTAACGCCGATAAGGTGATTGAAGCGGAGAGGGTGAGAGAGTGAAGAGGATGCGGGTTGTTTTATTTATCACCCTCTAATCCCAGGCACTATCACTCCCCGGTGCATCGTAGCGCAAATGCATGAGCTGCACCGTCCGTACTAACACGGTGGCCACGAGAATAAACAATGCTGGCGCCAAGCTAAGTTTTGATTTAAACGACCCCCCGTTTGGGGTGGGTGGAACGTTAAGACCAGATCGAAGGCACGTGAGAGGCAGGGATAGGGACCGGGTAGGATCAGCGAATCGGTGTCAGGGTGTGGACCGTGGTACTTTGTGCTGTGCGATGTGAAGACGTTCTGCACTAATTAAATGGAGGTCAGGTTTAATGTGTCCCTTCTACAGGCAAACTATTAAGTTGAAAGCCTAAATGAGCAAAATAAAAGCGTTCTATTTGTATACTGCTTTTTGAATACGAGACATTTTAACAGTGTCAAACGCTATCGGCATTCGTGTGAGGGGGTGTCGTGTTGTGTGTACCTTTGGTGCTAAAAACGGAAGAAAACCAAAAAAAAAGAAAAATCATTCAAACACGTAGGACCGTTAACGTACTTACGGACACTTGCGTCGCGGTGTAGGAGTTGGCGCGGGTACGCAGGAACACGGTGCGCCACTTGCGCTTCACTTGTGCGATGACCTCCCCGTTCAGGAAGCAGAAAAGTACCGCCACAAAGAGCCCCTGCGAGAAACATACAAACATAAACACACCCACACACACCGTACACGTCCGTGAGTTAATGTAATACAATCGAACAATTTTGGTCAGTGGCCAAACTCACCTGAAACGAGGAGGTGCACGCCAGCATCGTTTCGTACGTTCGCTCGTACGGGTGACCGTTGCCCGGACGAAACGGCGTCAGTATGTACTGGAGGCCGAGCAGGGGCACCAGAAGAAGGGTTGCGCTTTTAGAGGGAGGATGAAGGAGGGGCAATTATAATTTTTGATGCAAAAAAAGATTCGTAGGGAAAGGAAAAGATGGGAATTCGTGTTTTTTATAGGAAAATTATTGTTATTCTGCCCTATTTCACAGTCTCCCTATTGCTGTTTATCAATTTATTCCCCTCTCTCTGTAATTAGTTTCGTTATTTGAGTTTAGATAGAACTAGCCGTATTATTTATCATTAATCGAGATACTTCTTTATCGAGTCAATGAATTTGTGTAAATTTTGCAGAGTATATTTTCTCAAAAAAATCTAAGTTATTTGCGTTGAAATCAGAGCTGAATAAGCATGAATATACAAACCAAATCATTCATAGCTCAATCATGTTCTGGAGATTGGAATATTTCTTACTTTTTGAAGGTACGTAATAGCTGAACGCAAACCTGAGGTTTCATGTTTCAAAGGCAGTGTTTATAAAGAAGATTCCATAAGATTTAGATTTGTTTTAAATAGCATATTACATTGGACTACATTTATTGTAATTACACTATTGTTGTAGATGCGATTTGTAATTTTGATTTTTAAATTGCAATTATGATGAAGAAATGCGACAGTTACAGTTACAATTTGACGAAGCAGCATGTCTGTTCAATTCAATATCATAATGATCGATCATTTGATTAAAGACTATAGTTTAAACAATTAAATCTCCATTAAAAAATATAGATTAAGTTAATTTTAATTTGTCCAAAACATATCCGAGGTCTATTTTAATGTAACAAATAAATAAAAATTCTAGAGGTTTTATTCATAAAACGTATTGAAATAGACAGTTTTTTCACAGCTCAAAATGGATACAAACAGTTAAAGCAATTAAAAACCCTTAGATTTTTTACAGGGTTCATATACTGTTGCAATCTCAGTGTATTCTGTTCAATATAACTAACAAACCCAATTGCTCTTGCTCGTTTTAATTGCAATCTGTGTCCCCAGAGCACAAGATTTACATAACAAGACTAACACACACACACACACACACCAAATCAGACAGTAAGTATGCCTAGAGGATACGAATTAATGAAACTAAACTCTGCTCATTCAATACTGAAACGGTAACAGCCAAAATGCTCGTACACCTTTGCCTTGACTGCGATACCACAGACTCGAAAAAGGAGAATGAATAATCTGCCCCCAAAATATAGCCAAAGCTCGTTGGTGCGAATACGACCTAGCTCCCCTCACGTACTTACCGGAATGCTTGCAAGATCGTTCTAGACGGACCGGCACCCTGAGGGCCGGCCGGAGCTTTCAGCTTCAGCAGCAACACCCGCATGATGTTGAACAGGAACACCAGATTCAGCAGCATCGAAATGCACACCGGTCCGACGAACACCTTGTTGAAGGAACTATCGTTCATCCAGCACCTGGGGAACGAAAAGTGGTAAAAACATAGGTAAAGTAAAACGATCCAACAGTACCGAGATTTGGGGTTCAAAGGAGTTTTTGTTTGTGCGAGTGAATAAATGAATGTTATAGGGAGAGAAAAACAAACTAAAAAAGCTAACACACGTTAGTTCTCCTTGCACCAGAGTAAAGCAGGGCCGGAAGAAAAACGGGTTTGTATTTAGTCGCAAAAACTAACACACAGGGGTTTTACATTGTTATGGGCAGTTTGTGTTTGGCCTTTGCACCCGGAAACAATGTATCTGGATGAAGGGAGCGTGAGGAAAATGAAAAGTTAAATAATGGATGCTTGGTAAATTATTTAAAATTTAAAAGCAATAATAAAATGAATTTAAATTTAAACTACAAAATTATTAATAATGTTGGTTTTCCACAACACCTGCATGGTACAGGAAAAGGAAAGTAAAATGCAAATGCAACTGCAAGTACAGCACTTAATTGGACCATCAATAGCAAACGCATCAACCGTTCAGCGCACCATGGCCAACGCCCAATGCATCAACCGATTGACGTTTTATGAGGGCAACCATTCATTCAATCCCATTATACACGATGAGTTTTTATTTATTCAACCCTCACTTACTCTATCGTATCGTTCGGTGGGCTGGCATATCCACGCAGAAACCCGTACAGCACGATGAAGAAGGCGGGCGAACCCCACCCGAGCGCCAGCAACCATTTGAGCAGCTTCTTCTCCGACACGAACGCCGACACCAGCACGGTGTGAAGGTAGAACCCTTCGCACAGCATCCAGGAGTAGTTGGTCAGGAGAAAGTAGTGCAACACCAGATGCAGCGTGATGCAGCCAGCCTGTAATGGTTGAAAAGCGGAATTGTGGGGTGGATTGTTAATGTGAGTGAAGTGGGACCGTCGGTGTATCTAGCAACGGGTGGGTCAGCCGTTTGACCAGAGCCTTACACCGCTTTCCTTCAGGAGATCGAGATCGGTCAACACCAGCCGGTACCACAGCAGCCAGAGGGAGTTGTTGCAGGCAAAGGATACGAACAGGTTCATGTGTAGCGTTATTCGTGCGCATTTTAACGATCTAGAAAGTGGTGAAGGGCGAAAAGGATAAAGACGTTCGTAAAAGGGACACATAATCAAATAGCAGCACGACGGTGAGGGATAGTTGTTATTGAATTTCGCTTTTTCATTCACAAGACGGGTGACATGGGCATGGGCTGTGGGGAGTTGCATTTTCTTCCGGAAGTGTGGCAGTGTCGTAATGCCGTATCTCAAAGCTGCGTAAAGACATTAATCGTTATCCAAGATAGGGGAATGGATTAAATGCGACCACCTGTGGCAGCATCTGACCCTCTGGTTAATGTAAAATGTAATAAAGACGGGATAAGGCTCGCTGACATTATTAAACGGAATATTTGGATTAACGCTAGCAGAGACGTTTAAATGATTTTTTGATTGCTATTACTGTTCTTGTGATTGATGGCGTTGGTGATTTTAATGTTTTAATTTTATACGTGGTTGTATTTTCAAAAATCATGTATTTTTAGTATTTTTTTACTGTGAAACAATTTAATTACCATAACTTTTGTGATCGCGCTCGGTCGCAACTAGTTTTTTGCGAATTAACAGACAATGTATAGAACATAAAACCTTGGGAGCTCTTAAGACTTTTTTGGCACAGGTTTTTTTAAATAATTTAAATATGACAAATTGGGATGTTTTTCGAGTAGGAATAGATTTTTTGGAATGGAATTTTGCAAGCAGACTGTGGAGCGGTTGTCAGACTATGGGTGCCTCTGTAAATACCCCAACACATTTTCATTTATTTTTTTATTTACCATGCTTAATTAACACTCCACGGCAGGATTCATTTAGTTTATAATGTGTACATCTGAAAGCCATATGAAAACCATCCAAAATGATGTTTTTAGAAAACATCATCGATATCAATACGATTTTTTTTACACCGGCACTCACAGTCTGATGACAGCTCCACAGTCTGCTTGCAAAATTCCACAATTCGGTTGCAACACTCCATTAAATGATTGCAAACCTACATAGAATGATTGCACAATTCCACTACCGGTTTGAAATATTCTTTTAACCGATTGAACTATTCCATTATATGACTCGATACCCTGTAAGCAGAACATATGAAAGAAAAAACCAAAATAAACAATAAAATATGAATTTTATTGAAAGTTGCAAAAAAAGGATTTATCTAAGTTTAGTTCTTAGATATCAATACAAAAATTTGCTAGACAAATTCCCATTTGCCATTGACAAGATAGCAGATAGAATATCCTTCCAATATTTTGTTCCATAAATGCGTTCGTTTAAGCTGAGACTGAAAGACATAACAAACAATAATTTTGTCGTGTCTTACGTCTCATTCAATCGATTATTTTAATAAATTAGAGTTTTTTTTATTTACTTAAATACAATGTAGCGAATTTAGCCCTTCGAAAGCTACTGCCCACGGTCTCACCATCCTTCGCGTTCAGAATCTTCCTTGTCCAATTAAAAAGGATAATTAACGCTCATTAAACCGCTAGATGCTCGTGTCCATCCGCTACCATTTTTATTTAAACCACGCTGAAACTCAATCGCGTATCAACTGCCCAAGCCCATCCCTTGTTGCGACGGTCGCATCGTAACTTAACCCTAATGAGCATAAACGAAATTCATTAACCCCACCGTCGAGCGCTGAAACGGGTGCTTACCTAAAGTAGCTTAAAATAGCGAGCGATAGCAGTATGGCTATCAGCGAGATGGCGTATCCGGTTTCGTATATTAGGTTCACCTGTTTCCGCCACTGTGGGTAGGGCAAGAGAGAGGGAGAGAGAAAGAGTAAGAGAGTGAGAGAACGTAAAATAGAGGTGTGAGAAGAGGTGCAACACAATAAAAAACAACCGGTGATCACTAATGCCATTCACCTACCTCGAAGTCGTCCAGGTTGATGCATGTTGTGTAGTTGGACCAGCTCCTGTTCGTCTCCGGATGCCGGAACCATTCCCCATTCTCACTGCACACTTTGTGTGCAAACCCTGCAAACGAACGGAACGGAAGAAGAAACGAAAAGGACACACGTTTAGTTGTGGAAATGGAGGAAAACGTGGAAGTGGAAAATCGATCGAAAAGGAGTTGGTTGTTTGCACTTACTCGTTGGATCGAAACCTGATATGAAGGCGGGACAGAGGGCGTATGCCGAGGTGCCTGCAGCAGTGTCCGGCCAACATAACCACCCATCCCATGTCCCGGGGCAGAAGAGTCCTTGTGTTTTTTAAACCGAGTGGAAAGAGAAGAAAATAGAGATGTCAGGGTGAAGAACAATTTGCCCTCGTCCATCCAGTAAGACGTGAACTTCCGCCGTCTTGTCTTGCGGGCGGGCAGACCGAACCAATCTCGTGTCATCGATCGATTGCGCAACAAATAATGATTCAACCTTCTAATTAACTGTAAATCCAATCATTATGCACTCTCCATTGCATTACATCGCTTTCGCCCTTTTCCACCCATCCCCATCCTGCATCCTTTTGGGGCATTTATAGTCTGAATTTTCTTACACGTTTCGCTGCGCGTTTACGTTTCTTATTCTTCGTCGCTTTCTCTTCGAGCAAAATGGCAAACTGCTCCATCATTAATCAGATAAACTTTTAATTGGATTTTCACCACAGTTGTTTGGCGTTTTTGTTTGCGCGATGCTTTGCACCCGGTGGTGAGTGTTTCCTTTCTGCTACTTCACCACGCAGGAAGTGGAATAGCACACTTTAGCTAGTTACTCACTCGCACACACACACACACACACACACACACACACACACACACACACACACACACACACACACACACACACACACACACACACATACTGATGGTGGCTTCAACCACACGCACTTACCCGATATCGTCGTGTCGACGGTTTCATTCAGCGTTTCCAGACACTCGAGCCGTTTTTGTGCGATCTCATCCACCGATGCATCGGTCGTCGTACTGAGGGCCATGCTGTTGCGTGGTTGCGGGGAGGATGTGGTTTTGACGCGAGAACTTGAAAGCTTCGCTGGGAAGCGTATGTGTGACTCAACGTTTAGCGCGGTGAGCGGGATGGACCGGGGGTTTGTCACTTGCAGCGTACCGCGGGTTGGTTTGTACCGGTGTTTGGCTTAAGTGAGCGCATATTATGCCGCAGAGGTGTGTATGGGGCGGTCTGCCTGTAATTAGAAGCAGAAAAAAGGATTGAAAGAAAATTAGATCTTTGTTAACGACATGCATGGTTAAATTTCGAGTAGGACAATCAAACTGTGACAGGTAATGGAACAAAATTAAAGCATGAATACATTCATTAATTTTTGATGTTTGATTACTTATTTTTTTAAACTCAAAACAATCCTAATATAAAAAAAATCATTAAAACAATCATCATTCTTCTTTGTAAAGTATTTCCTCCTTGTAATAGGGTACTCGATTTAAAGAAACTATTAATTCCAAACAAAGTCTTACAGGGTATTACAAATTATTTTGCAATGTTTGCTGCATTATTTGTCGAACACAAAATTTACTTTAACTCAAAGTACGAACTTGGAGTTTAGTTAATTTTGGAGTGTATTTTCAACTTCTAATTACGCAGTGACTAAAACGAGTTATGGATCAAACGATCCATCATTCTATCCGTTTTTGTGCATAAAGTACAGTCTTTCCCCAAGTTACGAGGCACTCGAGTTACGCGAATTTGAGATATACGCATTTTGAATGTTGACAGTTCATATAGCGCGTGGCCACGGAGCTGACAAAATGTTGAAAAAAATTTCAACTTTGTCAAAAATGCTTGTCAACTGCAAAAAAGAGCTTTTCTCGTGGCCGCACCAAAAACATACAGAAGAGCGATAAAAAACTCCAACATCTGAGTATCATCGATATTTGGTTTAAGAAGCACGAAATAGGTACATAAATCAATTAGAAACATTCATTTTAGCACTATTATCGTAGTAATGGGTCACAACTGCGCCAAATAGCTGTTTGTTTACGCTTTTTCGCGAACGTCAAATTTTGTCAACTTTTGTCAACTTTATTTCCTGGCTGCTCCAGGTTACAAAATTTTTACAAAAACTCAAAAAAGTGACAAAAGCTCCCGTTTTGAAAAAATTGTCAGGAAATTGTCTATTGTCACTCTCATGGCCTTTCGCCTATACATCAAATTGGGACAATTTCTTCGAACAATTGCCAAATAAAATTTCAGCTTGGCAAAAAGTGCGAAATCGCTAAATAAACAGAAATAACCGAATTTTCTACTCGAATTGTATGAAATAAGTAATACTGGATTATTACATTATTAAAATAAATTATAAATAACTTTTCATCACTCATATTTTGGCTGAAAAACGTGATATTCGACTTACGCGTAAATCCGAGTTACTGGAACGCATTATTCGCGTAACTCGGGGAAAGATGTCAAAATGTGTAAAATATTGTAGAAAACATAGGAAAACCTGCACCTCGATAGGGCTGTCAAAATTAAACTTAGAAGGGGAATTAATTAATTTTGGACTTGTCCAAGTACATACTAGGAGTCATGGTAAATTTCGTGTTCGACAAAATATGCAGCACACATTGTAAAATTACTTGTAAAACCCTGTATGTATTCGTTTGAGTAATTGATATGAAAAGTAATATCAAACATAACAGAATATATAAATAGTCTTAAAAGTGGAAGCTAATAGAGGTAGAATATAGAATATGCAGGTCTCGTGGCACAGTCGTTGACTCTTACGACTTAAGAACATGCCCGTCATGAGATCAAGTCTCAAGTGAACCGTGCCCCCATTCGTAGGACCTACTATCCTGCTATATGTAATCAGTAGGTCATTGAAAGCCAAGCCCACTACTGATATTGACAGGCATTGACTGACAACGGTTCTTGTATCATAGAACAAAAAGAAGAATATAGAATGTATCTCCACCAACACCCTTCACATATTAAAATATAATAAATAAGAAAAAAGTCTAGACAACTTTATCAGCCAGTTGTTGAGTTGTCTCCACACAGCTATTCTTTGTTGACTGTTTTAACTGATTTGTTCAAATTAGTGTTTCTCTCTGCACTTTGACAGATTTGAGTGTTTTCTTCTTTTGGCGATTTGTTTTGTATGCTGGTGATTGAATTTTAGTCCTGAGTCCCAATCTAAAATGCAAAGGTTTTAAGCAACAATTAACAAAGAAATCTTCTTGCCTTCGGAAATCTATCGTTTGACCCGTATTAACGTGTCAAATGGCATCCCAACATGGTGCAGAACAGCGGTTTGAACCCGTAATAGGTTGTTCGCCAACTTGGAAATAATTTGTGCATCAAAGTATCTACACACAAATCAGCATAAAGTCTTAACATCTTTTTGAACTTAAACAGATTTTTTTTTCAGATGATTGAACGTCCTTGCACTATCATCATCACCACTACAGTCGTTTTTATTAAATCATATTTGATTCGGTAAAAATTATATATTTTGACCTGTTTATATTTTGTCGTGTATTCCTGTTTTACAATCAAATAAGCATTCGAACTTGAATGAATCCTTTTCTATTTGAACAACCACTTGCACAACACTAAGGAATTTTGTAAACATTAAATCGTGTATAGTTTAAGTGAAATTATTAAAATAACGAAACTGCGAAAGAGCAAATCAAGATACATGAAACACACATAAGTGTGATTCTCGAAGAATTTACCACGTTGCTACAACCTTCCTCAGTTTTTGATCCGCCACTGTTGTCTATTACCACCAGCCAACTATTTTATGACGGTGTTTGCAAAAAGATGGTAAGTTTTGATTCGTTAGCAGCCGTGCGATAGCGGACAAAATATTTGCATTGCAGTAAATCCTACTAGTGGCTCGGATAACTTATTACTGATTCATTCTATTTTTAGACGCATTCTATTTTTAGACTACACAGTCGCCTTCTAGACAATAAATAATGGAAAGTGATGCATCGAAATAGCAGCACAGATAAACTAAAATACCTTAGTGCAATGGATGATAAGACATACAGGGTTCTGTTCTTATCTTTAAAACATCAAAAAGCTTTATATGATGAGAGTTGTGAGAGATAGTACGATCTTGACACAATTGCAATAGGAGGTCAGTAACTTAAATTACCTAGGTCAGCGATCGGAACAGTACAGTAAGAGCATGCGGCTCTTTGACATTGAGATGATGACTCTAATCAGTTCATAAATATATAAACAGTTGGTTTAATAATTTAGCTCGCCACGTGAAACTCAACGAACCAATGTTGTAGAATTTTGCTCTTTCGGCAAAGTTTGCGACCGCTGACGTAGATAGAAAATAACCACCATAAAATCTTGCTTGATAGTGATTAAAATAATAATAAAAATAAAAATAAAATAATATATAATATATATATATATTATAAACTTGTTATAAATATATATTATATATAATTATATTATTATATATAATTATATATAATTATAATATATATATAAACTTGTTTGAACAAAAATTTTCACCCGTTCTGTCAAAAATTGATGTTCAAAATTGATTATAAAAATATGCTATAGAACCACCTGAAGTACATACTCTGTGATTCTATATTCCATCACCTGATCTTTTGAATGCACCTTGGGATATATGTAAATATCACCCATCATAAATGTTTTGCCATTTTTCGAGCAGGTACTCGAATCTAATTCTAGCTTTGAGGCTAGAATAATCTAGACTGAAAATTGCAGGCTAGTTTTGTGTGTGAATTTGTATGTGTTTACATGATTTCAGCCTTCAAGTGTCAAACTCCATAAAAAACTGACTAGAATCGTGAAGGGCCCCAATATTGGATGCCTTCATTTGAAGGATGAATTTCAGCATGTTCCTTTAGCAAGTTCCACAGAAGGTTGTTTGCAGCGTTGCTGCGTATCTATACTGCGAATATGCTATACTTGGCGCAAAGGAAACAATTCGTCAGTATTTAACATCCAGGAAGCAATAAAATTGTACAAGATTAGATAACGAGTCAAAGAAAGAATAGCACACTTCTTCGGAGACTTCGGCAAATACAAAGATAAGCTTCATGTCGAACGGAAAACGTTTTGATGAAAGTCATCCAATAATTGCCATTCATTCATCATTGCTTCAACAGATGTGATAAAACGACATCCTATTTTCGATAAATCACATTCTTTGGAACGTTATACAGATACAGAAAGGAATAAAATATTTGTTTATCAGATCAACAGGAACATCTTCGTTTGATATTGCTACACATTGTATCAAAATTGGTATTTAATTGAATGCGCAACAATGAAAAAGACTGTGCTCTGTACACAAATACTCTTCGCTTAAAACGATCATTACAGTTAACGTACGATTGCAATAGTGATTGAAATCAATTCCCTTTTATCTTTGCTTTGTGTCTTACGAGTGGCTATCATTTTACTTGCTACATTCGCATCACACAAGCTAGCTGCAGGATCAGCTGCAGCACCATTCCAACCACTGGCTTGGGAAAATTATTTCCAATTGCCAATTCCTAGGACAGCTTTCCCCTCTGTTCGCCTCCCGTTTCAGCAACAAGTCCCCTTTTCGATGCGGAAATTGTCACATTCCCTGGCTGCTCACTTCAAGAATGCAGATCTGATTGAAGTGTGCAAATACTTCAGCCGACAGTCGATAGAACAGTGAACATACTCGATAAACGCTCCCAGTTGCCGGGGTCTGCAGGCAATCCTGCCAATTGTTCACTCGCACGACGGTGGATCTATTTCCGTGTCGTGGCAGACTTCCACTCACACGCGTTGGTGAGGGTTCCAACGCGCACAGACACACACATCCACAAAGGAATGTTCATTTCAATCGACTGTGCACAACTGTGTCATATTGAAAGGAAATGCACATTTCGAATCCTTGCGTGGAAACACCCACCAGTTTGAATGTCTACGAAGACGATGGCAATGATGATGATGTTGGCTTGGAAATCGGAAGTAAATGGCAACACTAAACCCACACCGCACAATTTGTGCTAGGGCCGGAAGCTCAACTCAGTAGCTCAACCATCGGCAGTTGCTTTATGATTATATCGTTTGGAGCCAGCGGGGATGACGTCTCGAGTTTCCGAGGATTGGTTTGTGGTTGCTTTTTCACGCCGGTTGAAAGTGTGAGCAAGTGGGCTAGTGTGCCGGAAATAAGATATCCCGGGCGTGTAGCATCACTCTTCAAGATGCTGTGGCATTGATTCGAAAATGAAACTACACGAAGGCGGAATCCTCATTTTATGAGCTTCCGGCATGTTGATAATACATCGTTATTTGATTGTTCAAAGGTACCGATCCATGCTCGCGCTATCGCTCCGGAAGCGACAACGGAAAATGAATTAAATAGAAAATCTTCAGAAAGTCTTAAGTTTTTTAATCATCGCGATTATTATGAACAATATTTTAAAGAATTTTAGATTTCCATTACTTAATAAAACGTCAGTGAATGTGGCAATTTGAACTTTAAACTTTAAAATTTGAACCCACAGACCTGCAAAAAACACTCCATTACAATCTTCTCATCATTTCCGTCTCACCAATTCCGGTGTCAATTTATCGGTTTTTAACCTCGATCAAAACCATCACCGGAGCCAGGACCTACTCGTTGCAGAAAAAAAAGAACACTGGACAGGTTAAGACAGAGGATGGTGATTATAAACTGTAATTAAAAAGTTTGTCTCGAAACTTTCGCTTCCTTGCCAATCAGATTCCGTTTAAGCACCAGTACGGCTTAAAGAGTCGGGTGAGCATAACGCTTTTCTGCCTCGGGCGATGGAAAGACAGCACGGAGAAAAAAAATAACAAAAATGCTAAATTAAGGCACATTTTTGTCCTTCTGCTTTCGTCTTTCGTTTGCGGTACATCATTATGCTTGGCTGTTCTGCAACGTTCATAGAATCTAATCTATCAACGTTTCGATATCGTTCGGTGTGTGCATTCGGAAGACGCTGTACAGACGGCACAGGGACGGCCCGTGAGTGACACTGTCAGCTGACCGGAACTGGCACAAGTCAACAGTTTTTCGTTTACTTCCTACTTTTTTCCTGCCTCCTTATTCTGTAGTATGATCTGTCATTTGATCATCTGGGCTTTGGTGGGGTCGTCGAGGGGTTCGCTTGCTTTCGCTTAAGCACGTGCAAGCTAAACCGGCAGCCGTAGCAGACAATTTAGAAGGTCAATACTAACTCAATTACGCTAATGGAAGAACAAATAGAAGCGAGGAAGTGGAAGCAATCTTTTGGCTTTGCTGCTGCTGTGCAAGCCGTGGGCGGTTTGCTTTCTTCTGCTTTCCCTTTTTCGCTTCACAGGGGCTTGCTGTAGTCGATACGGTTTCTTGAGCGACCGTACAACCGAAACCGAAAGGGCAATTGAAATTTCATAAATCTAACAGCCTGTTGGCAGCTGGGTCTGTGATTAACATCAATAATTCATTCGCCGCACGACCTTGCCTCCTTGACTGGGCATGAAAAACTCAGGAGCCTATGTGAGGATGTGTATGCAAGCGCTTGCTTTAGAAGGTCGGCGGCTCTCTCAGCTGCCCGTGTTGGGGGGATGTAACGAAGCGTAACAAACCGAGAGTGTGAATATAACAAACCGAGAGTGTGTGGATTTATGCGAAAGAAGCAAGTGTATGATTTATACAGCAGCGATGATGTTTTCCAATCATGGCCACTTATCCTTTGCCTTAACCTTTGACACAATTCCAGCAATGTGTATTTGTGTGCGTGTAGGAAGGTCACTTAAATACGTTCGGTCAGTGTTTTTGAGACGAACACATAATGACGGCTACCGAAAAATCATGAAAGCAACCTTCGTTTTGCTTCAACTGATGTTGTGCTTTATACTTGCCCCAAAAGCATCATACCACGGAGCGAAATATCTCATCTTCCTTTGTGCTCGCTATTATCTCTTCTTGTTATTGTCGCATGTGCGTGATCACCCCTGAACCAAGCTGCCCTGTCCACCGCAACGCTTTATCAACATGGTCGTTCAACGTCAGCAGAAATTCATCGTAATTTAAATTCTGCCTCCCATAACAATTCTGCAATCAACCATTGAAACGATATTCATTATCATCATCGTCTTCACGTGCCTAACTATGCAATCAGACTCCGTCCAGTCTGTCGAACGTCGGGTGAAGCATTGCTGTTGTCCGCACCACAGTTCTATGGAATTATTCCACTTTGATTGCATGCCGGGACATTTGCATTGGTTTCTGAGCTTATTATTATTCGAGCCGGATGAAAGTTATCTATAAACTGGTTCTGTGTTTTTTTTTTATTGTTATTCCTTGTAACTGTATTGCGCTTAAAGCAACACGTGGGTAACAATGGTTTCAGAGAAGCATTAATCTGCTATCGTAACATTTCTGGAAACTTCATGAGTGACTGATTAGGATGGATAGAACATTACAACTACTGCTACATGACGTTTGTTTGTCGCGAAGGTTCCGGAAACATTAAATCAAAAAGAGTTTTAAAAAGAACTTGAAAATGAGCAATAGTGTGAATTGTTTAAAAATCGATTTAATGCTTTTTGTGGAAGTTGTATTGTAATTTCTCAGCCTTCTTGTGTTATAAAAAGAGATAATTTCCACGTGTTTAAATAGTTTAATGTAATTTACCGTTCATTTACATTCCACCAAGGCAACGAACCCTAATATGAGCATGCTCATCAAGTTGCTGCAGAATAGAAATTCATTCGGACAAGCTGCTCTCTTCACCCAAACAAGAAAAGCACAATAACAGAAACCAGCAAAAAGAAGATACAAACATCCCACCCATTAAAGGAAATGTTTTGCTATCAGAAAATAATAAACATCACCAAGTGGGTTGAAATATTCCGTCCGAATTCGGCGTGCCATTCAGCAGGCAACAATTTTACCATTTTTTTTTGTGCACAACCTTTCTTAACGAAACGCGATAGGAATGTAGCCAAGCTCAAAGGGCGATACTTGTGTCGCTGCCTGGGTGTTGAAGCAAGGACAGCCGAGCAAGAAACGCTACAGACAAAAACAAACTCCAAAGCATCATTCGAGCGAAAAGCAAATTGTAAAGAATTTGGAATTCTTAGCGTGCGGGAAATTTCAGCGTTTGCACACAAATGCGAAAAGGATGAACGTCTTCTTCAGGGATGGTGAGAGCGATAAAAAACTTCCGCACCAAAAGGAAGCGAAATGAGAAAATGCTGCTAAGGTGCGAGAGGTTTTCTTGTTCTTCTATCGTTCAAAAGCAAGTGGGGGAAAATAAATAAAAATCGATTGCTCATTTCTCAGATATTTGGCCCACCTTTCCCTCGTAATCGTAATAGATTAGAAGCATTGCCGTAAGGGAAGCAGACCACAAATGATAGGTCTATTATGCTTGCCTACCATAAAAAGGAATTTCTAGAAAACCACTCACAAATGTGCGCTCATTTTGACCGAGTTTCCAAACTTTGTCCCCCCCAAATACAGCTCATCAATTACCGACAATCGCGTGGGGGAATTTTATTAAATTTTTCCATTTGCCACTTTATTTTATCCATCAGCCTCGTTCAGTTCCAATTTGTTGTAGCCAGTGCAGCAGCAGCAGCCAAGAGTTTTCCTCAATAATGTGCACGCCGATAGTCTGCCTATGAAAATTCAATTTCAATTAGTGCTACATTAACATTCCCATACTCTGTGTCACGTTAGCACGTCTATTTGCGGCACCATTTTTATGCCTATGCTCATCCCAATTCTGCCTCCATTAAAGTCAATCCTCACGATCGATGAGCGAAGGCATTATACGAATTAACTCGAGCCGAAAGTGCGTCAATTATTGGCGGCAGAGCGTCACCGGTGCAAGCGTACGGCGGTCAACTGGCGATCAAAGAACCGGCCGAACCATAAATCACGATTCGATAGATCGATCTGTGAGGCCGTCGGCAGCGCTAGGGGCGGATGGTATTTGTCACCATCGTTCCCATGTGTCGTTTGCCGGCATGAGTAAAAGTGTGCCAGCCAATGCAAATAAATAATGTAATGCAACGGGCAGTGAATTGTAAGTGTCGAATTAAATGTATGAGATTTTTATTGCGGCGCCACGTGCCGGGAATGTCCGGGGATTAATTGCCGATCGATGGAAATTGATGGTGCCGATCGGTTGATGACTATCTGGTATCAATTATATCCTGTTTCGAGACGGGTATCATTATTCGGGAGTGCGAAATCAATAGATCATCCGTATATGATTATTCATTTAATTGAATTAATTTAAGCCAATATGGGGAAATCATATTATTTGTAAAGTAGTGAAACTTTTAAATTATTTCAATAAGCTACCATACTGAGCGTAGAGCTTTTAGAGTGATGAACTCTGCTATTTTCTGACATTGTAAAAATAGATTGTAAAAAAACTTATTTTTGCACGAAGAAACATAATAAAATAAATTTAATTTTTCATACAAATTGTTTTCATTATACATAAAGAATGTAATCACACTTAATATTACGAGCTTTGTTTTCATGGCAGATTTCAAATAACTGTATTATTGTTGATATGATAAAGAGGAGTTTTTAAATTAGTTTTTGCAGGTTTCTTTTGTGTAATAAGATTGTTTCATACGCTTTTCAAAGGCTTTAAAGTCATTATTCATGGATGAATATTGAAGAATGGGTCCTAACACAATGTAAAAGTTGGAAACAATTACGCACAACTTTGAATTCAATTACACAAATAAACAAACAAAACAATTAAACTAGCGTCTGATAACAAATATTATATTTTCATGCTATAATTTTCATATTCTTAACATTTTATTTATTTTTTATTTTCAAAATATTTTTAGACGTTCTCGAATTTTAAATGAGAATTACTTTTTTTTTATTCGTTTCATGATTTCTTTGGCTAAGTTCTATCCATTTTGAAACAACAAAAATAATTAAAACCATTTTGGATTAAAAACTCAAGAAAATAAGGGACACATTTCGAAAATTTTGTAAAACAAAACCAATCTTGCGACAGACTGCAATGTGCACCGTTGTTCATTTTATATAAGGGTTTGTTTTACTAAAACGACAGCCTATTGCAATGCCTTTGAATAAGGCCATATGAATAGATTGTTTCAATATGATAATTTTTAAAATTAGTTTGTTTTGTTTTGTTACCCATTTGTTCGTTTTACTCTAAACAATAGATCCTCATCTGTTGATGTGAATTTAATCACTATTATGACTATATTTTACATTCAATAGCAACATGAAACACTGTGCACATTCCACATTCTGTATGTGACTGACGCACATGTGTAATTGATTTCCATACAAAGTATCAAGTTTCCATCTTTTCCAGAATATGTGTTTCCATGTGTGTGTGTGAAACAACCCCTCCAAAGGCTGTTTCAATTTAAAATTCCTGCTCCTGCTTCTCTCCCATTAGAACGATTATTGCATGAAGGAGCGTTGCAACATACGCTACAGAACGAGAAGAGCTAGATTGTAGCATTTTAACAAGCTCCAGTTCTCCAACCATCAGAACGGCACCATAATTTGTAACAGTAATGAATTTTTAATTGTTGCGCGTAATATGCGCAGCACACACAGACAGCAAACGGATAGCTGCAGCACAAGAGAGCAGTATTGTATCGCTACAAATTGAATTAGAATTGGTGTAATTTACACATAAAAGTGAACAGTTGAAATGCGTTGATTTGAATTGTTGAAAAATAGTTGTGAAGCTTCTTTTTTACCACCCATGCGTTTTGTGCAGCTCTTCTAAATGCAACTATTTCATAGGACAATCCAATCCCCATCGTAAGCGAGCTATTTATGTTCATTCACTGTAGAGTGAAAGTGTGTCAGCTTGTGCCATGGATTTATTGTGGCTTAATTTGTTTATTACGAAACAGGGAACCGGGGTAACCAACTGGGCAGTATGGTTCAATGTTGCAAAGGGGAAGCTTGCAGCACACGCGTCACAAATTGTCCCATTCCGGTAAACATATTTGTTGGGTGTACATCCGATCTTGTCACCGAACTGAGGGAATAAAACCTTCATCCAGCCATCCAACACGGTCCCGGACAGAAATTATGCTAATGTCAGCGAGAAAACCTCCATTCCGGCACATATTTGTCGTGTGTCGCAGTGCTTCACGGGTAAACCATTACCGTGCTAACAATATACCAATTTCCGCCCATGAAGCAATATTAGCAATGATACCAATACCATACATTAGCCAAAATTGCACCGTACCATACCCATCGGCTGTGTGGTTTTCTTTATCGCCAAAGCATCACTTACACAGCTCTTTTCCACCAAATTTCCAGGGCCGAGAGCACCACCGAAAGCTTTTACAGGAATGGAATAATTTAATTATTTACCAATCATCGCCAGCAAAACGTTCGTGGCTGACCAAAGCCAAACACATTTTCCGGGGTTTAAGTCGATTGTAACGCACCGGATTACTGGATAGCACCCCATTTGGGAGTAATGTATGCAGCTGTGTTTTAATTGGTACCTGGCACGGTTTGCCCTTTGCATTACTAGTGTTAGTGCATAGGCGTGGTAATAACGCGTTGTGTTTCTACTCTTGCATGAGGAATTAATTATGGCATTGTAGTGGAACAGAATCAAAGTGTTTATGACTATCCTTGACCCGTTTAGGAATGAATGGGATCTGCCACGCGTTTCTGGCATAATTTCTCACGACATACGGAACAATTATCATCTTGATTTTAATCAAGGAGAATGTTTAAGTGCACTTTGTGAAGACGTGATATGTAGTAGCTTTGTATTTAGTACTTAGTGCGACTTTTTATTCGCTTGGTCAAATCTGCAAAATTAGTTGACAGTAAAGTCATTGCAATTTTGTTGTTGTTGATTGCAACTGGTGGTTGCTTTACATTGCATGTCCTTTAAATGTAGTCGCTAAGTATGTATTGTTTCGCTTTTTATGTCTTTTTTTATTTCTATTCGTGCAGTCGCTAATGCTGCTCGCTCGGAAAGGAAAAATAACTCGTTGATATCATCCTAGGCCTCTAGCTCTTGTTAATGAAATGGTAAATTATCGACTGAATGCTGTTTGCTTGGTAAATGAAATTATTGCATCTTGTGCAACCACTTCAGACACGACCGGAAAATGGTTAACATAAAAGTGTTATAGCTTCTACAAGATTCCTAAGATTGTGTACGAGAATTACTATCAAAATCTACCTGAATGTTGAATTTTCAAATTTTGATACGTAATAATGCAAATGCATATCAATCTTACTAGACCTATTAAGCACCACGCAGCCGGATAGTCTGTTTTAGCTATGGGAGGACGGTACATAAGCGGGCCGCCACACGTCGCGGGCTAATCCGCTATAGTATTTTTCAATTTGAGTCAATTTTGGCTTTCTGTTCTGGCAGACTCTAGCGTCCTTTCATACCATACCGTCAAATTTTGTTTTAATACGAAAAGTGTGAACAAAGTTCATTCCCTTCGTAAATGATGTTTTCTTTACAAATTGAAGCAAAAATATAGTTCAGTGTGCGATAAATAAGCGATAAAGTGTATGACATATGACAAGACCATCACACGTACCGGGCTCGTGTAGCGTACTGTACTATCAAACTCTCCATACAAAAAGGTTCGATACGGTACGCTAGCACGTAACGTGCGGAGGCTTGAACACATGGGGTCATGTTTTTGAATTGTACAAATTGGTGACTGTACCATTGCATCTCCCCTCGATTTTTTTATTATCTAGTGAATAATACGAAAACTTTAGATGAGTACAATAATTAAAACCTATCCGTTGTGAATAAATTGGAAAAATTTGCTTGAACAAAGACCATAATCAATAAACTCTAAGTAAAAATTACATGTTGCACTACCGTTAGAAAGAGTAGAATTGATAAAGAAACAATCCAACATCACAAACCCGTATAAGATCTTTTAAGCACCTTTCTTTTTCCATCACACTGCTTGCAATCCTTTTGCAAAATAAGCAATTTCTATGCGCAAACATGTGTCACTGCTATACTAGCGAACTCGTACCAGGACGTGATTCGATCCGTACATTTTCATTCTAATCACGTCAGAATCAAAAGACACCAATAACCATATTTCTTACCGTACGAAACAGTTACACGAGGCAAGGCGACATGGATACGGTTTGGTGCGCTCGCTCCGTGTTGATGCTCTTCGTCATTTGTACTTCAAAGCGAGGTGGCGAGCTCCGTACCTCAAATCCCAAAGAAACTGCAGCACATAGAAGCAAAATCGATTCCTTCCACACTTGGTTGCATGCGTTTTCCCGTAAACATACATACACATACTTCCATTTCTCGCACTCCACACGCTTTTACCATTTACCAACTAATCTTGCCTTATGCAACACACCGCCCAAACACTTGGATACTTCGCCGGGCACTTCTTTTCTGGGCCACACATTCTAGCGGGTGACTATAAGTGAAAGAACCAACACGGCCGCACGGGTACGGTGCCGTGTGATGCGCGCCTGACAGCGCTACTCGTGTGTCTCACGGTATGCAAAGTGGTTCGTTTGTCAATGTAAGCCATCGCGGGCAGCAGTCGCTGCTAACGACTTACAAATATACCCGGCGTGTCTCACCGGGCTAAAGGCTTCGCACACAGAGACATACACACACGGCGCTTCGGAAGGAAGCCGTGAAGGCGTGTGTCAAACCGCGTGACAAGCAACACGCCCCACACGTGAGAGCCACACAGGAGAGATGGAGGGTTTTTTTGTTTTTTTTTATGCACGCTTCCGTCACGTTGATGTAGGAAAGGTTTTTCAATTTTGCATTTAAACTCAATTTGATGCACTGAGTGGTGGAATGATAATGAAAACCGAATGTCCCCAGAGGCGTGCGGTGACTCGGTTTAGCAGGACATCTTGGCATTTAAAAAATGCGCAAGAAAGCTCTTACGCGAAGCTGTTTGTGCAGGTGTGAATGCTTTCAAATATAGAATTAATGGTTGCGCCCTGTATGGTGTTACAGTATACTAATGGCCCGATGCTAATTAATTGAAGTCATTTGAATTAAACGTCAATCGTAGATGTGTAATACGGAAATGACATTAGCGGAAGTGTCATTGAAAATGCCGCTATAGATAAGAGGAAGCATCATGACAAGCATCTCCCCAAAACTCCATTTAGAGTTACAATGATACTGTTAGTAGAATTCATTGCAATCTGGACAGGAAACATGACCACACGAAATAAGTTTAATTAAAAATAAACCCTTATCGTTTTATGTCGTTCTGCCTCTCGATTGGAGGACCAACTCCAAAGAAACGTACAAACTAAGTAAAACCATGTCGGTAAGTGGAAGGCAAACAATCATTTACTAAGCTCTCTCTCTCTCTCTCTCTCTCTCTCTCTTTCTCCATTTCTTTACTTCTCGCTAAAGCTCAAACGGAAATAGAAGCAAAGCCCATGACCACATTTGATGAAAACGGGGCACATTTCATTTAAACTGGGTGAACATAACACTGCATTCTTGCTTCCGTGTTCCCCCACTACTACGCCCATGGGGGCTAAAGTAAACGGGTAAACCTGAACGTTTTCATCTTCTTTCTTCACCTTTCAATGGGAAGAAGGCTTCATTCTTCCTGCACAAAAGAATGTCACGGCACCGGCAGAAAGTCCTTACGATGGTTCGCCATATCTTCCAGCTACTGCTTGGAGGGGCAAGGCACGTGTAAGATTCCTCTTTCCTTACGCTACACAACCACAGACAAATGCTTCGTGCTTTCCTGTGAAGCATCCAAGTTGTTTATGCTTTGCGGATATTTGTTGCTCTTACATCCCTGTTGCTGTTGTTTGACTCTAGCCTGTCTTTAGCCCGGGGTGGCCTGGGAAAGACAAATTCTGCTGGGAGGAATGGGACAACTTGCAAATAGCCGTAGTACCGTTGCCACTCGTGGTGTGGCTTTATCCGATAAAGCCAATGGTTCGGTACTGATGCACTGGCGGAGTGGCTAGACTCGCCCTGCTGTTCTTTAAACGGTCAATATTATGCGGTGGGACTTTAAGCTCCCTCGCCCGGTAAAACGACAACAGAGTGCCTCAGGGTGGCAATTGTTCAGGTTTCGCTTCGTGCACTCTGGACGAGCTGACTTTATTTCCTGCCTGGTGAAGATTCACGTAGATTTTTCTGGGAAGTATGCAATCCAAGTGTGGTCCAAATGGGAGGTTTAAGAAAAACACGCTCAAAACACAATGTTTGAGATAGTTTCGGTATAAGTGATGGCAAACCTCTTGCGAGAAGTGAATTGAAAAGTCTGCAACCTAGATGACCTTTCAGCAAGTGTTGGTGGTTTGTTTGATGTTTGGTCTTTGACCAGATTCTCTGGAAACACTTCTACAATACCACACGGCAATAAATCGAAGTTGGGTTGGGAATGGTAGGAAATTAAAGCTATACGAAGAGCAGTGGCTTTTATATTCCTGATTGCTCGACCCCATTGCATCAATCGTTTACACCTTACGCTTTGAAATAGATGTGCACTGTGAACAATGAACTCGCCACAGCTTTCCAATGCTGATGCTACTGGAGCCTTTCCATTGCTTGCATGCATTCTGATTATGTGGGTTACCGAGTGAAGTGAATTTAATAAAGTACAAACACTTCCCCAATGGTCAATTCGCATGCAAAATCTCAGAACCTGCGATGAAATATTACCTCTCAACAGTCACTCATTTGAATATTCAAACGAACAGTAGCCAAACACGATCATACGCCAAAAGGGCACACAGTTTACCAGCGGCCCACCAGCCAGTCCAGCTTCTCTATATTTGGACAAGCGCTGACCACCGTGAAGTATCGCGAACGGCTCGGCCACGGGCACGCGGTTTTGTGCAGCCAACCATACTGTAGAGCGATAAGAAGTGTGCTTATAAATAATGCGCGATGTTCCGCGCTTGACAAGCTTGTTTATATCATTTTGATTCAATTTAGACGGGTTTCTTTTTTTTGTTGGTGTGATGTATGCTTGCCGTGCCGCTGGGTACGACCCTTTCTCCTGCCATTGAGACCGGTAGCCATTGCCAGAAGGTCATTCGAGACCGAGGGCTGTGCTGTGTCTCTGCTTTATGCTGTGTTCCGCGAGTGCGTAGATGATAGATGGTGGGAGCGAAACCACCAACGGCTGATTGGTTGCTTTCGCTAACCAGAAACTAACGCCGACACTATTTATCTTTTTCGGTTTGCTTTACAGTACATCGTTTACACTGATTGTCCTGTGTGTCATAGCTGGGTCATTCTATGAATCCAATTTCGTATAATTTAAATAATTATTGTTTTAATTGAATCAATACAACATGCTCATTATTATTATTTATTTTTCAATAAAATAGATTCAAGAACTGAGACAAAATTTTTACATACATTTTTTCAAACAATTAAGAAAATTTTGCACATTGCATTCCTGATAATAGTGTATAATTCCATATAAAAATAAAAAAGAGATCAATAATCATAATGTACCGTTATGGTTCAAATTACGGACATTTGGCATGTGTTTATTGAATATCTTCATATCTAGGCACTGGTCATACCACTTTTGATTTTTAATAATAACCATAATGTACTAGAATAAATTAAAAATTTGTCTGACCACTAGTAAGCCCTATAAATATTTTCTATTGGTCTGTTCACCACCAGAGGCATTCTTAGCAGTTTTGCTTCAAACCCACACCAGTGTTATGTCTTCGATAATTCCTTTTAAACGCGTCCACGTGCATTGAAATGCATCGGAATCTATAGTGGAATCACTTATCAACGCAAAAACAATAGTGTTTTATCATATGATGGTCTGAATTTCATAAAAACACGTATTTAATTCTGTCTTGAATTCGAAGCAAGATTTTTTATCCTGTTTTTAAATCCGGACAGCCGAAGTGAATTGTGATTACTTGCTTACAAATATTTTTTTAGTCAGTAATAACAAGAAAACAACGATATTTGAAGATGTATGTGACAAATGCATTGATGGCCGTACGGGAAAGACCATCAATTCGCGTAGCAGTTCTTCGATTCCTTTCATCTACAAGTACAAGAGAAAAACAGCACCCAAACCCCGTTGCATTTAAGACCGTCGTTCGGTCGATTTAGGAGGACACCAACATACATAATCAAGTATCCAAACCTTAAAACAAGTTAAAAACTAAAAAAGGTGTAGTATGTGTGTGTAAATTTGAAAGTTATTAAAGGATTTTTGAGCCTGTCCGGAATATGAATAAAAACGTCCGTAATATGAAAGCCCGATTAAAATTTGGCCGATTAAAATTAAATTAGTTAGAAAATATCAAATACCAAAAACGTCTTAAGTGTCCGTAATTCGAAGCAGTTCGGCAGTTTATATAAAAAATAATGATACATTTTCAGCTTTATTACTACCAACAAATGTCAATATTGAATAAATAATGTATTGGAAAGTCTAATACATCAAAGAAACATATCACAAATATATTATCTATACACTTACTTTAATAAGTTTCCTATACTATTAATGTTAAGGCCAGGGTACATTGTCTGTACTCGCAAGTGTAATTTTAACTACGGACGGAGCTTTTTTGGTCATCGAGGGTCGAGCTGGATCTCAAATTTCCAAGTATTATTTCCGATAAGAAAATGGATGCAATACGTGCAAAACATATCTATCTATCAATTACATCGCTTTTCCAGCCCTTTTGTAGTAAAAAAATCATAGAAAATTCAGATTACATTAGCGAGTACGGACAATGTACCCCGGCCTTTAGACTAGCTTCAGAACCAGTTTTTATGTATCTAGAGCCTAGCTTAGGGTTAAATAGTAGTAGGTTTAAAATCCAACGAAGCGGAAATGTTTTCCAGCTTATCTAACTTTAACTAAATTTATCTTCTTTTTCTTCTTCTTTGGCACAACAAACGTTGTTGGTCAAGGCCTGGCTGGATTGTTAGTGGAATTGGCTTTTAATGACTCATTGATTACACATAGCAGGATAGTCAGTCCTTCGTATAGGAATATGACTCATTCGAGTCTTGAACCCATGATGGGCATGTTGTTAAGACGTGCAAGTAGACAACTGTACCACGAGACCGGTCCAATTATCATGCTGTAGATATTCAGCCATTCCCAAAACTTGTTCGAAGAGTAGTGGTACCAGCCGTTTAGTATATGCTTAAATTGCATTTATTATACAAACTGGTTTAAATATTAAAATACACTACAATATTATGTCATTTTCACTATTGATACGACTATTCCCGCATTGATCGGAGAAACTGGTCAATTTCATAGTCTGTAAAACTGGTCAATATTAAGTTGTTAGAGCATTTTTTTAAATTATTTTAATTTTTTACTTCACTTTAAAGCGATTATGCAGATAAGCAAACAATTCCCCAAGAAATCCAATCCAAAATGCTCTAGCAATCATCAAAACAGCCATAAATTTCAGCCAGAGTAGCAAGCACCCCATGCTCGAACCTGCACCAAATCAAGAGTCATGCTCACCGGAGCCGTGAATGTTGCTATTCCTTCTTTATTGCCACACCATTAACACCGATTTCCTCTTCCACTTGATTTACTGCCAATTGCAGCTGCACTTTTATTCACACGATCCCGAAAGGTGGTGCCACCGAAAGCGTTCCAATCAATTGGCCCCCCGGCACAGTCTCTCACACAGCACGATTCTTACACCACGTTTCCGCGTACTGCACTGCGAGCGAATGTCTTTACCAGTGGACCCGAAAACCCCATAAATCTGACAACAATTTAGACAAAGTTGCCCCAGTCTGTACCGCCCGCTGTGGGTCACGCTTTTACATTCGCGCTGTATCTATTCCGGAAGCGTGCTCTTCCCCTCCTGCAGAGGTAAAGTAAACCTGGGGTTCTGCAAGCCATGCTTGCAGCCGTGTGCACAGAACTAGACGGCGTGTGCACAAGAGTTAAGCGTTTCGGGGCGAGAGTCCGCCGTCCGGGTGCACTATCAATCGACCAATAATTTATTAATTGGCGCAAAGCAACGTATGATTGGATCAATTTGTAATATCCGTCCCGCTCCGTTTGAGCGTAAGAAAGCTGTTTGGTTCTCTCTGCTCCCTACAACACCCGTCAACCCTCCCGCCCAGCAAGGGATCACATCAACAAGTTAATTAAAACTTGCCCTACGATCGGCCGTGTTCGTGTGCGGTTCCATTCATCATGCACACACGTCGGTTTTGCGGTGTTGCAGCATTTTGCTGGCGTGTGTGTGTGTCGTTGCATGCCGTGCCGGTTGCAGTTTGCATCCATTCGCAAACCCGCTCGTGTGGGTCTCTCGCTGGCCCTTCTTACGGCGGGCGTGTCCGGTGGGAGATAATCTGATTTATGCCGTGGTACAACGGAAAGGTTTTGCTGTAAAGTGCACCTGCTGAGCTTGCACAAATCGGGAGCAACTTATGCTTGCCTACCTCAAGGTGGTACAATGAGGCGGGCAGCGCTAAAGGGCATGGCATCTTAAGACTACTAGTCTGCGGTCGGTGCACCGTCATCACCGGAAAAGTAGTTGCCGGTAGCTGCAACGAGCACCTTTTTGCTTTTGGACGAATGAAGCCGGGCATATGGGCTGACAATTAGAGTGGGCTTGATCGGGACAGGAAACGGAATAATTACATACCATTTTGATGGCGATCAGCTCGATGAGCTCTGAAGACGAATGGGATTTGTTCTGAAATGAAACGGAAAGCAAATGTTGTGAATGTTTTATTGCTGGCTTTACGTACATTGCTTGTAACATTGATTATACACAGTTCGTTAATTATGGATGATGATTTGGAAATCAAGATTTCTTATGCTACATCCAGTTCCAAGAGTCTCGTGGATCTCCTATTATCCCTATCAGTTACGTTATAACCGCAACAATCGTTATCAAATGTCGGCTAAGTGACGCAGAATCTACTCAATTATGTGTTAAGTTGGTAGATTTGTCCCTACCTATATGTGGCTAGAGCATATATCTCTCTCTTTCAGTATAGCAGACATCTATGCTAGTATGAATAGCAGAAAATCTCGCGATAGAGACCAACGGATAAGCTTAATAATGCTTATAGTGATTTTTATTAATTCCATTTGAGATGTTAAGAAAAACTGTTCAGTCAAAACATAATTTAGAGCATCAATAGAAATAAGAAATGGTTCGTTTGTCTCATGGATATTTTTGACAAATTGTATGCTTCCGAACTTCCTAGGCTGATAATCACACTATAAGTCTAGTTTCAATGCAGACTTATTATGAAACACGATTGATGCACCATCAATGCTTGAAAATCTTAGACTCCTCGTACCTCGTTTATCATCAAAGCAGTCGCAAATCTTATACCAACGCCGGCACAATACACTATATGGTGCCAACGTTCCTTTACCGGCCATGAAACGCCAACTTAATGCGTTTTCGAGATACTTTGATTTCAAAACACTAGGTTCAACTTGTAGCATATCTGCTTTACATAACTTATTATAATACACACTATCAGCTATAGACTCATTGTAACACACTTCGGAAAGCCAAACCACTCTATTGCAACACATTCATTATAACACACTCAGCAAATCAGATCATACCAGAACAAAGCAACCGGAAGAATAAAGGCCCCACCGTTCATATAAAACAATTGTGACACACTTCTTGAAAACACCCGAAAGACGCATAATAAGCCAATCAGACGTTACTGCAACAAACTAGGTGAACCGAGTACGCATGGCAACTTATAAGCTCAGCGACGAAAACATCCATTCTTTAGCAACAATAATTGAAACCTTCTTTCGCAATACAGTAAACCCGAAGCATAGGCACACAACAACAAACACCCCACACCATTTCAATTTATAAATTGTTACCAATAACAATAACCTTTAATAAGGACAAAAACACATTCCAAATGAATGAATCCCATAACATATCTTGAGTATAAATAAAACCAATTCCGACCATGACAAGTCAGATTCGTTCGGACTGTCAGGAAAGGACTATGCCCATCCAACATCTATCGACTTATCATTTAAAGAGTTTAGTTATGTCCCCCTACCCAAGGTAAGGCCTCTAAACTCCAACGTTTCCAGTAAGGGAAACCTCCTAACGGTTTCTATGATCGCCTGGACGATCTATGGTCGAAAAGTCCGCTTCGAACAAAGTGTTATTCTACCTCGATACATGTCAGCGAAACACTGACCTACCGCGACGGTACTTGAGGTACAGTTGTACGCTCATCACATTACAAACTCATACAAACAAAGTTTTCTATTTGTCACAGAAGTTAATCACGGAGAATTGAAATAATTTTTATTATTGTGTTTATAATGTTTCCTCATTTCCTGCACTATTCTTAGTGTCAATATTTTATTAGATATGTACTAAGTTCGTTCGTTAAGCAGTTCGTTAAGCCCGCGTGGCGGACGAGTGTAGATAATATCATACGAATACTAGTTATTATTATTATTTATCTTGTCAATCAGTTGTTTATTAAACGGAGCAGGGATCAGGATCGAATCCAAATTATTTTTATGTTAATTTTATCATTTATGCATCAATACGCCTTTATTTTACCCAAATGTTACATCGTATTTAAAGATAATGTTGTTGCAGAATTGATGATTGATGAGAATGATGCAGATAATGATGTTGATTGATTGACAGAATATTGATCAATAATAAAATTAAATTTCTTCAACAAAATTTGCAACAAATCTTAGTAATGCGTTTAAACTCTAATCCTTTCTTTTCTCTTATTTTCTCTTCTATAAAATCTGTTTTTATTCAGAACACAATTGCAAGTTGTCGTACAGTAGCACCAGTGTTTTTATTTTCTGATACCAAACCATTTTACTAATCAAATTAAGCAATGATTCGTTTAACTCACAATTGGTTCAATTTTAACGCTTGGGTAGCATTTTTCCTTCGCCACCACGCTTACCAGCTCGCATTCTTCCCATTCAAGCGACAAACGTTAGCCATGAGTGTGCTCGAGCGAACACGCATTTCTCGATTGAGTTAACTTCTCGAGAGCGAGTAAACTACTTTCCTTCCGAGCGAGCGCTTAGACACGCGGTTCAATTGGCGGCACAATTGGTGGTCCCGTGCAAGAAACTGCCCTCGTGGACGGCGTTTGCTGTTCTGTAGCTGTGGGGCAAGGGGACCGTTTTATTATGTTCACTGCATTGTGTCACCGTCACCGGGCTGGATAATTTTGCCGGAAGGTCATTGCTTTATGAATAATTCAATTAAAAACTTTGCCTAATGTTGAAACTTTAAATCAAGATGAACTAGGTTTTCGTCCAAGTCCATTGCCAAGTCTGGTCAACTGACTATGACAGATTGTAACTTTGTCTTGGTGTAACTTTTCGGCTACGGAAAGAGCAATGTGCTACACATAACGATTGCATAGAAATACATAAACTCGTCCGGCAGAATACTCAAGACCCCTCCAGTCTCATAAAAAATTCTGTACTTACTCAAAAATTCCTCACACGAATTTGGCTACCGGACCGTTACTGTTCAGATGTATTTCCCATCATTTTTGTTTCCAAGTTAAACGGCCTCGAGTGCTGCTGTTTCTGTCGCTTGTGCAAATGGACAGCTCACACCAGGAACCGTGGAAGCTAGTGCTGGAAAATCATTAATAATTCATCCATCATAGCCAAGCCGAGCTCAGCGAACGTTAACCGGCTGAACGAAGGCAAAGTTGGCAACTTAATAAATCTGTTGACATCACGTCTTGTCAGCTGCCCGCTTCCTTTTGCAAATTTTTTTAAATCCTAAACCTATCCACCACTCTGTAGGAAAAAAACAAGGAAGAAAAAAAGATTCATACTTGGATGTTGTATGAGTGAATCTATTTTTGGAATTATTTAAATGATCTTGACCGAAGCCGAGGGTGGAAGTAAGTGGCGGAAAACGAGCGAGAAAATTGCTCATATTTGTAGGCGAAGGAAGAGTATGGCAATGCTTGCCAGTAAAACAGAGCCGAAATGTAATTTGGTCTGTCCGGAATGCCAGATGAATGCCTCTAATGGCCAGCGAATCGAGCAACACTCCGAAGGAGCCGGTCGGAAATGACGATCAATTTGCAACTTTATTGACCGTAGCAGCGCAACGGAAATAATCACAGCATAAAGATGAGAGTGGAACGTTCGCCAAATTTATAATTCACAAGCAAATCAATGTGCGTGTGCCTTGTTTTGCATTCTAAATTGCCAAAGCAATGGTTATGAATGCGCCGTTCGCCGTACAGTTAGAGTAAACGGCTGCTCATTGAGTTTTATTTCTACGGTCTATCACGTTCGCACAGAAAAGTTTACAACAGATTGTTATTTCTTCTGGCAGGGACAGGATAAACATATAAACATTCACAGTAAACTGTTTACAAACTAAACACATCACACGGTGAGGGGTGATAATTGTGGGCTGTGTGGGATTGTTATCACACCCGCAACTGTCTGATTTCTTCGATTTGCGTGTAATCCACACAGACAATGTACACGAGGCAATTAAATTGAAGCCACTTGAACGCGTGTAAATATTTAATCAACTTCCTTGCATCCTACGTACGGCGATATAATGCTCCCAGCGCCACACGATCGATTACCCGGGCGTGACCTTCATAAAGGCAAACAAAAACCACACGATTGATCCAGCTTCATCCCGTGTACTAACATTTGCCCGGCTTTCCCTGGGAATCGATGGAGTTTTTGGGAAGCAAAAGGTTTTACTTTAATCTCTGCCATTAATCAGATTCTTGTTTCGATCGGGTTTGATAGGGAAAGTTTTGTCTGGCTAATTGATTGAGTTTCGACAGCTAGCAGTCCAGCCCACCCTGTACATGGCCTTGCATAAGGTCATGGGAACAGGGTTAGAGCTCCGTGTGCTCCGGTGTTGTTTTGCTTGTCCATTTTCACAATTTGCCGCACATTACTTTGTATCGACTTGAGATTAGATTTTTGGAACGTAGTCGATCCAATAAAAGTATAAGTTTGGGACGGGGATTTATGATGAGATTTTATTGGCTTCGTCCCTTTTTCGCTACCGAAAGTGTTAACATGATGAGCAACTGCTGTTTTAGATCGTCGACCACGGAACAAATTGCTTTTACAGATTGGAAATTTACATGAAAATTAAGATCATTTTGTGGACTTTTTTGTAAATGCACTGTAATACGAGTACGCAATATAAATCGAGTTCCTGCAAGAATTCTATACTGATATTTTACATTACTTAGTGTATTTGAGTTTTGTTGCTGATTTTTAAGGAAACACCGTTGAGTCGTTGTGATGCGACTTGAAGATGATTTGTATAATTAAAAAGATAACAGTAATTTGTTGTTTTATAGATTGTATTGCTGTATTCCTCGAAAATATCGTATTGAAGGTTCAAATAGCGTCAAGATATAGACCAATATTATTCAACAGCACTTTATTCTGGAGTCCATTGCTCACCAAGTCTAGGTAACTCTTACGAATGTCTTGAAAATTAAAACAATCACTAGTAAAGCGCTTATTCCCATTATCCAGTAAGAACAGGAACAGATTTGCGCATAACATGGTTCAACACCACTGTGACCCAATATAAATGTTTGACAGAGACAAACACAAATGAACGGATTAAAATGTCTTAATTCCGAGCTCACATTGAAAAATTCTAGTGGATTGCACATCGGTGATGAATAGCTAAATTTAATATTCATGCTTCTGAATTTAGTATTCCATCATTTCTGTTAAAGATTATGTGTTTGTTTTACACAAACGACACAAACGATAATACTTCAATTAGTCATGCTTTTGCAATTTATAAGAACAATTGGTTACTAGCCTTCCTATATTAATAACAATACCTTTAAGAGAATATTGAAACATAGAAATTGGTTAATGTTTATCAGATGGAAATCCATTAAGGCTGATACCGATTGCAAAAAAATGTAAAACTCGTCCGTTTGCTGTTATATGTGATGCTATACGCATTCATATAAGTGTTCCATTAGTCAACACAATGATTTATAATGTTAGAAATACTTCTAAAAATTAAAAGCAACTCACACGTCCAAGGTAATACGTTCACCTGAGTGCAAATCACAAATCACTGTAAACATAATAGAGTTGCATTTGATTTCTGCGTTGAATTATGCTTTCACTACCAATCATTAGCCCCACTGTGGGAAAATTATTTGTCGGCTTCTCGTGGCTTTTCCCCATTACCTGTGCCATAGAAACTTCTTTGTTAGCAACTTGTTTCCACACTCTATTGCTCTTGCTTCGAATTCTCGACCAAGCACTGTTTGCGGTTGTTACACTTACCACAAACCCACGCACACACATACACATACCCATTGAACAACCCTCAAATTCCTTCGTGCCTTCCAAGGAAACCCTAAACCCTGGCATGGCTTCTCGCACCGTGCACCTTTAGCGCAAAGTGTACAACAACTGCAGCGATATGGCAAAAGGTAAAGTTTCACGGAAGGAAAACTTGTTACCGTCCAGTTAAACAGCACCATCGCCACCGCACGGCTTCACTCCTTGCCCGTTGCCAAATATTGCCAAGGTGATGAAGATGGGTAAAATTTGTTGCAACCGACAATGCGAACGTAAAAGTTTTAAGCATGCTGAGAGGATCGTTTCAAGCTGCCAATGTTTTGTTGCCGCTGTATGTCAAGTGGCCGTACACCGGTAGAATGGAGCAATGGAGGAACGTTGCACACATACACATACACAGAGGACGGGCGTAAATTTGTACCTTGTATGCTTTTGATATTCGAGCACCATGTCGACCTGATTTTGGCCCGAATGATGCAAGTTATGATGCATTTTACCAAAGACGCTCTCAATTCACCTCATCGAGATTGGAATGATTGATGTGTCGGTATGCTTTCTTCTGCGCAGTACATGGCACATGAACAAAGGAACCACTTGAGCGTTACTGTTATAAATTTTAATTAAATCCCATCATGCATATGGAAACCATTTCAAGCCGAGCAAGCGCAAGTCAAGCAACCGAGCATGGGTTACATGTGGCAGTGCGGTAACATTGGTGCCAATTTGGGTGTACATTGTTTTAATAATTAAATAATAAGCTTTTACTTTTAAAAGACATTAACATAATGAACCAAACCTTGCGTGCGGAACATCAACACAGAAACGCAAAGGGTAGATTAGTTTTGGATTACTCAATAAACGGGAAAGCATTGTAAAGGGTCCTACAAGTAGTAACACAGCTTCAAGCTGCGTCCCACCCATGATCTTTGGCAATTTATTTTGCAAACATAACCCGTTAAACAACGCACAACAGAAAGGGTTCTTCCTAGAACAGCACAGCATCGCTGTATCCCTTTTTACATCCCAGCACCAATCCTTATTCTACCAACCAGGCAAACACGATGCCGACTAATCCTGCGGCTAATGGACATCCTTTGGTCCCACAAACCTCTAAAGGTTAACATCTACCGAATCCACTTAAAAGCATTGCTCAAGCAACTCCTGTTCAACCAACGTCCCGTTAAAGTGTGTGAAAGAAGAAGAAAAAAATCCCCCCATTACCAGCTGTACTACTGCAAGCGTAACCGAAACTCCACCGTACAAAGAAAGGGCAAAAAATAGCCACACCATCCTAACCATGTAAACGCGAAACGCGAATGCAAAGATGGATGAGCTTACCCATTAAATTAGCAGTAACCATACTGCTGGTGGTGGTTGTACGAAATGGTGTCCTCTTTTTAGGGATAGGTGTGAAAGCAGAATGAAGCTGACACTGGATGACACACATTTGAGGTCAGCCAGACACTTTCCTTCGTTGTGGCTGCCACTGTCCGGTGGCATTGAATTACTGTTGCCTGGTAGGATGAGCTGGGTGAGATGATAAGATCTGTACTCATGCGCTCGCTCATGAGTGAGAAATGTCAACGGGAAAAGTGAGCCAGCGCTGGTGCTATCGGATCATTAATCTTGTTCTTCGGTCGGACGGATTTACTCGTCTGGCTGCTTCCTACTGTTCCTCAGCTAACAGGGAGAGCCCCTGTCACTCCTACTTACTTCTTCTGATTCCTGATTTTGCCACTTTTCCCCGTCCTTTCATGCTCGATCATACGGCTGTCACTTCTGGGTTGGTGGTTTTTGTCTCTTCAGCAACTGCTGGCAGCAACCAGAGCGCAACCATCGGCCAATTAGTTAATTTGCGATAGCCTTGTGGTTGTACTAAGTGGTTGCACAGACTTCGTGTGGTGTGAGAAGGAAGTGAGCGTCATAAGCCTGGATGATGTTGAACGTGTGTCCAAACGTGCAGCACAGTATCATATTCGTGATGATTTATAATGTTCAGCAAAATGTGTGATGGATTGAAAATTACAGCAAGTGGATGTAAAGGATCGCTGTCGCGGTGACACTATGAACATCCAGAGCTGCCCTTTTCACCTACAAATACCATCGTGCTACAAAGTAAGGGCGTGTAAGGGCGACCATCTCTGACAGGCAATTGGGATGCAAATTTACTGCAACGTGATCTGATCCCTCGGCTCGATCTTGCATCTCGCATCCAACTCCGTCAATTATCCGTTATTAATCTACCTTTATCTACCGTAACGCCGTTAAGCAACAAGTTGGCGAGTGTGTATGTATGTGTAGACTTTATCCCGCTTTATCGCTCGCACGGTGCTCGCAAGCGTTTTTACGATGCATCAGCATCGATAAATGGGCAACACGCGGGCATGCCGTTTCAAATATTGATCTCGCATTTTACGACGTGCCATAAAATAACCCTGAACCTTTGGCGATCCCGCTTGCCGATGTGCCAGGAAGTGTGTCGATGAGTAGTCGAGACACACATCGGGCGAGTGGGGTTTGCGTCACGATACGACGGATATAATCGTTTGTGGATTATGATTGCAAATGAGCCGTAACGAACGATCTTACCCTAGTTTAGTCGATTGAGCTGTACGGCTCGTAAGAATGGTATCGTGCCGTCTGTGGCTTTCCTTTTTTTCTCCCTTTTCACTCACATATAATCGAGGCAAATCACAAGCATATATTCTTTTTTTGCACCCACCGATGTGTTTTTGTTTGAGAAATAATCTCCATTTTGCTATTTGCCTGCCTTACGTAAGAAAGTGAACAATTTGCTTGTCGCTAATCGATACACGCTACTAGAGAGTGTGTTACATCTTATCGCCGAAAAGGTAAACGACCCCTAATTTGCATACCAGCAGACGCGATCTGCTTCGAACCACCGCCGGAAGCTATTGCTTTATCCGTCGGTGTTTGCCTCGACGCTAATGTTGCAGCCTTCGTGTAGTTGTTCAAACACTAAACAGATCGGCCAATGCTTTCGAAGGTGCTAAACGCACCCGATTACCTGTACCACCTGAGAATACAGGGGTAGAGGCGAAAGGTTTTATGATAAGTGAGCACGAACAAACAGGCCAACCCTTACAGCTTCAAACCGGATGCTGGTGGGTGTGCGTGTGTGTGCTAGTGAGCCAGTTATTTTTAGGATCCCTTGGCTTTATTCCGCCCCGACTAACAAATGATTTAAGAGCCATCTTCAACCGCCCCGGAGGAAAGGGTTGTTTTATTGACTTTACGCTGCAGCGCAATGTTTATCGAGAGCGGTGGTACGGGAATGTATCTATTTGTGTGGTGTTTGTGTAGTGTGCTGCTATCTGCCCCTCAGCTATGATAACAAAAGTTTTTACTCCGCTAGTGCGTGCGGTCGTTTTGCGATGTTTAGAACTTGTTGCGATGATAGTACCGAACAAAGACGGTGGTACTTTTACATGTGCAAAAGATGGGTTATTCTACTTTTATTACCCCTTTTTCGCGATGATGGAACGTATGCAGATGGCTTAACTTTTGGCGGACGAGGATTGTTCCAATTCCTGTGCACGTACATGAATGGAAATTTATGAGTAAAATCGTTGAACCAGATTCCGTCCCGCTGCGATATTTCATCAGCACAACGTACGCCCAGCACAATGTGGTTTTATTTTTGTGGTAGTCGCAGGTGGTTTTTTAAAGCCAACCAATTACTTTCTGGTTTTACCTCACCTGGCGAGGACAAATGTCAACCGCCGAAATCCTGGGGTTTCACGGTTTTGTGATTGTGATTGGTGTTTGATTAAGCATGAGCAATCATTTTAACCGCAGCAGCTGCACGCGCTCGGGTGGTTTCAATTGATGATGTGGCACAGTCGAAGTGAGAGTAATTAGAAATTCGTTTCAGTTGGTTGCAATTGACTTGATTGAATTCAATTCTGTGAAAAGTTGTAGCAATTTTTTGCTCAAATAATAATCAAAAATAAATTACATAGAAAAAAGTGTGTACTGTTGAAAGCAACCAAATAAACATCTCAATAATATTTTGAGACACAAATGTAAATACCAAAACATGCAACACATAACCATGGACCAATAAAAACAATCATTTTATTTTCTCATATTTTTCACTAACTTTTGGTACATAATTTAACCTTGGAATTATTTTTATAATAATATTATAATAATAAAAAGTATTACACCTATTATAAAAATACTGAGCATTTGTTTGATATTGAATAAAATACTCAATTTAAGAAGTAAATGTACATAATTGATTGTGGATTGTGGAGCATGTTTTATTAATAAATTATTTGTCAAACTAAATGGGATGAGACCACCTGGCTTACAGACACTTTGATCCCAGACTCCATCACCTGATATCTTTACTGCACCATGGAATAAATGAAAACAAGACCTTCTTTCGGCATTTTTATAACAGGTACTCGAATCTAATTCTAGCTTTGAGGCTGATATAACCTGGGCTGAAAATTGCAGGCTAGTTTTGTGTGTGGTTTTGTATGGAATTTTGACATGATTCCAGCTGAAAAATGTCAAACTCCATAGAAAAAGGCTAACTAATATAGTAAAAGGCCCCTAGTTCAGAATAAATTAACCAATAAATTAAATACAAAAAATGTATCACTCATTCACATCTATTATTTTGCGTACCCTATGCAGTAATAAATTGACTTATCACCAACGCTTACCAATTTTCTATCAAAACTAGTGAAACATCTTCTTGAAACTTTGTAAGGCTATTACTGGCTCATTATTGGAGACCGATTGTTGATCTACCTTCCATAGATGAGTGTTATTAAGACTTCAAAATTAACACAAAGAAATTAATCTCAGCTCCGCACAAACACTAACGCCACCCCATCGATCATCGTTTCACTTTAAAAAGTAGCGCAACCATACGATGAGCAGAGCAGAAGCGGTAAAAAAGTGCATCCCATTTTTAATTACATTTCGCGTACCATCACCTTCAGCCTGTAACCTTCATAGCCACAGTGACAATAGTACCGGCAGCTTTGCTTTTTTGGGGAGGAAAAAGAGAAAAAGGCTTGAAAATTAATTATGCCTGTGTAAAGCTCTTCGGTTGTGGGGGTTTTTGTTCTTTTTCATTAAACATAATTCAACCAGATTTCTGCCACAGGCATAGCGAATCCCTTCAACGAGCCTTTTCCTAAACATCATGATAAAAAGCTCAAGCATGGATGTGATTTGACCGCTCTTGATAGGTTGATTGCGGCAGGAGCAGGAGAACAGTTGAAAAAGTGCTTGCAAAAAATAAGCTGTTGAAAATGCTGATCAGTAGGGGAGGGCTGTAGTATAAATCAAGCAACAACAAAAAAATTGATATGCCACACAGCTGTCCTGTGGTAGGCAATCAACACCAGATGCAATCATCTCATCCACTGTCTCGAATTTGTGGTCCCACAAAAATAAAAAGTGAAAAAATGATGTTTTCGACCATTTCTGCTAACCTTTCTCTGGGCTTTCAGTAATAGTCACTCGATCAAAAATGGACAAGTGAAGCAGAACATAGCAGAAAAAACAGTCCACCTTCATCACTCACCTTCACCAACCAGTTCAAAAATCAAACGAAACGCTCTATGCGATATCATTTCAATATTACGATGGTCCGCTTGAGAGATGAATCACTGCCCAGCGGAAATTGACTTCCCAGTTTTGGCAGATGTCACAATGTGCTGTCGAACGTTCCGAAGCGTACCATTTCATCATAGCAAAATGGGTTCGATAGATAAATGGCCCAACGATGTGTTCAATATAGCCTGGATGCTCGGTGTACACTCACTCAGGCAGAACAGTATCGATATTGCTTGCCCCAGCAAACGATCGAGCAGTTCGGTTAAATCGTGTGTCAATCTGAACCGTTCGCCATTTAATGCACTTTGAATTGGGTCCATTTCTCGATGGTCTACATGTGTCTGCGTGTGTCTGTGTGTTAAGAAAGCCCTTCCAGCCTAGCCATACCGTCTGTCAGCCAAACTACCGATGGTATTGATTGAGGTAAACAATGTACAGTCCAACTGCCCTTTCTCCCCGCACGAGTTGGTTGAACTCCCAGGAACGCATTAGCACCGCTGTCAGTTTTCATCAACGTAAACATTAGGCCATGCTTTCGCAATATAATTGCATGCATTGAGCCGAAGATAAATGTGTACACACGCCAGGCATTGCCATCGATCTGGCAGACACGTTTATGGGGTAATAAATGGCAAGAATCATGATCCAACGGTTTTCCCTCTCCCCTTCCCTCACTACTTGTTTCCGTCATAAACAACAATATAGTCAGTGTAAATTGAAGACTTTTGCATAATTGTGCTCAATGGATTGTTGCAACTTTGGCTGTTTCCTTTAAATGCAATAAATTCCTCTCCCAACTCTCTTCTTTAAACATCAGGGGAAAAAAACCTGCACAAAAGCGTTGCTATAGACAGAGAAACCTTACGCAAGATTTGTATGTTAGTTCCTAAGGAACTTATTTTCTATCTTGTTTTCATCCATGAGAAGGATAGAGAAAAAAAGAAATCCTCATCGCAATCTCAAACAATGCACTATCGGGCAGTGGAAACATGGCGTACAAAAATGCATTATGACGCTCTGAAAATCTAACGAAATCCATTTCGAAATGAAAAATATTTGTTCCGAACGGTTCAATGGGAACACATTTCACGTTTATCTTGAGCGGTCATAAATTGAGTGAAGTGATTGAGCGGAAAAATGGGACGTTAAAAAGGTCATGACTTGCGGGCGTTTCGTTGCAGTTTTCATAATGCATCCGGTCGAATGCTTCAAAACGTTTGCGGAAAGCAAGATGTTCTAGAACACTTTTGTGATTTTTTTTATATAATGTAATTGAACTTACTCACAAATCGAAAGAAGGTTATTTAGTTAAACAATTAAATCGATGTTTTAAAAATATACTTAACAATTTAGAGAATGTTGTTAATAATGTATAATTGTTGATAGTTAACTTTTTGATATTAAACTTAATCTAACACACATATTCTTGGAGCTCTTTCGTTTTACAAATCACAAATTAAGTCGATAGAAATATTTGTAAACTAGTTTTTATTCTAAAATTCTACACCTCGATTTGTCATTATTTTCATGCAAATCTCAAGCAACGTGTTCCTTTTTGACGAACGCTCAAATGAAGCGAACATTCCATGCAAAGGCAAACCAACTTGAATGACGAAGGATGTGGAAATAAATTACACCCATTAAAAGAAGCTCGTTCATTACACAACGTTCGTTTAACAAGCTTTTTCCACACTCTTTCGGTCTTTTGTCACACCCCTGCTTTAAATATGTTTCTGGCGACAAATGAGCGCAAAGAATGTAAAATTATAATGGAATGGTATAATTAATCACATCCCTCAACAATTCACTGCACGTTTATCAGCCCTTGATGTCACATACTTCAAAGGGATTTTTTGTCGAGGAAACATCAATTTCTCAGTATCGTTTACAGCTCAATTATTTCACTTGTACATTGAGGCTATGATTTAAAAGAGGAAATAGCAAAAAAAAAACTTGCAACAAATAATCACAACCCGAGCTCATTGTAGCGAGTCGTAATTGGTCGGAAATTACCTGACGAAATCACCGTACACCCACTGGGGGGAGCAGGCTAACATAATCTGGGCTTCATTATTTCCCATTTCCATTCTCAGGTGTATTGCATATTAGAGTGCCTGTGTATGCGTGTGTATGTTGCCTCAATGCCGCAGGCAAAACGGTTGTCCCAATGAAAGCCCCCAACAGGGGTCCATTGTAATGCTTCGGAAAGCTGTGAAAACAAACTCAGCAACCAACTCACCTGGGTGTTTTGTGTGTGTGTGTCTGTGCCCGGAATAAAGTAAGAAAGCACGAAACGATACAACCACTAAAAATAGTAAAAACAAACGCTTCTTTACCCTAATAAGCTATTATTCCTCCTTTCCGCTGCCGTCTGCTACAATTGCATGAACGACCAGGCGTCCTCCACCGGGCGGAAGCTGTCCGGTAGGGGGCAGTCAAGCATGTGTTGAATCCTTTTACCTAGCCTTTGCTTGCCCGTACCTTGCTGCAGCTGAATCTGGCAGGTTTTCCATTTTCGTACCACCCGGCCATGATAAGCCCCGCAGGTGACCTTCCACACGGTGTTGTGCATATTTCCTCCCCTCTCGTTATCACAAGGCTCCCTTTCCCTTGAGCAGGATGTTGGCGATTAGAAGCGATTTCCTCCGGGCGGGCTGTTTGGTGGTACATTCTAATTAAAAAGGGTCACGATACAGATTTTTTTGCACTCCTTTTTCGTTGTGTTTTGGGGCCAAAGGCTTTGGGTCTTCTTGGGCACACAAACACACGTACACACTCAGTAGCAGTTGCCCAATCGTGGGACAACGCTGAGCTGCTCAAAGTGCCGCACAGAATGGTAACGAGGCGGAAAATAGACCCAACTTGCGCACGTTGGTGGCAGAAGGATTGGATGGAGAGAATTTTTTGTTGTTGTTATTCGGGATTGGACAGCAATATTATGAAAAATTGTGAAGGAGCGCTCAAAAAGAGAAATTGTTGCCTCACTTCTAAAACGATTAAACATGATGCTCGGTTGGTTTACGCAAAGCAAAAAAAGAATGAAACTGTCCGCCAGCTATGCAAAAGAGATTTTGTCTATCAGAGTGGAAAACTAGCACTGCGTGTTACAAACAGAGGGAAAAGAAAGGGTGTAAAATGTAAAACAAAAAAAAACGGCTTTGTTAAATTATTCATATTTGCTAATCCCGGACCTTCACTGGCCATTAAAAATGAAAGTTTATTTTGTGACAATTTTCATAAAACGATCTTAAAGACTTTACTTTCTACCAGGAGTGGACAAAATGAAACCTCAACGATTTTGTTTTGCATAAATTAAGCTTTAACTTCTATACCTTTGTAAAACCTTTAAACTCTAACCTTTACCTTGGAAAGCGTGTGCCGTAATAAGAAGCACACGCATCGTTTCTCGTATCTCCGTAACAAAACACATTTCAAAGCACGTTGTGTAGATAAATCCTTTTGCACCTGGGAAAATTGGTAATCCTCACTGTTTTCTTTTTTTGCATACACTTAACAGATAATGAGATACTCAACCTGTTACGACCAACCTAAGATACACGAACAATATACAGAACTAGATAAGGGACTGGGTAGAATTGGACGCGTGTGCATTGTGTTAATGATTGCATTTACGTTGCATAAACACAGCCATCAAGTACCGGGAAATGAATGCAATGAAGGTGGTTTAAGACACAAAAGCCATCCACAACAGCGCTAACATTGTAAGGCGGTGAAGGTGTAACTGTGTCTAGCGGAAGGAATTTCTTTGGCTTTAGCAGTTGTAGTTGTTCTGAATAGAATAGGGGGGAGTTTTAATCGTGTTACTGCTTTTCTTTTCATTCTGGAAGTGGCACTATAATCAAGTACGAATTCCCACAAAAGTAGAGAAAGGAATCTATGCAGATTTCTTTTTATCGCTTTACGGCACTATTTTTTCCTCCCAACCGCACTGCTTCGTTGCTGTAATACTCACAATTTCGCCTTCAGCATTGCTAAGCATTTCTTCCTGGAAACGGTTCTAATTTCCCGGTTGTTATCCTTTCAGCAAACACACAATGACACTCGGCGAATGCTTGTTTATCCTCAGGAGGTATCTATACCGAGCACGCTAAGGCTGATGAAATGGTCTTTAGTTCATTACAATCCACTGTCCCGCTGGCGTATCAATATGGTCGAAGCTCATTAGACCGCTCTTTCGATTTCGATTGAGGCTCATCGCAAGTGGAGAAAAACAAGCAAAACAAAGAACAGCAACATGCCGACCGCATGCTGGCGTCTTGGCAAGCGTATCTTATTGCCACCGGTGGTCAAGTCAGTGTCCTTTTGTGAACTGCTTGAGGAAATTCGCAACGTGATTCACTCCCTTAACGAGCTACGGCCACAACGTACCAAGAAAAAACTCACACACCAACCTTTGTTTCTTTCTCATTTGAGCTCAATAATTATCCTACACCACTCAACAGGACATCCTCAATCAGCCTCAATCGTACCATCGACAGAGAAAAGTTCCTCTTTTCTTTTGCTAACCCTGGAGCTTTATTAACGCCCCAGTGTGACACTGTGATCGGAAAGCGGAACATAATTTTGCACACATTAAACGACCGTTTTCGTCTAGACGGGAAGAAGATAGCTCCCGCCATCAAGATAGTGCGTCGAAATGAAACGAGGTTTAGTTGTTTGTTTTTATCATTTCCCTGCGCTAGACACACATACACACACACAAACACTCACACCCTTCGAGCATTTTTACGAGCGTCAAGTTATATTCAATGAAACATATTTTTCACGACATTATTGCCACCCGAGAAAACAAATAAACGCTCACTCCGGGAATGGGAAATGGAGAGCAGCCAGCGGTAAGCGATGTGGAAATTAAAGACGTGCGTACTGTGAACCGGACCTGAACGTCTGCAGGAACGTTTCATGGTTGTTTGATAGAGAAAATAAGTGATGCTTTTCACCACGAACTAAACGCATGGAAAATGATTTGGTAAACAGGATTATCCTATAACAAATTTTACAAAAAGGTTCTCATTTTCAATCTCTCACTATAGAGCGTTACTTTTTCACTCTATAGTGAGACGAAATTGGTTAGAGAGTTGATGTTAGGGGCGGATAGCTTGGATGATTTCTGTAGCGTGTTGGTTTTCTTGCACACTTTGCACCAACATAGCGATTCATCGATGTAGGCGTTGTACGAAAAACGACAAACCATAAACAAACATACGTATATGAAGTAGTGTAAGGCCGCAAATACACGACGCGAAACAAAAATTGTCGGAGGGAATGTCCCAGAATCCTTGGTTATTGTAGGACGTGGACGTGAACCACTTTGCTCACCGACAAATAAATCGGTGTACTGATCCTGACACCGTCGAAGACTCCAAATAGAATTGGCTGCAGCAAGCTGTCGAGAACCTCAAAGCGCTACGATTTATTAATCAGTACCTGTGCGAAAAGACGCCGCGGAAGGCGCTGACAATGTTTCCGAGTATGCCGCATTTAGCCAACTTTGAGCAGATACAGCCAGACCTGCTACAATGCGCCATATCCGCTGCAGAAATATTTTCCCTGGTGAACGTGAAGAACTCTTATGCTTTCGATGTGCTGGACAACATATTATTGTAGTAACCGATTGATCAACGAACTACAAACGGTGTAAGATGTAATTACCGCAGCAGTGGACAGCTACGGGTTGACAAAACAATCAATCCGAGATGAGACACATACTGGACAAATATTTTTCCTTGATGGTCCTGGTGGCACTGTGAACCCGCTCGAAACTATTTTTGCGTACACGCGAACTTGCTGGACGCTGGAACAGTTCCTATAACATCCGTGTACAGTTAGCACACGCTGAATTGATGAAATTCAGGCATCACGGATCGTATGGAACGAGACATCCATGAGCAGCCGCTATGCTCTAGAAGCTCGCGCCTTGGATCGCGTCCTGCAGGATGTTATGGGTGATCGTCAAACGTTCGGTAATAAGATGCTTCTACTATTTGGTGATTTCCGAAGGATACTGCCAATCATCCCGCGTGATATTAATGACTAGGTCCTGCAGCAGTGCATCCGACTGAACATGCTGTTGGGAAAATTTAGGGTATTGCGTGTGCGGGAAAACATGCGTATGCAGGCAGCCCAGACTTTTCAAGATGCTGAAGAGCCGAAAGAGTTCGCAAAGTTCTGCTCCGTATTTCCGTACGGCATAAAATATTCGCGGGTTTCGATAAGGTGTATGCCAAGATACCACGGGACTTGATATTACCTGGAACATATGATCCAAAAGGTAAAGCAAATTTATCGCAAACAGTGTGAATTTGGATAAAAAATATATTTTTTTCCAACAGGTACACCACCCATAATTTAATTTGTAGTATACTAAATAGAAGAAAATAATATAAGCAAAGAACAAAATTTGTTTACAAAGGATCCAATAACGAAATGATTGAATGATGTAAAGTTCTTATATACCGCCCAATAAACGTTGCGTAGCCCTGTAACCGGGCCATTTGAACTAGTTGAAGGAAAATTTAGACTTATTTTAACATTGTGATTTTTTGATGAAATCATCATTATTTTTATTCAATATTTTACACAAAATAAGTATGAAAATAATAGTAAAAGGTAGAAATTCCAGCTCCAAACACCATCAAAACTTGGCAGCTTAGGCAAAAAGGCATAATTTAAAACAGGCAAATTTTAAGATTTTTATGACAAAGGCAAAGTAAATGCTAAATATTTTATATGTTTTTCAAAGGTTTTGCAAAATGAGGAATTATGTTCCCAAAACCAACTAAAAACACCTCTACAACTGATCTTCAGCATAGATTTTCGTACAGTTTTTTTTTTGTTTAAATGCAACATCTTTATTCCCTTTCGAAGAAAAAAGGCTAGCTACAATGTTATCCAAAAAATGAACACATTCCTCCCAACAAATATATCAACACCGTACGAATGCGCTGTAGTGTGTACGCACCAAAGCAGTGTGTTAGTGTATATGTTGCCTCTAATGCACCCGGCATGGGAAGGAAAAACACATTGCCATCATCCATAAGGCCCCGGATAAACATCTCAATCCCATTATCCACCGCTTTACAGACCTTGATGCCTTCGAGTGCAATCCATTTATCACTTTCCCGGGTGTTGCAATCGTGTCTCTAGCTAGCTTGCCATATCATCTCCCCCCATGCCGGGGCAGTTTTGGGATACAATCAGTTCGAAGCGTCCGTTACCATGACACCTAGTGGAAAATGCGAAATCCCGACGCAACAACAAAGCGCAACAAAAAGTAAGATGGAAATAACAAATAAAAAAAAACACGCAATAACTATTTTGCAATGCAACACAGTACGGGAAAAACAAAGGTTGATGCGACGAACGATCGGACCAGCAGCAGCACCCATTTTCGATCCACTGGCAGTTTATTTTCGTCCCCCTTAGCAACCTTATCAAGCGGATGCAATCTGAGAATAACGCAACAGGCGGAAAGCTGACACTCGACATAAACGGAAATGAGGCGGTACAATAAAGGCTAAAAAAAGTACACAAACACACATACAGACAACACAGAGGAAAAGGATGCGCTTCTGGAAACGCCTTCTGGTCCGGCACAATGTCGGGTGATGATAGTTTTTATTTTTTTGTTTTGTTCCCTCCAAGCCTTTATCTATCCTTAACAACCTTCCTAACAACGGTATACTACTGTGTGCTTGTTGTTTCAAGGGTTGCTGGATTTTATTTGCACCATGTAATGCCAAAGCTTCCTCTCTGCCCTGGGCAGATGGATGGATGGATGTGTTGGAGCCAAGTTGGAAAAGAGTTATACGCGTAACAGCTCTCATACGAACGGAACTACGTCAAATGGCGCTTTCCAGCACCATGTTGGACGACATATGTGAGCCGTAAAATAAATGTGTGCGTGTTTTTTAACCGTGCTTACTCTGCACTGAAAAGCTGCCAACGAAATGAGTAAGGATTCAGACACCCCGGTACGCTTCATTTACTCATTCTACGCTGAGTGGTCATCCTGGTGGGTTTATGTTGTTGCGCTTCCATTACGATGTATCATCATAAATCCCACATCCCACTCCCGCCACCATTCGGATCTTTCAGGCTCACAACACAAAAAAACAAGAACCAGCATACTGCTTCTACATCGGATCATAAATAGTCGATAACGAGGATTATGGGTGTGAAAGTGTGGTAAAGTATCGCGCAAAATGTAATCGATTGGCATCAACGTGTTGACGATCACTGGAAATGATAGCGATGTTTCTTACAGTAAACACAAATTGATGGACAGCGAAGAGCTACAAAAAATGTTATAAATGTTTCAAATATGCCAAACAACAACATGTTTCCTGATGCTGTAACACGCTATTTTTTATGTTCACTTCCAGCTGTCAGATGCTGGCTTATGTTACTTAAAAAATCTGTGTTTAAAATATGACGCACAGTCTGCAAGAAGCTGTTACTATTTCGAATCATAAATCACGCAATGTACGACGGTTCTTCTTTTGAGGAACACTCCCAGAACATGATTGAGATTACATTCTTCCCAAAGGTAAATAAACATTCTTCGCGCTGTTCTCAGCCTTTGCTTTGAACACCAAGAACACCAAGCACTATCCAAGTGTCACTGTTTGTAACTCGACTTGTAACATACTGTTCCTACCCATTTTCCTTGTTAGCTTTCTAGCATGCATACAAGATGCATCACACGACAAGTAGAAGACACACACACATGCAAACCATATACACACAATAAATCATACTCATCCTTCCACTTTGGACGGGAATGATCTCCACTTTCGCTTCGCAAAACCATACTCCCGAACAAGCAAGCGATCGTGTTATATAAGCAAAAGTTGTCCATCCGAGAGTAAAACGTAATTAAATTCCGCTCAACTTTTCACACGTTGCGGACAGTGATAAATTATGATGCAATATCGCCCCAGCACAGTAACGGGGGAAGTAAACTTAGCCGTTTTACTTTCTTGAAGGAAGTAAGGTACATCAGACTGGAAAGAAATGGTGAAATTGGAGGTACAAAAAATGAAACAGTACAAACTACGATTGAAGTTTGATTGAGCAAACTATAACTTCACCAAAGTCGAAACTGGCTCTCAAGACGCTAAAGTGCACGGCCCAGAAAGCTCGGAAACAGCATTGACCTACTCCTGGGAGCGTCTGTTCAGTGTAATAATCTTTTGCACTGGTGTAATAAGCCTACGGTTTCCGGGTAAGTTTTGTGTGGAGCTAGCTGGTAGAGAAGATAGCGATAGGCTGTCATTTGCAGATCTGAGTGAGTAATCGTTTAATGAAGAGAATTATGATGGAGGATTAGCGTGAAAAAGGTACTCGAGTAAAGTAATTAATTTTAAAACCACGCCATGAAAGAAGGAATCGCTCGCCTCGCGGAAAGAAGTATTTGAACAAATTGGTAATTTACTGTTGTACACATTTTGATGGGGATTAACTGTTCAAAAGACTAAGCATAGGTAGAGCAGCAGCTTAAAATCAATGCATAGTAATAAACAGTGGAACAGAATGACAATTATTTCACTTTGAGAATCATTCCAGTAAAATTCTATTTCTAACTTGCAATGCAAATTAGGTAAAACACAAACATTTTACTGCTTATCTCGAAAATATGTTGCATGTTTTTGAGCAGCCTCGTAACAATCTGATTGGTTAAATGTCTTCCCCCTTCGAAGATAGATGTCTTTATTAAAAAAAATCACAATAAAACCCTAAAGTACCGTATTTTGACGTGTATAACGTCTCCCCGTATATACAGTCCGGCGTGATAACTAATTTAATATTTTTGAAAGAAAAAAATCTTTTAATTTTACTAAAATTAAAAAAAAAAATTTAACATGGACATTCCAATTTGGCTAAAATCAAATTTGTTGTTTTTTGCGCTTGTACAACAAGTGAATGATAGAGTTACTTTGGTAGTTTCGTTAATTTGCTTTCTTATTCTTGTAGTAATTGCTTTTTCATTGCTACCAGCAAGATCAATTGTTTCCTCAGCTCGCAAACCTCTTTCATTTTTGTTATGTATTTCCTTTTTCAATATTATCTTCGTTGATACCCATGCACAACCACTATGTTTGTATGCAATCGAGTGTAATGTTTCAGGTATAATCGAAAAAGTTGCAACTCGCGTAAAACAACCTGTCCTAGTATGATTTTGGTCATTTTTTACCAAAAATCGGGTAAAAAGTTCATTGAAAATAGAATAATATATCATTGAGGTAAATTTAATTCGCAATCCAATAGAACTTACTAGAATTTTAAATTTCATAGAATTTACGTATAAGAAATTCAATTGACCTAACCCCTATCAAACTCTATTTAGCTCGAGATCTGATCAATTTGATTTGAGCAGCATATTGGAGATTATTTTATATTTCTTCGACCAAACATACATTTTGCACTGTTTAAATGATTGAGGTACGAAAAATGCACGAAAAATGAGTAGACTGAGAATACTTTTTACATTATTTTTACATTATAGTAATTTTTTCCTAACTAAAATGGAAATTTGATGTTTGATTTGTAACTAATAGAACAAAATTGAAAGCTAAGTTAAATTCCTCCAATCACAATCTTAACCAATCCTAATTAAGCAATACATTCAGTTACAGAAATAGACAACAATGATCCCTGCTACAATCCAATCTAACACCTTCCACAACACTTAAAGTTAATGTGACTGTACAACAACAAAACAACTACCACACGAAGCGCGTACAACAAAGTTTCCATTTTCCAATCAAGCATTAAGCAGCGATTTAAAACGCATTACAATAAATTACGTCGAGCGATGTTCACATTTCACTCGCAAAAACGCATACCCAAGTGGTAAATGAACTCGCTACAACCGTGTTTATTATTCACATGTGAGCATGGGTACCTATCCTTCAGCACAACAAAACAAACAAACTCTAACAGATTTACTGAGAAATGAGAAGTTTTGTGCAAAAACAATCCCATTTCATAATTCAACAAACATTTTTTACACATCCACAGACCGGCAGCACCCTTACCGGGTATGACTTGGTAAAACCCGCAACCCCTTTTTGCTTAATGCTGGTATTTATTTGTTCAACGCAAATGCTCTACCATTTCCCTCTAAAGTACTGTGCGCACTCTGCGCTAGTGTGTGTGTTGGGTGTCGCAGGGAGTTCATTTATACTCCTGCTCCAAGGGACGTTTTGCCTCCGGCATCCCGGCATTTAATCTACTTCTCGGCTGGGTTTTGTTTGCAAAATTTAAAGCTCTTTTGTTGAGTGAGGCAACAAAACCCTTTTGATCGTAGACGGTCTGTGGAAAGAAACGTTGAACGTCGAAGATGTCCCTTTTTTAGCCATTCCTCACCTCTCTGGAGAGTGCCCATGATCCGGCGGATCTTAGAGCCTCATCAACGCTCTAACCCTTCTCTAAGCAGTCAAGCTTACACGACAAAGTCTAGCTGGAAAAACTGCTCTCGAGAATGTCTTCGTACGGTAGTCTAACAAGGAAAAAAAGTCCGGGACAACGAAGAAAAGTCGAGACCATTCTTAAACACTGCTTCCCATCCTTTGTCCTGATGAGGGAGACTCGATGTAATCCCATTGCTTTCGCTTTTCCATTCCAATGGTCTGGCGTTTCCTCAACCCTATTAGTGTCGGCAAGGGAGTTTGGTATATATCGACTTCGACCAACTTACTGCACGGTCACACACCGAGTGTCAGTAATGGTGAGCCACCGCCGTGTGAAGTTGTCCACGTCCCGTTTATTTGTGCTCCGGCCGGCGAGCGTAATTTCGATTTAAAACATCAATACTGACACAAAGACCGATTAAAGGGAAAGGAATGTAATGGAAAGCAATGGATCGAATAGACGAGAGAGAGAGAGAGAGAGAAAGGTAAAAGGGCGAGCTGCGGCGAATCATCAAACACAGCAGTCTCAACCTTCGTCGCATTCCTGTACAACCTTCATTTCATACCCCACACCACGCAAGCCACCCCACAGACAGAAACTGGTGGAGGGAGTAAGCTTGAAAGAAAATGTACTTACAAGGCTGGCTCCCAAGACACACGGTCCGGTTGTTTAACCTTGGCCTCGGTTTCTGTGTTTGCCATTTTCTTTTACAGCGTTTTACAACGGCGTTCTGGAAGTGTTGGGATGGTTGGGGGAGCACAGAACAGAAACAAAAAAAAAAATGGAGTAAAACGGAGACAAGCACGAAAGTACTCACATAGCACACCATTACTGCGAGTAAATTCCTTGAGCTATGTTTCAACCTACGAGCTTTCTAGTGTTCTTCAAACAATAGGAGAAACATATACATACATCCGCACACGTACACAAAGCACAAATGTGAAGTGTGTGTGTTGACTGTGAAGGGTGTGGAAATATGCATGGCCACTAGAACCTACAACTACTGCTGCTGCTGCTGGTGCTGCTACCAGAGGACTGCCGCTCAATCGCAGTACGTACTGCTACGTGGCACTTTTACTAAACGGTTCTGAGTAAGCTGGCGAGACCACTAGATGCTACCGGATTGTGCTCTATGTAAATACGCACTCGATGGGAGAAGAAATCTAAAGCAAAAGGATGCTCATACCTTTGGGGTAGTTTGATTGGAGCACTGACGGGGTCTTTTTTTATAGAAACCTCTCGAATTAATCCGAAGCACGTGCTCCAATGGCAGCTGTTCGATGGCAGCATCGTGAACTCGAGACATGCGCGAATTTTTCTCCATGGAAACTAAGTTTTGTCGGTTGAAGATGTTTTACAAGATGTTTGGAAGGTTGGTTAGGTAGAAGATGAAAAATGTAAACAGATTCGGTTCGCAAACATATTTGATCGTTTTCATCCCATCAAATTGAAGTGTACTGTAATCACCAAATAATTCTTATTTATAATATTTAAGTACATAGTCATAGTCTTACAACCTTTGTAGTAATAACTTAATCATAAAAAGCTTTATTGAACTTATTAGTTCTACACAATCTACAATATGCATCATGTTAATCAATCAATCAATAAAGTCACGAATCACATAAATCTAAAAATCTGTTTTGCAAAACGTATCCAGTCCAGTTTTAACAGAAACTGTAAAATAATTAACAAATGCCATGAAATCTCAATGACAAACTAAGCTAAACAGATAATTCCATCAATGAATAAAATTGGCATATTTTTTGTATTTTATCAAATCGCCTTTCGCGTCTAAAAGCTGTACTGATAAAGTAAAATAGCTTAGAAGGAAACGCCGATATTTTCAGCAGGAGACTTTAAGCTAGCATTTTTTTATTTAGTAGGAACGATCCGCAGCATTTAAAATGACTCAATTGATTTGGTTTAAATATTTTGATGTTTTAAAATTGAATCAGTATAAACTTGAAGTTCTTCCTGCTAAGAACAACACAGCTGGCTCAACAAATAACTGAAAACTACCAATTATTAATACATTCGTTCCCACACAACTTGTGATGTATCATTTGCTCTTTTGCAAAACCTCAGCAGAATCAGCACTATCAAGTGAAACTATACCATCTTTTGTGTCATTATAAACCTCTTCAAAAGCACACCTAAGAGGCACGCGCGTATAGAAACAGATAGCTTAAGCCACCATAAAACCATAGCACAACACAACACTTTATCGGCGCACAATCCGGCCTGTTCCGCCATTTCCATTTAGCATAAATTGGAATTCATTAAACCTTTTCCACCACGGCCACACGTGCCGGCATTGGGCCACATATGGAGAATCCCTGGCTTTTCTCGACAGCTTTCACTACACGCGACGCCCACACGGTTTCGCGGTTTTTTAATAATTCGTAAACCTCACCTTCAATCTCGCCTTCTCCCTCTTTCTCTCTCTCTTTTCATCACACCAAAATGTCCACAACTCGAGTGTGGTTTTCCCGGAAAAACTAACATAGATAGCTTCCGACGCTTTCCCGGTTCGATGCGAAAGCTTCCAAAGAAGAGCCGAGCAAGCGGGGAAGGGGGATGAGCCGTAACATTACTGCCGCTATTACCACTGACTGTGCGATCGCTGGTGGCCTTGGTAACGTGGGAATGCCGCAAGCTTTCCCCAATTTCTATCCACTCATAAAACAAACATCACAAACGCAAGCACAGCATGTCGGTTTTGGGCAAGGATTTTCACCATCTCCCCCCAAGGGCAGAGTAATGGAATATTTTAAGCCGATAAAAATGAGAATATAAAGCACCATTTTTCGGATGGTTCTTTATCGATCGACCGACATGGTCGTTGGGAGGTCAGCCAGTACCGGACCGGAGCGCGCGTGGTATTACATTGCTCGGGAAGCGCAAAGAAAGGCCACACTACAAACGTGTTGCTGCTACTGCTGTGTCTGTTCGGTGTCGGTTCCCCGTGGGGAATAATTTTTGACTAAAACTGCCCCACAGTATAGCAAAGCCAGCAAAACACGAAGTCGAAACGCTGGTAAGTGGATTTGTAAGCGAACGACCACTGAGTGAGGGATAGAGAGAGAGAGAGAGACGGCGAGAAAGAGCTCGCTCTTCAAAAGCAACAACCCACCATGGGATTCAAATTTACGGACTTTTCACGCCATTTTTCTTCCCTGTTTTCCATTTTTGCAGCACGGCAAAGTGAGTGGGAGAGGTCGTAGGCGACAGGATTTATTGATTCTCCCGGCACGGAGAAGTACCTCGGATGTGCCCGGATTGCCCATCCGTATCCGAGAGCCGTACCGACGGATCCAAGGGGATAAATTGTCCCTCATTCCAGATCTCCGGATACGTTCTGCGAAAGACGACGAGGACATTATCACCATACGCAAAACGAGGGAAAATAACCCCCACACGCAAAGTCGTACGGGCATGAGAATGTACGACGTTCAAAGAATTGCAAAATAAGCATGGATTTGGACGCACCGAACAATACGGGTTTGCTGCGGGTACACGTATTTGACTCCAAGCAAACAGCAGCACAACTTCGTGCAGGTCGAAAATCGGCAGCACACACCGTAGTAGCACGTGGCTCGCTCGAGCATGCGTTCGTGATAATGGTACGTGATGCGTTGTCCTACGGTTGTCACTGCCGTACCACGAAATGGAACCACGGTTTACGACTCCGGTCCGACAACAACAACAGACGGACGGACACGAGCACTCGCCGGTGCTGGTGATATGATCGGTTTTGGTGTTGGGATTATGTTTTGATTTGTAAAAGGCATTTTGTCGGCACCCTGTCCATTGGCGTTTTGTTTCGCGTTTTGGGTGATTTTGGCATTTATTGGTCCAACGAGAGCACAGCATACGCATCGTGCAAATTCGAGAATGGCAGCATGACCAAGCAAAGAATGTGTGTTGAGCGAATGGGAGACTAATAATCGTGCCCAAATTACAGCACACTACTGTGTTTGGGTGTGAAAACCATCCGAAAGATGCTCCCAGTTTTGAGTGCATCTGGCGCCATCGCTGGGACATGGATGGTTTTGAGACGTGCTCAGGGTGCAATTATCCCTTTCTTTATGTGCCAATCACCCCAGTCATAAAACCATTTTCCATTCCATTCCATTTTAAGTTACACCCAATCACATACCAGCATATGTGTGGTGCGAAAACATATTTTGGGGGATGGCCATTACGTGATAATTATATGAATATGTTTTCATTGGGTATGGTTCTGTGTAAAATGAAGATTATCCAACTGGTAAATATTCCATGTTTCTTAATGTTACGATGTGAAACTACAACAAGGTTCAACAAAGATTGCAAGATTATATTAATGGGGTTTTTCTTCGTTTCTTTGCAGCTGCGTTTGAGTTGATACTCCGGGAGCGATACATTTTTGTAATTTTTGGTTTATTTGTGTGCGTTTTTGGCGATAAGAATGCTTCATTCGGAACAACTTGATTGGTAATGTTTATCGATTTACAACATTCATGATACCTCAAAAATTATATTGAGCTCTGAAGCTTGAAGCAAACATCTTTTGATATTTACATCAGAAACGTCCATTCCAGTCAAACGAACAGAATTCATCCAAATACGCTTTGTTCGTTTGATTTTTACCAACAGAAACTTTCCGTGAAATGCATTCCTGAATGCTGTTCTGCGCACTTGAATCGCTTACATTCAATTTATTCTACCATCCGTCTACAACAATGATAATCTTCCCTGTCCTGCTGAACATTTCGCGAGAGTCGAAAAATCTTGCCCAACACAATCGAGCTACCGCGTGTTACATCGTGTGCGTTTGATACTAGCACCGCCAGCCAGCCAGTGGAAAGCAGGATCTGGAACGGTACATTTGATCCAAATCAATCGTAATTTATTGGAGCGAAAAGACATCCCTACCGACATTCCGGTGCCGGAGCCGCGTGACCGACCCATGAACCGTGGGCAACCGACCGATCATGATCCTTTCTTTCGCCAACGCACAAAAATACTGCGATTGAAACAATCGACCCAGACTCGGTGGAGTAGCGGGTACGAGAAAACCATACCCGCCTCCCTTTTCGTGTGATGTCCTGTCGATAGTACACACATACTGTAGTCGGAATTCATCGCACACACACGCGCGATACAATTCAAGCTGAACACCAAACGGATTGTAAACTTCACCCGACAGCAGCGCTCAACTGTGAACGATTTGATCGATGTAGGAAGATTGCAAAAATGTTGTTCATAACCTTGTTACCTATCCTTCTTTTTTTCGCAGCAAAAGTGGAAAGGAACACGAAATTGAGAGCACAAACAATCGTGAACACAACCAGTTCTTGAGCAAAACCCCAAGACCAACCTTTACTGCTACATCGTCGTTGTGGCAAGGATGCTATGGCAGAACTTTTTGCTCCCCAACCCGTACTTGGCACGATTTCGATTCCCTGTCTTTGGTCGGTAAGGGTGTGTTTTATTATTTCTGAGTAGACAACAGGAAAACTGTTTGCCTTTGGCTCTTCCAAGAAGCAGACAGCGCGGGTCCCAAGGTGTTTTTGTTTGCTTGTAGGTAACACATCCCTAGGCAAACTCATGATTGTGATCCACTCCGCCCGTCCGACCGTCGACGGTGAAGCGTCTTGACGAGACGTTCTGCAGGGTGGAAAATTGCCTGATCTACCACCTTTTTTACAACAAATTATGTCGTCTTTCCTGGTAAGCGAATAAAAGCAAACACAAAAAACAAGATGTCCTGATTTTGGGTCAAACTGGTCCAAACACCTTCCAACCGTCACTATCGCAGCGCTAGAACCATCTTTACAATGCCTATTTTACCACTTTCTTTTTCGAAAAGCGTTCACATCCATGACGTGAGCTCTTTTTGATTGGTTAGCAGGAAATCGTTCACTTTCATCATTTGGTGCGAACCGAAAAAAACGGTACCAATTCCTGGGAACAACAAAACGCTGTCAACCACACCGAAACTCCTGCGGAAAAGCTCCTTTTCGGCAAGGTTTGTGTTTGTGTTTCTGATTAAATATCTGTCGCAAACGGCAAACACGCCACACGGCGGAACAAATTGTAGAATTAAATTAGCTCAGGTGTAAAATTGCGTTAGCGAACGGGCTGGAAGTAACCCTGGGAGATGAACAATCAGTGCGGATGGCTCAAGTTTGAGCGTATGCATGTGTGTGTGTGTGATTCAATTTGTTTTGGGACAAATTGTCGACTTCCGTTTAATGTTTGCTCATTTTCATGAATTTATGTGCAGGTAAGATGATGGTGTAATTAGTTGCTGGTTGTTGCATTATTACAATATATTTTAGTACATAAGTACATATAGACAAATGTTCTATTTTCTATTCATCGATCTACATCTTTTCAAAGTAACCTTAGATTTGTGTACTGTTATACGCAAGAATTATGTTGATAACAAGAACATGGAACATGCATAATATTTAAAATGTAACCATTGGAACTAACATCCGGAATGTGCTTATAATACTGATATTATTGGCCACTAAATCACTAAAAGGGGCCGGTCTCGTAGTACAGTCGTCAACTCGTACGACTTAACAACATGCCCGTCATGGGTTCAATCCCCAAACAGACCGTGCCGCCATACGTAGGATTGACTATCCTGCTATGGGGGGAAATCAATTAGTCACTGAAAGCCAAGCCCACAAGTGGGTACAGGCAGGCCTTGACCGACATCGGTTGTTGAGCCAGAGAAGAAGAAGAAGAAATCACTAAAAGTCTACGATTTATATGTAAACTATTCGCTATATTGCCATGGCATGCCATGACACATTACCACTGAATTACAGGTAAAAGTGGTAATGCAGGTAATCTGAACTGTAAATAACACTAACCTTCCTGTACATGCCCAAAAGTTGTTCAAATTGCTTCAAAGCAAAACTTTCCCCAAAGGTCCTTTCACATATTGTTTGTATTATCCTTACGCGAGCATCCAACAAACCCAAAACAAAAAATATCGGGAAAACTTTCACTCAAGGTTGCTTTGCCAAGTATTTGTATATCCTGTTGCTACCCAAGGACACTTACAAACACACACACACACACACACACACACAGGAAGTAAGCGATGCATCTTTGTCGCACCTTATGTGGCATCCTTCACTTTTGGCCCACAAGCATGCAAATGCTCCTGGTTGAGAGATATTTCCCTGTCAAATCGACTCACAAGAATGATGATTCTTTTCTGGCTTGTTTGGGTTGCTCTTCTTGTCTTTCTATTTCCAGCCAAACTTCGCGTTACCTTGAAACACTGTCGCTGTCTCATGCCGGTGCTGCCAAAGTTTATTTTTCACTTTATATTATGCCCCCAACACGTACGTTATGACGTTATACGTTATACGTTTTCAATCAAAAGTCTCCAAGTATCTCGACTCCGGAAGCTGGTATGAGTAAGCGAAATGTAAAATAATACATGAAAAAATACCTGCATTATAAAGTTTATAATAATACTGCTGTTTTAATACTGGTTTTACGGACAATATATTGTTCGCTGTAGCTTTTGGCCATGTTCTCATGAGTGACAGTAAAATGTGTCATTTTATGTTTGCGGAAAACTTTCGTAGGTTGTGTTTTTTTCAGTTTAAACGGGACAATGTTACCATGAAGGAAGCTCCACGCGATAAGGTTGGAAAATTGTTTTCAATTAATTAACGTCACTGCCCTTATCATTGCAGCTCGGAAAATGTGAACCAAAATAAGGGATAAGTTTACAATAATACAATTAAAGCAGTCTTTATTTATTTATTTATTTATTTATTTATTTATTTATTTATTTAAATCAAAGTTATCGGGCAGTATGCCTAAATAACTTAATGCTTACAGAGTACAAGTTTAAATTATGGCCCTAGAACTAACTTGAATATGCTGACGCAGCTGACTAACGGATTGATTGAAATCTGCTGATAACCCTAACCTATTATACACATCAATCATTTTGAGCAGTGGATCATTGGCACCAAAACCAGTCGATCTAAAAGGGCTTCTTAGTAGCTCCCTACTTCTAAGACCTCTAGAGGGAGTAGAAAAGCAAATAAAATTTAAAATGTCAGGTGCATCAAAATCTCCAATTAATAATTTATGCATAAAAGTTATCTGAGCCGTAGTTCTCCTATGCTGTAAAGTCTCTAAGCCAAATAGTAAACACCGAACATTATACGAAGGACGTGGAATTTGGTTTGACCAGGGAAGACGATGAAACATAACACGTGTGATTTTTTTCTGAATTTTTTCAATTTTATCTATGTATGTGATTTGATGAGGACACCAAACTACACTGGCAAATTCCAGGATGGGACGGACTAAAGAACAGTATAATGTTTTTAAACTGAAAGGATCTTTAAAGTCGGCCGAGACACGTAAGACAAATCCTAACAGTTTAAGAGCTTTAGTGACGATAGTTTGATAATGGCTAGATAAACTAAGCTTACTGTCTAAAATAACTCCTAAGTCCCGAACCTGAGAAAAACGTGGAACGCTGTCTTCATTGATTTTGTAGTTATAAATAATAGGATTTTTTTTCTTTGAGAATGTTATACAACTACATTTGCTAACATTAAGTAACATTTCATTATTAAAACACCATGCAGAAAAATAGTTTAACGAGTCTTGTAACATTTCACAGTCGTCAGAATATTTAACAGGTAGGAACATTTTTAGATCGTCAGCATATAATAACAATTTAACATGAGGAATAGCAAACACGACATCGTTAATAAATATAATAAATAGTAAAGGTCCTAATATACTCCCTTGAGGAACACCAGATAAATTATGGAATGTGGCAGATAAACTAGTTCCTATCTTAACGTTAATGCAACGATCAGTTAAATAACTTCTTAACCACTCAACAACATTTGTGTGAACACCATACTTTGATAATTTAGATAGCAATAGAAAGTGGTTGACCTTGTCAAAAGTAGCGCAGAAGTCAGTATAAATGACGTCAACCTGTAAGCCCTTGTCAATATAGGAGTGGCAAAAGTTAAGTAAGTATATTAGATTGGTCTCAATCGATCGTTTCGGTATAAAGCCATGTTGAACATTAGAAATTAAAGGTGAAAAGGCTTGGAGCATATGACGAGACATTATCTTTTCAAACAGTTTACTGCACGCACATAACATTGAAATTCCTCTATAATTGCACACATTACTTTTGTCAGATTTTTTATAAACAGGAAACATCCACGATGATTTCCAAAGACGCGGGAAGCATTTCGATTGCAAGGATTTGTTGAATAGTTTGGTCAGTATGGGAATGAGAGCAGCCTTGCAATTAATGAGAATTGCGCTGGGAATATTGTCAGGCCCAGGTGCGTAGGAAAGCTTCAACAACGAAATAGCAGATTCCACCTCATCATCGTTGATTAGTGGTGTGCATAAATTAACCTCATCATTTATGAAGGATAAAGCCGATGTTGAGTTAGACGGAACCGAGGAATTGTTGGTGTACACAGAAGAGAAATATGAGGCAAATGCATTGCAATACTCTTCATCTCCGGTAATGGTGTTTCCCTCAAACTGCATCGAGGAAGGAAGTCGTCCACAGGATTCCTTATCTTTAGCAAATTTCCAGAATGATGTGGGATGTCTTTTGATATTGATTTCAATTTTCCTGACGTATTGAGGCGCGAGCAAAATTTATTTGATTAGTGCTGTTTTTTAGTCGATGCAGTTTTTTAAGGGCCCGTGATCTTCGACGTTTAGCCAAACGTAGTGCAGAATTGGTCCATGGTGGATGAGCACGAACATTAAACCGTGGGATGAATTGTTCATACAGTTCATTCATTTGAGAAGAAAATTCAGCCACACTGTCGTTGATGTCGTCATAGTCAGCGATAGAGTCCCAGTTGATTTGGTTAAGTGCAGAAACGAGATCAGTGAAATTAGTCCGTCTAAAATTGAAATCTGCTTGACGTGGGGGTTGAGATGACGGCACACTGTATTGCGGGAGCGTGAAGTATGTAAGTAAAGCTGGATGATGTCCATCAGGTTCAACAATACTTTCGATGCATAATTCGATTGGCCTCATGTAATCAGTAACTTTGTCGTTCGCAAACACTAGATCTAACATGTTGTTATTGTGGTTTAGAACAGTGTTAAGTTGGCGAAGACCTTCAAAGCTTAGTTCATCGAGTAGAGCTTGACTGGTAGGGGATAGTCGGGTAAGCATAAGATTCAGTGTCGGAAATTTGCCGTTGATATCCCACTTAAGATTAGGTTGATTGAAGTCCCCGAACAGAATAAAAAAGTCATTCTTATATTTCTCTCTCGTTAAGTGCAATGAATTACAGAATGCATTTATGGTGTCCATGTTGGCTGATTGATCAGGAGGCAAATAAAATGATCCGATGATTAGCGAAACATTAAGAACTTTTACTCGAACCCAAAGGCATTCAATTGTAGATGTGTTTGTCGAGCACAGAGAGGAAGCATAATTTGCATTGATCGCAACGAGGACACCACCACCTCTACATTTGTTACTGTTTGCTGCAGAACGATCCGTACGGAATGTATTAAAGCGGTTGTTATCAAACAAAAGCTCAGATGGAAAGCTGTCATCTAGCCACGTTTCCGTAAGAACGATAACATCCCAGTCGGCGATTGCAGTATTAGCAAAACATTCAGAGGTTTTAGTACGTAAGCCTCTCACGTTTTGATAAAATATATTGAATGTGTTTAGTACTGGCTCCATAGGTACAGTTGAATGACTTAATGTTGGCTTAAAAAAGTCGAACCGGAGGAATTGTTTTGAGTCAGGTGAGTTTCAGGTGAGTTTGCATTTTTAAGATGATGGCTCGGTGATGGACTATGTTGTGTTGTGTGTGTTGGTGGGATCACATTTATGCAGTTGACATCATTATGCATAAAATTAGTAGTTGAGAAACTTCTGGCAGTTGAATTGTTTGAAGCAGGAAAGCAAGATACCGGGAGTGTTGGTGTGAATTGTTTCTGTGTACGTTGGTGAAATTCAAACTGGCGGTAAACAAATCCGCATGGCCAAGTTGAAGGAGAGAAAGCGAGCTCGCCAAACTCCGATGGAATGCCGATCTTAAAGGACACATACTTTAGTGAGCTTGTAACGCGACCTCTTGGTATGACACACTTCACCGAACAGTCAGTGCATTTTAACCTTCCTAGAATGAACATTTTCATATTCTCCTCAGTTACAGTGGGTGCAATCCTAGTTACAAACATCCAAACTTTTGGCTCAGGTGCAGGAATGAATTGTATGGTGTCTGTGTTGATGTGATCATTGGCAGTGCCGGTGTGAAGAATTGCTTGTGTTGGATTTATGTGTTCATTATCAGCGAGCATACGCGATTGAGAGTGTGGTAGTGAGTTCTGTTTGACGGGAGTTGGTGTTGGTGACATAGGAGTATCGGTGGATGTGTGGGATGTTTTATCGGTGAGAGAGATGGTACTCACAGTCGGAGCGATTTTCTCACGCTCTTGCGGCATCACTCTATTTGGATCCAGCTGAGATATCCTTTGATCAAGCTCACTCCGTATTGCATTTTTCAACTCATCTTTCAGTGTATTCATCAAGCACGAAATTGATGAGAGTAAATCTGATCTCGAGTCACGGCATTTCTCGCACATCCAGCAGAGACCACGATTGCGTGCCACCTCCTTAACACAAGTGGCGGCAAGTTTAATGCATTCCGGATGAAAGGCAGAATTGCACTCCGAAAAAGGAAGATTGCCAATACAAACAACCGGATCTTTGTTGATAGTAGTAGAGCAGATTGCACAGTCCATTATGAGAGAGAGTATCGATCACTTAGGTGAGCAGTGAGAGTGAACGGAGAGGACACTTATTGATGAGCTGGTGCGAATTACTCTCTGAGTGTATTAAGCAGGGTCAATAACACTGAACCGCTGTCGCCGATGAAACACAAATCACGCAGAAAATACAAATTCAGGCACGCGTTCTCGTAGAAATTCTCGTACGATGCAGGAACAAAATGCTTCAACACAGCAACACAGCAAAACTTGCGATAGGAACAGCTTCACAAACTCAAAAACGAACGATTTCAAACCAAAATCACACCAAAAACAGACAGTACACAGGAGCAACGCAGAAACACGTCCAAACGCTTCAGTGGCCAACTCTCATCCTCTATGTTCACATGCGTCTTATTGTGTTATGTTATATGTTATTGTGTAAGATTAACTTGTTAGACACGTTTTAAATTCAGACTGTACACAGAAGATTTAACAACAACTGGAGTATTGGAAAATGAATGAATACCAATTTAAATGCCCATTTTTTAGTACCACTAGTTAAAATGGCCCGGTTACAGGGCTACGCAACGTTTATTGGGACATATACGTCTTATCAACGATATAAGAATTGCACTTCAAATAATCATTTTGTTTTTGAATCCTTTGTAAAAGATTTTTTGTGTGCTAATATTATTTATAACAAACTTTGCAGTGTATAGGATTTGATAATTTTCTTTATTTAATGTACTACAAATTGAATTGTGAGTGGTGTACCGGATGGAATAATTTTTTTATCAAAATACACACTGTTTGCGATGAATTTGATCTTTCGGGTCATATGTTCCAGGTAACATCAAGTCCCGTGGTATCTTGACATACGCCTTATCTAATCCCGGGAAACTCTTCAGCATCTTGAACAGTCTGGGATGTCGGCACACGCATGTTTTCCCGCAAACACAATGCCCTAAATTTGCCTCCCAGCATGCTCCGCCGGATGCACTGCTGCAGGACCTGAACGTTGGTACCAAGCGAAACGATTGGCAATATCTGTCGAAAGTCGCCACATACCAGCATCACCTTATCACCGAACGTTCGGCGATTTCCCATAACGTCCTGCAGGGCGTGATCGAGGGCGCGAGCCTCTAGAGCAGAGGTCTCCAAACTACGGCCCGCGGGCCGCATGCGGCCCTCAAGAGCATATAATGCGGCCCACGATGACTTTGCCAGAGATAATATAAATATACGTAATGATTATGACTTTTTCAAATAAAATTGTATTTTTTACTTTTCTTAGACAAAAATCAACCTTTAGTAATACGAAACTGTACAAGTATTGTTAGTATTTTGTTATAAAAATGAGATTTAAACGTTCACCCATCAGTTAAAGGTAGTGTCAAATGGCCCTTAACATAGCTATTTTTGAAGCAATGCGGCCCGCGAGCTGAAAAGTTTAGGCCCCCTGCTCTAGAGCATTGGTCTCCAAACTAAGGCCCATGGGCCGCATGCGGCCCTCGAGAGCCTATTATTAGTTTATAGACCCCTGTTCTAGAGCATAGCAGCTGCTCATGGATGTCTCGTTCCATAAGATCAGTGATGCCTTTTGCATCAATTCAGCCAGTGCTGACCATACATGGATGTTACAGGAACTGTTAGCGTCCAGGTATAGCGATAGCTTGAATGAAGAGTGAAGCGTACGTCCCCCGGTCAGTAGCAGAGCAGCAATTCCATTTGGAGCCACTGCGATTACAATTTTTGATTGGCATCCCGTGTACGCAATAATAGTTTCGAACAGAAACGGCTTCCCGGTGCTACCAGGTCCATCAAAGAAAAAGTTATGTCCATGTGTCTTCTCTCGGCTGGTCTGTTCTGTTAATTTAAACTATCCACTGCTGCGATAGTTACATCGTAATTTATTATTCGTTGTTCAAACGATTCACGTATACTAATATGTTGTCCAGCACACCGATAGCATAAGAGTGCTCCGCGTCCATCAGGGAAAATATTTCGTTAACAGATAAGGCGCATTGTAGCAGGTCTGGTCCGATCTGCATAAAGTCAGTTTCCTGCGGCATACTCGGAAACATCGTCAGCGTCTTCTGAGGCGCTATTTCGCTCAGGTGCTCATCAATGAGTCGCAGCACTTTGAAGCGCTTGACAGCTCGCAGCAGCCGATTCTGCTCGGAGTGTGTACGGTGCACCGGCTCTGATTTCGCCGGTAAAAGTCTTCAGAACGACGTTTGCGTCCTACAATAAAAGAGGATTCTGGGACATTCCCTCCGACAATACAGTGAACCCTCTCTTATTTGACACCTCTCCAATTTGAGAAACCTCTCTTATTTGAACATTTTGCACAGTCCCTTGATTTCCAGTACATTTTTGTTCCTCTAATTTGGAAAACCTCTGAAATCTGTGTCCCTCTTATTTGTGTATGGTGTTGCCATGGTTATTGAATGATTTATGCTCAAATTGGCAATCCTGTTCGCTGTTTCCTATAGCAACAGTTAAGGCTGCATACTAAATGATCTGTCTCTTTCTATTTTGGATGGACCTTTCATTCACTTTCCACCTCTGTAATTTGAAAACCCCTCTTATTCGACAGTCCCATCGCCTCTCAAATAAGAGAGGGTTCACTGTATAAGGGAAAATAGGTGACGCAGATGTTGAGCATTCCAAATGAAACTGCTTCTTGTAGGGTCCTGGACATTTTGGTGTCGTCCTGCAAAAATCCAGACATCAACAGTACACCATGCGGTCAATAACAATATCAGTCTGGCAGCGGTGTGTGATCCACTGGTTACCCGTACCAACATACCATGGAAGCTGCTGCAATTAATTTTTTGCTTACTTGTACTTATTTAATTTTTAAACTATTTGAATCACTTCATAAATATTACACAACATATTATTATTCGTATGTTTGTTTGAGGTAAACATGGTTGTCGTTTTTCGTGCAACGCCTACATCGGTGAATCGCTATATCGCTGTAAAGTGTGCAAGAAAACCAACACGGTACAAAAATCATCCAAGCTATCCGCACCTACCATCAACTCACTAACCAACTTCGTCTCACTATAGGAGTGAAAAAATAACGCTCTATAGTGAGAGATTGAAAATGAGAACCTTTTTGTAAAATTTGTTATAGGATTTGTGTATTTAGTGTATTTGTATGTATGTTGGACAGTCCACTGTTCGGAAGTAGGAATATCGTTAGTTATATGTTATTTAGCGAAGATAAAGAACTATAATCATCTCTAATATGTTCCAGATTAATTCAATGCATATTTATAACTAACTATCGGAGAACTTTACAAAGAGAAAAAAGTTGCTGTGCACATTTCTTAAATGAATAATTTGTTAAGCTTTTAAGTACTGATATATTCATTCAAATTTGTGCAGAGCACAAACAGAGACATAAAAAGTGAAGTCAGGAGTCACCTATACACCCCTTCTTCCTATTTGGCGCAGTTCTACGCGTGGCAAAAACGGTAAATAAAGGGCTTAAACCCATGTGGGCATGTTGTCAACCGGAAACAGCTAACATTTTTTTTTAGTTTAGGACTAATTTGAACGAATCATTCTAATTTTAACAAATATGTATCACCAATTTAAAAACACACAATTATGTATGATCTAGTGTTTAAATTCTGTTTTTTTAACAGATTTGAGAAATATGAAACATGAACTTTTCTGCACAAAGTTTTTCAGCAATTTACGTATTTTATGATAAGTTATCCATAAATATTGAAACAAATTTATTTTGTTTCCTAGCTGCAGACTTTGCAATACTCTACTGCTATCATATTTGTAAAATTAAAACAATTATCCCGATTAAATTTCCATCTACCAGATCCCAAAATATTTCCTATGGCCCAAAACCATCACCATCATACTCGTTTTACTACAAAGGAACGAAAATTAAGAGCAAACATGACTGTGATTGTAAATTATCTTTTATCGCTCATAATGATTATTAAATTAATAACGTCTCCAAACAAGATGTCAACATTCCAACCTTGGGTGCTTCATTCCGTTTTCATTCCCGATTTTTTTTTCTTTTGCACTTCTATCAAAAAACAGCAAACATATTTTTAGCACGCTCCATACGACGTCTCATTTAAATCGACCGCTTTTTAAAACACACCAACATTATTCATCCAGCTCGAAACGAACGCCCCACAAATGTGTTGTGTCTTGATTTTGGCGGCCCCATCATAGGCTAGGTCTGCGGTACGACAAAACCGCAACAAAAACAGCTCCGAGCAGCTGCCGTTGTTCACAGACACTTAATCAAAATCCATCCAATTGACACATGGGGAAGAATACGCAGATTCTTTGTACGAGCAAGAAAAAAAAAGAAGTCAACAACCGACGAACGGTTTCATCCATTCATCAACAATCGTCACCAATTGGGGTGGTGCGGGAGACCCCCGAGACCGTTTCTTTATTGGTGGTGATGGCGAAGTGAAGGTTTACTTTGGCAAATGAAAAATGAGTGTCTATGTTTGCGAGACGGTTTCCCCTCCCCTAGAGGGATTAATGGAGCTTGTGAAGCATCCTCTCGAAAAGACTGGGTAAATAAAAGGCCTTCCAGTCTCTACAGCTGCACTTGAAAAACACAGACCCTCCGGGTACGGTTACGAAAGGCCCATCTAAGCATCACAAATCATTTCCTAGAACGGTGAAAGAAAAAGCTCGGATTATCCGATTATCGTGATTCTTTATTCTAACTCAACAACAACCCGACGTCTACACGCCTGCAAGAAGCCATTCCCCCGGAAAGGATTCAATCCACGATCTACGGAGTGATTAAGATCGCCAGGACGTCGTTTGGTACGCCACCGGTTTTGCCTCACAAATATGTTCCAACAGGCTTTCTCACTACGCCGCAAGTGATGAAAAGGTGAAAAGCCTCCGCTCGGAATAGAACGGCACGGTGTACTATCTTTATCACTCCCAAAGGCGACATTATACTGTAGTCTGTATTCCCACTCCCAAGAGGCCAAGAAAGCAAAAATCCACAAAGCTAAAAATAAGCCTCCACGCACAAAAGAAATTCCGGACCGGAGCGTTTACATATTCCTGTAACCGACGCTTTAATCGTACGCTCCTCTTCACAAACGCCCAATATCACCGATCACAGCTGAACGGGTGCGATATTTTCCCACGAAACAAACAACATGCACCGAACGCGTTGGTACATTTGTGCTGGATTTTTCCACACTTCCTGTTGCGTCTGTTGCGCAAACGTAACGAAAAAGGTTTTCGGCATCGACAAAAATGGTGAAATATATTCGAGCATTGCGAGCCACAGCGAACAATGCTGTAGAGAGGACTTTAACCACCTGTTGAAAATGGTCGGGCCAAGGTTTAGAAGGGCCCTGTGTCGAATGGCGTAACAAAGCCATATGTTTGTTTTTATTCACACTCTACAGGTCAGGCGGGTCTTTGATTTTTCGTCTTTGAAGAGCTTGGATAAAAGAAACGGTCATAGCTTTAATTGTTTTTATTTTTCCTGTGCCGTTTTTGTGCTACTTATTCGTGATTTTTATCTTTCAAAGAATAACGAGTGCAGATAGAAAACAACTTAAACAAAAAAGGTAAGCGATGAATGCAAAATAGAAGCTGACACGCGATGGATTTTCTCTAATCTAGGCACGTCGAGCAGGCAGCCCAACCAACTGCAACACAAAAAGTCGCCTTTGAAGAAAGAAACTAGAGATGAAAAATCCGTACAAAAAAGCGCTCGCTGTAGCCGTCCTGTCGGATGCGGCTTCAGATGCTTGCGACTTATAACTTGTGGCTCACACGCACTGTGCACATGTATGGCGTGGCATGTAGTGGGGCTGTAGTGGGAGGGAAGGAAAAAACCACAAACAAATGAGAAACCCAGCCTCCCACGAGAGATGGCGATTTCCCGGGGATCACTTCAGAAACAACAAACGAACGCACACCGCACCGACGAATCGTCGGGGCCAACTTTCATTCGCCGAATGAGGGATCGTCTTCTTGTTTTACTACCACAGAAGCCTCTCTTCCCAGCAAGGTTTGATATGGAGAGAAAAAATGCAAAAAACGAGTGGAAGTATCATGGCCGGGAGATTAAATGCTTATGGAAAGGCTTTCCCAGTTGGCATGCCATTTACTTTAGCCTTCGCCTCTGTCCCCGAGGATATCAAGCGTCAGTACCGAATACCTGGCAGTATCCGAATGTGATCGTTTGTAAGCCACTTTTCAGTCCTAGTGTGCGATATGGTGCGTTCATGGCTGTGTGTGTGTATGTGTGGTTGAAGTATTTTTTCACTCACTCCCAGCATCATGCATAACGTAAAAATGGGCAAAAATACCCCGGGACAGGGAAGCTTCTGCAGACCAATAGCCTAGATACTTTCGATGACCTAGGAACGGTAGGACTAGTGAAAATGGAACGAGCGCACGGCATGACATCCAAGGGTAAAGAATGATCCTTATTAAGTGGGGTAAGCTACGCAGTGCGCTGTGAAAGTCATTTTCCCTTTTTAGTTGGACTATATTTGCGTAGTGCATGTGTGTCATGGGTGAAAAGGAAAATTGTGTAGTGAAGGCTACTGTGAAGGTTTTATTTTTACCCAAGGTTTGAAGAATGTTTCTCGATAATATTAAGGATTTTTGATTACAAAACATGTCATAGTTGCTGCTATATCTGCTTGTTCTTTAACCAAGTAATTAGCATTGTATTACCGTATAAATTATTCCATCATACTAGATTTCTACAAGGAATGTGAAGTGTCTCGAAATTTGCGAAAAAAAATGTTACATTTAAAGATGGATGTTTCTAAGAGAAACACATTTTAGCATGTATAACGATTGGGGTCGTTGGGATAAAAACAAGATCAGATGAAGAGATAAGAGGTAGTATTTCGTTTGAAAAATAGTAATGAGGAAAAAATAGAGCAATTCCATGATATGTAATGTAAAGTATAAAAATTGAGGAAAAAATGAGGACAAATAGATTACTAAAATTTTGTAAAACTAAAGAATAATACCTTACTCTTAAACTATTGAATAATTCATAAGGGAGGTCGTTACACTCGGATAAGATAATTATACACGCTAAAATATTTTAAAATGGGCCTCTTCCACTTTTAAGATCATTTATAAAGACAGACTACGAGACCACCTGGTCTACATACACTTTGAATTTAGATTCTACTATCTAAACATTTTTTCGAGCACCTACTTAAATCTAATTCTAGCTAAAGGCTAAAATAATCTAGGCTGATAATCGAAAAATAGTTTTGTGTGTGGTTTTGTAAGGAGTGTTGACATGAGTTCAGCTGCCAACTGTCAAACTCCATATAATAAAGCTGGTTAGTATCGTGAAAGGCCCCAATATTACTTTGCATTTGGTGATTTAAAAAGAACTCAAATAAATAAATCAAAAATGTTTTGATCTCATCATAAAACATAAAATGAGTTTTTTAAAGCTTTACTGTCGCAACTTGTTGTAATAAACTTAAACTTGATAATCTTGATGAAATCCTTATCAAGATCCGGAGCATGGCATCCTAAGCTAGAGTTTCAAGTCTACCTCTTTTCAGCAAGAATTCAGAATTAACCTTAGAAAAAAGTAATATTAATTAATTAAAAGCAATGGTATAATGTAATTGGCCATTGAAGAGGCACTATGAAAAAGAAAATCACGTGATACTAGATACATCGATGGTGATCAATCAGCTAGTTACGAGGCTGAAAAATCTAAGCAATGTTAAATATTTCGCTATCGATTTAATGATGATGAACCGAAAGCATAATCATTCAACAACAATACAAATATAAATAAGCTATCGGTCTGACTTTAAAATCGTACAAAACTTTACAATGATGAAGCATCCTCCTTAAAAATTGCAAGCACAATCTAAAAACTTCATAAAGTGACACAACCCCAACATATACGCAAATGAAAAATCTGTTGACAATATAGAAGCTATATCAGTGTATCATCGTAAGTCCGAAGGCATTCAAGGAAAGCAGCGAGCAACGAGACCGATGAGAGCATAACAAAACAGTCGTCCCAAACCCACACAACGTTCTCTAGTGCTGCTTCAACCCGGTAGAGATGCCAACGGAGCCAACACTATTGCCGGCGGATAGATCATCCCAGCTAGGACACTTTTAGGGCCAGCGGCAAACACATTCCACATACCATCCCACCGTCCGTTTTGCAGCTTCTTTGCAGCATCCCCAACAAAGCCACCGTGATGCGAACGGTGCACGAAAACTTTATTATCTGCGAATGGTCTTTTGCCATGGGTGGCCATTGTTGGCCTGCACGGAAAAGCCTACGTGCGGATGTGAGCTTCCCTCCATAGTTGAGATGGTAACAGACAGTGCTTAGGAACGGGGATGGCTTTTTTTCTAGTACACAGGTTGAAAGGTGAATGTACACGCTAAGAGTGCTTACAGATCACGGGAAGGAAATAAAATAGGGCAGGGTGGTTGTGGCCGGAAAATATGCTGAGTGTTTGGATGGTCGAACGAAAAGCGAAAAAAACCTCGCCCCTAAAAGCAGGGAGTAGAATATCCAGCCGGATCGAGTAAATCGATCGGTTAATGGAGCTGGAAGCGGCTTAAAGGCTTTCGATGCGCAATAGGACGACACTGTGAGAAGGGAGATTGAATAATTCATGATGGGTTGATTTTAAAGGCGTTGTTGAAAAAAAGTGAGCAAAACTGTTGGTGTTATTGTGAGCGCCGTTAAGATGTTTATCGAATCTGAATCGGGTGGTTGAATTATGTAAATATGGGCTTAACTGAGCATGTAAACCAAATTTAATCTCGGATAATCGAACCCAGACAAAATGTTTACCATTATCTGCCTTCCATGAGCAACAGATAGGAACATACGAAAACAATAACGAGCTTTCTACTCTAAGCACCAAATGGGCCAATTTTGGTTTATATGAAAGGAAAGGGTCCTTTTGTTTATTTTACAATAGAGAGGTTTCGTGGCAATAAATGAGAGTAAAACATAATAACCACATGTGTTGAAATACTTAACCCCCAATAAGATACCAATTTACCACTCCAACAAATTCTTGAACCTTTTCTGAGGCCCCTTATGAATATCCACAGAACAAAGGACACAAAAAACGCATTTACCAAATTACTACTCACACCAACAAGCCGCCAAGCTATTATGTTTCATCCCCGCATTTGTGCTTTAATATTAAGATTATTATGTTGCTTCAAAGAAGATGTCATGCTGTGGTAGAAACGTTGCATGCTGCTGTCACTGAAATGGGAGCTCAAACAGGTGTCCGACACTAGCGGCACGCTGCCACGCAAGATGCCAACATTTGGCATTGGACATTTCAACAGTCAACCATTGCCGCCAAACAATGTGTGTGTGTGTGTGTATGTGAGTATGTACGTCTGTGGGGCAATGTTCTAGCGACCACGAGCAAGAAACGAAACACCAACCACACCAGCACCAAACACGCGGTGTAGCTTCTTCACCGCACGAAACGTCAATTTGCTGTCATGTTAGCAAAATAGCAAAATGCTTTCGCGCCAGACTTTTTTTTAGCGTGCATGTGTGCGTGTGCAAGTGACTGTAGATATGTGAGCAGGACTCGTGCGGTGAGGGGCAAAGAGAGAAGCAAAATTCGCGAAATGAAGTTTTTTCACGTTTTGACCTCCCCAGGGCATCCGCTTCTGACAGAGTCCCCTGGCACCCTGCGTCACAAAGTGGCACAAAACGACGCGGGTGAGCTCGGACACCAGTGGACGAGAGTGCCGCGGTATTTCGGCTAATGTTTCGGTCCGACAGCCGTCATTTACTTAAATTGAGTCAATTGTGCAACCGACGGAAAACGTAGAAATGTGTCGAGCTTGTTTTTTTTTTTCGTCTTCGTGCCTCGGCCAGCTTGTGTGCGTCTTGTGAGATGCTGTGGACAAGCACACATAGAAAGGACACAAATAATGAAAACGCTTTCAACAGCAAAAAACGACTCAAAAAGCCGGTACGTATCCTTGCAAGCGCCTCGGTGTATCAGTACAATTGGGTGTCTCAATGTTGATTATCAGTCTCGGGGTGCTGTTTTCGGGGTGTGCCACTTCACAAATCAATACGTTGCGTCTGGCACGGAGGGGCATTTTACGGCAACACAATGGAGTGATTGGTATTCAGCAGCAGCAGGAAACACTCGAGCAGAACTCATCAGAGGATAGTTTGACAGTTGGCACAGCACCACATCCTTTTCGATCTGTTGCTTTGGAGCCGGATGAAATGGACAGTATGGTCGAGTTTCGGTTGCTTTCTATTCCATTCGAAAGTGGTAAATGAGGGTTGTGTATAACATTTTGAAATTCAGCAATTTTAAATTGAAGATCATGGGTAGCGAAAAGTAATGTTACAAATTTTTGGAATAAGATAGTTTTATAACCATTTTTGGATGGTTTTAGTTTGAACCATGCTGGGCGTAGTTTAACTTTCCTTAGTAATATTGAAAAAATAAAAATACAGAATGAGGATTTAATAGAAGACTGGTGAAGTTCACAGGTTTGTGAATTTTTGAATTTGTAGCAAGCAAATTTTTTGCTACATGAAATATTCATTCCACAAAAACAGTACAAGAAACCCATAAAAATGTGCTCCTTTCGATAAAATTGCTACACAAAACTGGCAAATATTCCCCACAACACTTCCGCCCCAAAAGCGCTTTCACTCACAACATCGCACCCCTGGAGAGTTACGAAATGGTGAGATTTTCGCATGAATGAATTATGCAACACTTATTCCATCCACCAACCTGCCAACCAGGCGCAACGCTTAACTCCTTCCCGCATCCTTCCATTACCCGGAAAAAAAGCAACCGAGGCCGAAAATACTTTCATCGCCTACCAAAGCAAAACATCCGAATCCTACCTATCTACCACCATTCCCCCAGAGGGGACTTATCCACGCTCTATCGGAAAAGCAGCAAACCACCAGAAAACGGCCTGGGTACGCTGTACAGCAGTGTGTTTCGCCGACGATAAAGCTCGACAGCAAATTGAAGCATGAAGCGTGTGCCAATCGCTCGTCGCCTTTCCTGATCGACTGACGAAATCGAAAACAACTAGACAAAGTACTGGCAGGACACCTCGGGAAAGGCCTGGCGTGCATTCGACGGCCCCTGTACTGAGGTCGTTGATGAAATTTAGATTACGAGATTACGGCCAAGATCCGATTACCACGGCAGCAGAGGGACGTACGTACCGAAAGCCCACCCACCGAAGCGATGATGGATTAATGAACTTACACGCCAAACGGAGGCTGAGCGCGTGCTCCACAGGAAACAAACCGAGGGCACTCTCCCGCATCAGAGAAAACCTAACCAACCCTAAACCGTTTTCGGAAGACACAGCTCGTACCGCGATCAGGCACAATTTTGCGGCTGGAAATGAGCCGGAACATGGGCTGCTGTGGCCGGCTTTCTAGCGACGCCTAAAGGCATACGCGTAGGCCGCTGCTGGTGCTGTCCTGCTAAATGGGAAATTCAAAGATGGCTAGCCATTGTTGGCGTAAAATTGAGTGTTGCCACTCGAGGCTGTGTCACGGCTTTTGAATTGCACCGTCGATTGGACACGCAAAGTGCCGCACGGACTGGGCTTGGTAGCACGGACTGGAAGACATTTTTCTTTAATGCTCTTTGTTGGAGGGCTTTTTGCTTCTGTGGGCTGTTTTGCTTCTGCTGGGAGTACAAATTGTGTATTTATTGATGGGAAATTTTACACTGACAGCCTTTTTCCGAGGGAATTGAATTGAGTTATCAATAATGATGCGTACGTAATTGAGTGCTTATGGCTAATGCAGGCTAAAAGGGGGGTAAATATACCGCAAATTTGGTGTTTATTCAAATTGCTCAACACCATTTCACTTTAATTTAAGTACATTTAACACCCTCAAAGGAAACTCTTTTATTTTTTTTAATGAAATTTAAGTTCCTTTACAGAACGTTATTTTGCAAACATTCAAATCAACGATTGAAGACATTGCATCTTTTTATCTTTTATTCTTAACACTTATTAAAGAGTTTTATCAAGATAGTATAAAAACACATAAACATAAATTAGAAAATATAAATTACATCAAGATCGTTCTTTCCAGTTACAAAAACACAGTTTTATAGACTTTTTAGCTTTAAATCTATAGACCGAATCTAAATATTTCATTTTGCATACATTTTTTACAGTTTTCTCAATTCTATAACCGAACCCAGCGTCATGCTCTCAGATAAACTCGATTACCCTTCCAAGGGCGAGATTGATTTCATTCGTTTGTGTCATGCTTTTTTTTTCTTCGCTGCTGCGCTTCTTATCAAGCAAGCGCTTCTTTTCTTGTTTATCTCGAACCACTTCCATCCGAGGAAAGAACCCCTTCCGGATTGATGTTTATGCAACGGAGGTTCACAGTAAGCAACACCAACATAAAAAAAAACTAATTCGATTTTCCCCCAAAAACCACTTTCAACTTCTCTCTCATCTCCAAATTCCACCACTGCTTGGAGCTGACCCATGAAAATTGTTTGGTTTGTTTGGTGGTAATTTGTACCAGCTCGGCAACGTAACCAAATTACAGCGGTAGTGAAACTTCTGCACCACTTCTTCACACCTTCAATCTTAGTTGCTTTTCAAAGCAACAGCAAATAACAAAATAAGGGCAATCGGTTTGATAGAAGGGGAAAGTTCTGCCTCAACGATAGAACATGTTTGTACTGACACTTTCAGGAAAAATTGTGATTACTGATCCCGTCCACGTACGGGATGTGACATTACCATTCGGGGACCAAATCATGTGCCAGCGGCCACCGATAGTTGCTCCAAAGCGAGCACGAGCGATATATGCGCTTGACAAGATAGTGAAGCTCAATTATTATTGGCCAAGCAATGGTGGTACCGTCCTGGCAAAATACCTTCGCATGCCGGAAATTGCTCGTAGACGGGCGTACCTCAGCATCTTAGCAGATCGCTGCGTCTTGTGCGTCGTCGATAACAACACGTGCAGATACATACTTCCTGGCTGATTCATTGCAAAGAGCGATCAATGAAGGGAAGGAACTACAAAAATTAGATTCAATTCAGCGAGCGTACTCTTATCAGAAGATAAGGAGTGACGTCTTTTGGAAGGTGTGTCTAACAAAAGCAGGTGCTAAATTTGGTGTCTTCGTTGAAATTTTTATTTGCATGAAACCATAAAAAATTAAATGCGGTTTAATCTTTATTAAGTTGCTTACACGTGTGTTCTTTGAGATTTATATTAATTCAAAATTATCAAATTGAACTTCATACTGGCGTTAGGAGGAAACTATTGGACCGGAAGAACATTATAGGAGAAGGGATTAAATAACTTGGACAATTAAAAAGTATAACAACCATTTTTAATTGCAGTTGAGCTTAGTTATCAATCATAAGAAATGCTTTAAAGAAGTGTGTAATTTATATATTTTTATTTATTTAAAGTTAAATAACATAAACTTTTCTAATTTTGTGCTTTGCTTAGCAGCTGGAGTATGCATGAAACCTACAACACAGTGCTTACAACTCAAATGTATTATTGAACGTAATTGAGTAGAAATTATATTATATGATTGTTCTGCATAAACAACTTTTAATTTAGAACATCATTTTATTAATATAGTGTGACATAATACAGCTTAATATGCTATGATTTACCATAGGTTTTTAACTAGAGAATGCTAGAAAAATAGTACAAATCCAAGGTACACGAACTTTCAATCAGATTCATAACCAGTTCTTTTATTCAATATTGAATATTTCAAAAGTTCTTTAAAACCCTTCAAATCACAAAATAAAAATATTTTATTTATAACACAATTCATATCAAGACTTTTGAAAAAATGTCATTCTTCAATTTTGTATTCCATTTCTTTTCAACCACCTCTTCTATTTTAAATAGAAAAATGTACAATTTGTTTCAAAATATTAATAAAAAGTTTACACCACATTAATACAAAGGACATCCTCAATTTTTTATGATTTTTTAAATCCATCATTTCCATGAACAGCCCTTGAACTGAAAAAAAAACACTTCTACCAAACACTTCATTCCCCAATATAAATGCACTTTGAGTTGTACCATTTACATGAATGTGCAATAAATTTCATTTCGTTGCAAAGATGACGATGACAAAAAACAGACCAGCAGCAATTACATGCAAAGAGCAGAACCGTGGTGCAAAAATAACACCATCAGGTGTGTCGATGGTAGATGCAACTCTACCGATATCGAGTGCGCATATCAGATCGGAGATGCATTTGGGAAATAAATTGACCGTAATTGAGGACCGTTCGCATTGCACATCGCTAGCAACGGCCATCTGCAGCTCACTTTATTTGCCGTGGTATGTAATTTTACGAGCTATATTGATTTTTGCAATGCATTTTTATCTTCAAATACAACCTTTTCCGATCTGCTTGCAATCTCAGATATTCAATCGCACACACAAAAAATATCATTTTAATTGTTATTTTGCAAACAATTTACGCAAATCTTGATAGCACACTTCAAATGATTACCAGAAGCATGAATATTCATTTCAAATCACCCTGGTTAAACAGTTTCTCACAATCGACTGTATACTTGAGTGCAGGAGTCAATCAAAACAGGCTGCAATTAAAATCCACCCTCAATGGCGAATGATAAGAGGAGAAAAAACAGCAGCAGCAGCAGCAGCAGCTCAGGGCAGTAGAGTTAAACTGTTCCACAATTACTAGAAATGGAGGAAGTAGAGATGAGTGCTTACAACACAATATTTACTCAAACCTTGTACAATTTCCTGCTAGTGCACTTTAACTGTTTGTACCAAACATGGTTGCCGCACTTCGTTCGCCCCCAGCCTAATGCAATCTCTTCCTTTAAACTCAGCCGTTTACACTTCTCATCAATAGACAGTTCCATTTCACATTCCAGCAAACACAAGACAAGAATCGGCACATGGAAAGAAAGACACAATCCCCAGTGGAATGGCCAACCATGTGCACACTGCCATACACAGGGAAGGTCTCCCCCTTTTTCCCACCCAAAGCTTGTTGCAAACGTTCCGTTTTCTTTGATGCCCGCACATGCTTATCGCATTCAAATGAGCCTAATTTAATTAAACGTATAATTTTCACCATATTACACACCCCCGTAGGAGTGCGTGAGATGATCTGCACCTACCTTGAATTCGACTGCCTGTCTGAAGTACGCAGACGATTGCCCCCTTTTGCCACCACAGAAACACAGCTAATGCCGACTCCCCGTAGCCGTTTTTTTCCCTCCCCCGAGGGCGTGTTAATTGATGGCTTTGGATGCTTTCTGTTTCTCGTTTTTTGTTGTTGTTTTGTTTGGACCTTCTTCTTCTTTTCACACACTACTGCACTGAGATGCTGGAACGACGGTAGCTTTACCTGCAGCTGCAACTCCCTCATTAACTAGGGGATGTGTTTTTCCACCTCCCCTCAGCATGCACAACGACTGATTGCACTTGTCGCCCTGAGATGCACGATTCCTCACTGTTCACCGGTAGCTAAGCAGCGTGATCCAATTCACCCTCCACCTCACTCCCGGCACAGATAAATCGCTCTATTTCACTTCCCTTTTCGGGTGGGTTTCAATTACACCGCCAAACGCTCGATCACACGGGCACACTTGCATTGCATTCATTTTTATTCGGACGGTAATTTGTGTACACTGCTCGGAAAGTAGCGTAAACTTTTCACCCACCTCTTTCCTAGACCGCGGCTGTTTGTTTATGCTCCTTTCCCTACGGGTTCTATTTCAGACTCCACCTGGAAGCTGCAGCAAAAAGAGGATCAACCCAAACCGCAGGTGTACGACAGCCCTTGCCAATTAATTACATCGGTATGCACCGCACCGAGATCGTGTCCAGTAGCAGCCCCAACCCCACTAACATCGAGCTGGGGTGGTGAGAGCGTTAGACACACTTCCTATGTTGTCTATGGCGCTTCGCAACCCGTTCAATCACCGAACCGTCGTCGTGTGCCTCCGGCGCCCCGGTCAGTGCTTACACACGGAGCTCACCCACCTTGTCGCTTTGCTAAAACCTTGCTGTTGTAAAAAGGAAGACAGGAAGATAATGAAGAAAGCAGGCCAAACAAGCAGTGCTCAGCTGCACTGCCAATGGGCGAGGAGAAAGAAAAGTGCATCACCATTGCATCACACCGTCGTCGGGCGGTTGTGAACGCAAATATTACACGCCTCACAGTGAACACGCGCTTGATGACTCACCCCTGTCAAATAAGCCCCCCACCCCTATCCCCATGCTCCATCCCGTTCGATGCGGCTGCCGACGACACTTTCCGGTCGTACGGGACGCACACACTATATGCCGCCCGCTTGTCCCTGTCAGCATGCATCAAATCTGCATGCCTAATGATGCGACAGTGTGGCGGGGCAAGGAATTAATTTTATATCCAACGCCCCAAGCACGCCAGCAAAACGGGGCATTCCACCGTGAGTTTGTGTGTGCATGTGTGCGTTGCTGCATTCATTCACTGGGGGGTTTATTCCAGCTGATTATCTGCCCTCGCACACACCAACTCGCCACCCAACGGTCAATGCAAAGAGTGCAGCTTTGGAGAGCTTTTATTTAATCACGGAACGGATCGAACGATTAGGGTGATCTTCAGCTGATGAGCGTAATTAGTATGACATTTTGGGGGGAGATGACGAGAATGACCATGGGGAAGGAGGTTCAATATCACTGATGCATAAATTGTGTCTCATAAAAATGCATCACCAATGGGAGATGGCTTTGGAGTTTGTCTGCCAGCCCCACAGCCTCTTGCAAAGAGTGGTTGCGATCGTTATGAGCGTCTCGACCTCCCAGATGGTGCACAGACAATCTAAGGAAACACACCCTAACTGCATTAAGCACTCGCTCACGCACTTACTGTAAACCGTACACACATACAAAATCTCTTTCTCACTCTCTCCTTCGTACACACATTCACCAAAAAATCACATACACACATCCACCAGACACGCTTAAGTATTCTGCTCACTTATACGTTGGGATTGTCGGCCCCACCCCGCCACCCCTCGGAATCTGGGTGACAATTACACTTTCGATCAATTTGCATTCTAACGCACTCCATTATCACGTCACACACACAGTGCGTCACAGTGACTGGGATATATTTATGCACCCTTAATGCACCTCTTAAACGACGAAGAGTTTAAAAAGCTTCTTCTCGAAACATTGAATTATTTTACAACATTTTCACATACGAAAGTGGGAAAAATGTATTAAAAAAAAACAAGAAATCCATAAAGGTCACAAGTTACGCTTTCATAATTCACACTCCACTGATATCGCTGAGAGCTTGCCCAGCGGAAACTTAGATCACAACGGAACACAAAACAAATGCGATAGAGACTACACTCCCCCGGGGCAAGGGGAAAATAATACCGTACAGACCCGCGAGCTACGGCACCAGAGAAGGGTTTTGGTGTTAATTCAATTTAAAACAGTCCAACGTCTTGCGCGTTTGCCCGCGTTCACTGTTGGCGCGTGTTGCCCCTTTCCAAGACGCGGCAAAGGAAACTTTCTTCTGCTATCTAAAATAAATACGCACACACGCGCAGTTACAACAACACCCATCCAAGAACTCACATTGTTTAATGAACAATTACATCTAATTTGAATCTTTCACTACACTCACAACGCACTTCTCCCTTCTAAGGGGCTGGCTTTAAAGAACAAAACAAAAAATCACGCCGTTTATCTTGCTCAGCTTCTGACCGAGCAATGCCGTTACACACGTTGTTAGCGCGCGCCAACAGTCCGGTGCAGTGTGCGTACGCACCAGATGACGGGGGAAAACTGAGCGCGAGCACGATGCTTGATGCTTTTCCAAAGTCGGCAGGGTTTGGCTACGGTCTGGCTCTGAGCTTGCCCCTTCAGGGTGTATCCGTACCCGAACCGCCCCGCTCTGATACGGCCAAGCGGTTGGTTTGCCGGGCGAGCGGACTGTTGCAGGGCACAGCGCAAGCGTCTGTCGCACCACATGTTGCACGCGACGCAACATTCGCGCACAGTGCAGCAAGGCGGGGACATAACAAAATCTATACTGAAGCACACTCGGGACAGTTAAACCAATGGACTAGTTTAATTTCAATGTAATTTAATTTTCTTTGGATGTACAAGCTGAAGCAATCTCAAAAACATATCATGAAGTTTATTGTATTTCTTACGTTATAAAACGTAGCAAGAGCCATGCTGCCTAATTATTCCTTCATAAAACAATTCATAAAACAAGGTAATGTTTTAGCTATTTGCCAACATGTAATATAGTCGAGTGTCATGAAATATAAACAATGAAACAGAAAATTACTATTTATGCAGGATTATTCTGTTTTATGTTTCAAATAAACAATAGAGACAACTCAAACTATTGTTTTTTTCCATTTATAATTAAAATGTTTAACATCTCATTCATTAAATCATAAAGAGTACAAATAAATTTTGAATTTGTTATACCAAAAAGAACAATAGCGTAAATTATAAGTTTATTGGCAAAAAATAAAACTAAAAGAACCCTAGAAGACTTTTAATAAATAAAATAAATCTCAGTTAGTTTCACACTCTACAGCCTTTAATAAGGCTTACGAAGACTTCCTAGCCCAAGTATACCATTTTTATGTTTTAATATGTTTTATTAAAATAATGATTTTTATTATAATTCTTTTTATTGTTTTATTAATTTGATTGACTATCCATTTTTTTCTATAAATGTATGCTATATTATACATAATATTAGCAATAGGGCCTTTTGGGCCGTTCCTGTATAAAAAAAACATAATATAAAAAAATATTAAAAAGAATATAACCAAAGTTGAAATAATGTGGCTCCCCATATGTTGTTTTTATTGAATTGAGATGACTTGTGCTATCCATGTATATTGCTACACATATATTACTGTATATATTGGGTGAATAAAGGAATAAAAGAAGCAAAAATATAATTAAATTTTTAATAACAGCAAAAACACTCTACTTTTGAGCAGCACTATTTTTATCCATTTCGCTTCTTCGACCAATCTCACAGTGAAGAGGCCGGCGCCGAAGACGTCTGATTTCTGTTGCACGACACGTACGCGCACGCATGGCGCAAAACGTGCCCACAATATTTCGCCTCATTCGCTTATCAAAAACGGAAAAACGGTCACCCCGAAGCGCGTCGGCGAAGAAGCGTGTGCGAGATCTTCTAGCCCGCCGGTCCGATAAGACGAAGCGCACATCGCTCCGTCCGGGCGCTGTGGTGTTGTTAATTAAATCTTCCCATCTACCCAGCTCGTAGCTAGATAAAGGAAAAATTGTGCACACAAAAAAGCAACGCAACGATGACAACAAAAATAAAGAACGCTTGCCCTCAAATTACCAGTCTAAAAGACAAATGCGTCGAAGTGTGGCAAAGTGAATGGTGGGGAAGGGCTGGGGAAGGGAAATGGTCTAGCCTCAGAATTGGTGTCACCGCTGAGATCGATCTGATCTGATTGCAAATTGCTCGTGACGAGCGATGGAACATCGTGATAGCAGCCATGATGCGCCCAACCCAAACTGGTACAAAGGTGATGGAATTGTGTCAAAGGGAAAAGTGCGACATAATTAAAACAATTGTAAATGCAACCACACAAGCAAATCGTGGTATGAATCAACATTGTAAGTAGCTCAATGGAGCTTTTGGTTGTTTGTTTTGGGGTGCAATTGTAATAGTAACAATCAACCATCTGCACGTAGCTCATCGGTACAGCTTCGCTGCGAAAAAGGGCAGCAATCAAAGGAAGAGTAATTTCCCCACCAGCTAATTAATTAGCCACCCTGCCAAGTGTCATTAGGCATGTACGCCGGTCCAATCAACAGTCCGACTCCCGTAATGACCACACATTCAATCCAGTAGCCGGCAATTTGCAACCATTTCGCTGTCTCGGAATGACAGCCTCATTGGCTAATTGAAAACGGAGAACGAGTCCTCCACCACATAAACAGGCAGGCAGGCAAGGGAGCAACAAATCTTGCACTTCACCGAAACGATCGTACGGAATCAATAATTATGAGGAAACGCAGAGCGAATCGCAACCGTGAGGATGAGTCCGAGCTCCAAAACAATCATCTTCCTTCATCCACTAACGAGGGTAACATACGTTTCCCGTTTGCCGTGTCGTTTCTGAAGCACTCGTCGCAGTTTATCTACGATTGGCGCCTTCTAAATGGCCCTCTCACCCTGTGCAGCAGTAGCAGATGCACAAACGAGTGTAACTCGTTTTAGGAAGGATAACACACAGACTCACACACACACACACACACACACACATACACAATTTACATCGGCAAATCGTTTCAATCAGCTGCTTATGCTCGTGCTTTGCTGCTCCCTGTCTTTCTCTCCTTTGCGGCACTTGCGATCTGATGAACTCTCGCACCGGACCGGGGCAAAAGACCGAAGCTGCATCCGGGCTAACGAGCTGCATGAAAAGCATCTCGCGCTTAATGGCACCCAAAACACCACACCCTGGGTGGCCCTGGGACGAACCTTTTGCAAACAATGGACGCTGCACGAGCGATGTGCTTACATGCCCCCCAAACCCAAACCCCCTAACTAACCTGCCTACCTGCTAGCATAATCGTCGACCCGGTCAGCAGATCATGCCGATAAACTCAATCCGGTTGGTGGTCGCAAGGGGCCATTTTTTCAACGATTTTTACGACCGTGTACAATACTGGTCGAGTAATTATTTGCCTCCGTATAAGGTAGAGGTGAAAATCGTGAGAGAGTGTGTCCATGCACTGGCCAACCTACCACCCCGTACCGTTGATCCGGGGGGCTAGTAGTAGCTGACAGGGATACCAGCGGAATGTCACCCGGAGTTACACCGATACAGCGATGCCGGTACACACTTAATGGCGAAATAAATCACACCCCAAGCCGAAGCCGAGACCCTACAGGCCCTTCCAGCACGCTTTGTCAATTTATCTTCCATTATCAGGCCTGCCGGAGAAAAATGGGAAGAAGGAAGAAACCCTTAAACTCATATCATCCCCGTGACACACACGGCCGGGGTGCGCGGTGCAATACCTTATGTGAGAGAGTTGTGTGTGTGTATATGAGAGAGAAAAAGAGAGAGAGAGCGAAGAGAAAAAAAATCACACAAGGAGCATGCATAAATTCACACGTTTGTAAAACGCAGGTAACAAATAGGCCACTGGCGCGGCACTTGCAACAAATCGATCCCGCGGCACCGGACACAGCTTGACGGAGTTGGTCGAGGTCCGTTTTGGCAGACATTCGTTGCCTGCGGCTAGTGGGGACACGCATTTGGCCCCGATCGTGTGGCGGAATGATAAATTCATGTCGTGAAACATAATAATAATCGTCGATTAATATTCATTTATGTTTTTTAATTTATTTACGATAATGGTGGCGTCGACTCGTACTCGGCCCGAACTGTTGCCTTCTCTTTTGCTACCCTTAGCTCTACGTACAGATAGCTCAAATTCAAAGTGTAAAAATAAAACAAAGAAACCCTATGTTTTACTTTAAAGCTGCTAAAAAGTTTAAACTCAACACACACACACACACACACACACAGTCTCCATGGAACTGGATGAAGTAATATCTCAAAGGCCTTTTCAGGGAGTGGAAGTTTTAAAATTATACGAAACGAACGAGCCGCTACCGAACGCCCGGGACTGGCAGGGGAATGATAAAGAGGGACAAGATTTATTGTGCTGCACTTTACACCACCGAAACTGCCGTGTGTCTTCAACAGGAAGCGGGAAGAAAAAAAGGAAAAGGTGAAAAAATGAGTGCTACAGGACAGCAGTTTTTTTGTTCGCTGTTTGTTGTGGGTTTTCTTTTTTATTTCTTAATTTTCAAAAGAACCTGCCCCAAGACGAAGCGTGTCTTTCGCGGGGTTTGGATGCTGCCCGTCGGCAAACAGAGGTTGGTTTGAAGGATAACGGACGACCCCGAAGCAGCACTGCACGCATTTGTCCCCAGCGGTGCCTATAAGCATGGCTGGAAGGTTGTTGGCGGGATTTTCCCGCGGCACAGCGATAAGGTCCGAACCTTGAGCGTAATGGAGGGGAAGTGGAGCTTTTTGACGTCGATTCTGGCTAATTGAGTGTAATCACCGTCAAGCCAAGGTGCCGGCCGTTTCGGTGTAGACGGCTTGTAAGCTTTGAACCAAGCGAGGGAAATACAATCTGTCAATTTGGTGTAGTGGGATAAGATTTTCGGGAAAGCGACTGGCACGGAGCAGTGTTTGCTCTGAAATTCGATTACCTTTTGATTGATGAAAATTGTATTTCTGCTTTAAAAAATCAGAACTGTAAATGCATTTTGTTTTAGCATTGCGTGATCTCCTTTTTAAGTAACGGTAAAGATTCACAGAAACTTGACTATTGTTTTCACTTTTGAAGAAGAAACTTTAAGCAAGCTCTATGCTTATCGATATGCGACCTATCTAAAGCTAGCCGTTATGTGTAACGCAGCTCAACGTTGTTTGGATAATGGACGTATGGACAGTGCCTGCCATAGGTAGGACTGACTATCCTGCTATCAGAAATCTATCAGTCACAGATAGCCAAGCTCATTAGTGGTGCAGGACAGACCTACACCGATCAAGGTGGTAACGATTAAGTAAAAGAAGAATAAGAAGAAGAAAACATTATGTATGAATTAAAATTGTTCTATCTAGTTATCCCCAAAGTTAAGCTTACTCTTCAAATAGTGGTATGATGGTTAGTAGTTCCATTGGCTCACATTAATATATATTCAAAACATTTTTTTACATGAAGTGAATGTATTCGATGCCGGTCTCGTACGACTTAACAATATGCCCGTCATGGGTTCAAGCCCCGAATGTAGCGCTCAAGCATGCCCCTCATACGTAGGACTGATTATCCTACTATGGGTAAATCAATAAGTCACTGATTGCTCATCCCACTAAAGGTACAAACAGGCCTTGACCGACAACGATTGTTGCACCAAAGAAGAATAATTTTATTCGATGCTCAGACAACTGTTGTCCATGTCCAAAATTCCAAAGAATACCTGTGTAACAATTCATTGGTTAATAACAGAATCAGTTTATTGTGTTTTGGATTAAAGAGTATATGTCTATGGAGGCAAATGAGATCTAAAACTCTCAAAATAAAGAATGTTGTGTTAATTTATATGTGTTTAATGCTTATTACATCTTTAATTGCAATATAACGTTTGCATTAAAAAATTGATTGATTGAAAATGATTTTTTTTTTCGACTGGGTGTATAAGAAAACTAAGGGAGGTTATTTCTTTCCGTGAATATCCTTTGAAAGGTTGTTATTTTAACTTACTTGCAATTTAAATCAACGACCTAGAAAGCTGCTTGTCGTCAGTTATTCGGAATTTTCATTATGTCCGACATGTTTTAAGATGCGTGTAGGCATGTTTTACGATCTACCTTCGATTTTTATCAATTCCTCTTCAGTTTTCGCAACAAAATTGTTCTATTGAAAATTGAAGTAGAGCTTTTGCATCATATTTAATCAAAAAATGTTGATGGGACAAAGGTGGGAGATGTTAAACCAGTTCGCGGACCAGGATGTAATATCGAAATTCCTCCGAAATTCACCTAAAATGATTGCATTGCATTTTGGCGTCATTGCTTGCCGCTGCGAAGCCTGTGGACGCGATTTCTGCTTCCTTATAGCGCGTGGCCACGGAGCTGACAAAATGTTGAAAAAAATTTCAACTTTGACAAAATTGCTTGTCAACTGCAAAAAGAGCTTTTCTCGTGGCCGCACCAAAAACATACACAAGAACGACAAAAAGCTCCAACATCTGAAAATCATCGATATTTTGTTTGAAAAGCACGAAAAGGTACATAAATCAATTAGAATCACGCATTTTAGCACTATTATCGTAGCAATGGGTCACAACTGCGCCAATGTTGTTTGTTTACGCTTTTTCGCGGACGTCAAATTTTGTCACTTTTTGTCAACTTATTTTCCTGGCTGCTCCAGGTTACAAAATTTTGAAAAAAGCTCAAAAAAGTGGCAAAAGCTCAAGTTTTGAAAAAATTGTCAGCATTTTGTCACTCTCATGGCCTTTCGCCTTTACATGGTTGTTTATGTTTCTCATGTACTATTGCACTGTTTGACGGATTGCATCGACCTTCCGGCAAAGTTAACACAGCGATGCAGCCGCTTGTCTCTTGGTCTTCATTTTCAGTTACCATTCGGAACCGGACCTTTTTTCGATGCTCTGATTGTTGTCTAATAGTGCCAATATGTTGTAGATGCCGGAACAGGCTTATACTACGTCTACAAACTGCCGCACGGAGTCCGTTTTAGATGCTACGGAGTACCGTTCTTTGATGACGCACGCTTCTAGACGAAGCTGCTTCACTTTTTTAGCCATCAAGGTTAGAGTTTGACTGGTATAGGTGTCAAATTTTGTCTGCTGACTCATAATGAATCATAAACTCTTGAATACTTTCATCGATAGTTAACGTTTCGTTAGTGCGAGTCTTCCCATGAAAAATTGACAATTTTTTCAAATTTTAAAATGTTAAAGTTATTATATCGGTTTTTGAGTATTCTTAACGCGATATGTCGTTGATGTTTTTTTTTGCATTAGGTATTGTGGACACTATTCTTGTTTTTAAATGGATACGTCATATTAATGGAGGAAAAATTACAAAAACAACCTCTTCAAATTGTATTAAAACCAGTCAACCAGCACATCAGTATGATTCACCGCCAATTATTACCTTCATGCTTCTTGAACTTGCATATTAATTCAAGAGATTTCATGAATACTTCATAATAATTTAAGTATCCCCTGTTAGTCTCATATAAAATGAAAATAAGCTGAAAGGTTCATATTCATCCTCCCTCTATAAATGCCATGAATTTAAGCCATATCCACCATAGAGCAAGAAAGCGAGAAAGAGAGAGAGAGAGCCACTACGAAGCGCAACAACAAGCAAAATATTCGAAACGATATCATTGGCAAAATGGTAACGTTATTACTTATAGCACGTTGTCGGACAAGATCCACTTTTCGGCTGCCTGTTCCATCCATAGTACGCGAGTAGTATTTTTGAGTGAGATTTACGACGTTCGCACCACATTTCCAGGAAACATTACATCGTAATCCGTTCCGAAATATCATTACTGGTGTAATCGCTCGAACGAAAAAATCAAAGCTCCTTAGCGCATTATCCAGCTTCGTCCGCAATCTCTCTCTCTCTCTCTTGTTGCCTGCCAGTGAAAACTTAACTTGTTGTTGTTGATTTATCGCAGCCAGCACAAGGACCTACCCACTCCCTCTACCCAGCTCCGCTGATAACGATCTAATAAACAACCAAACAAAAGCATCAAAGCACTGTGCGTCTCCATTGAAACGTGTCGAAAAGTCATGGCCTAAACTAGAGCGCCAATAGAGGGCAGCGCGGCAAACTTCTAACCGGTCCGTCGCGGTACGCTTCACATTTCATGCTCAATCGCTGAATTTGGCTGTTTTGTCAAAGACGGAAAAAGGCGGTCAATTTATACTCTGTGTCGCCTCAGGACCTGTTCCCGACGGGCTGTTCGCGGCCACCATTAACTTTGGTCCAAGTCAATAAGCACCGTTTAGCATGCTTCTCGCCTTCGCCTTAATCTGTAGTTTAAAGGCCAGCGACAAACAGATGCGCAAAACGGTGCTCTGCCCCTAGTGTAATCACATTTAACTTTGAGTTTTTTTAAGCTGAGTTCACTGCTCGATTAATAAAAAGTAGCTTCGTTTTGGAAACTCTTGTCGCTAGAGGGGAAAACTTTCTCAACTCTCGCAAGAATTGCAGCACGGTTCAGGAATTCGTCTTCGAAAGGTCGTAGACAAATGAACTATAATCACATTGTGCGTTATTAATGGCATTTGGGTTCGTTATTTTACAGCCACACACCGTGCTTCCTTTGACACATTCAACTAAACCCTCGTCGTCGCGGGACACCCTTGACTAATTTTTAGCGAAACCGTTCTCAGCCCAAATTCAGTCAGCCAGGTTCGTGATTTGTCAATCGCCATGTCTGCCGCAATTGTTCACCGCTTGACGCGTGGCAAGCGCGTGTCAAACCGTGCTCCGCACTGAACTGGCTTTTGCTAGTGGTGGTGGTGTGATAATTAGCGGAACTATCCACCGGCAAATCAGTGGCGCTTGACGCTGGGACGCTTTCGTCGAGGCGCTTGGAAGGCATGAGTTTTAGTTTTAACATCCCGCTAGGCAATGTTCAAGGCGCAGGAAGCTATAAGGCAGTGTACGTGAGCAGGAGTTTAAATTTCATTACGAACCAGCTCTTACGGGCACAACAGAGGGAGCAAATTTGAAACATAGCGAGCATACATACATTATGCTTGATTGCGCCTGTTTTGTATAAGATGTGTTTAATGCTTGATTGGGTGGGATGGTATGCTAATAGAATTAAAGGTAACCGCGACATATATTTTTCGAAAACGTTATTCACCATACCTGAATACAAATAGAAACAAAAAGTACATCTGATATATACTTGTCCAGGATTAAAAACTGTGATTGCACCTGCAAAAATGTCTAGGTCAGGAATCAAGATTGTGATGAATATTAAGAACAAGAAAATAGACAAAATAATGCTGTTTAGCTTTATCATACAAAATCACTCATAATTTTGTACAAAACTCACAATAGACATATCAAACTTATACATTTTACATACTTTTAAAACTATAAGATTTATTTTCCTAAATCTAAGAAGTAAAACGCCAAATAATGATCCAACTTTTAATAATGATTTTAGAGTAACTAAATCGAAAGGCACTAAAGTAATAATTTCATACAGTATTTTAATTTTTTTACGTAAATGTTTGGACGATTAGGCATTTTATGAGCGTACCTTATCAATAAGTTCTCCAATGGAGGAGCTTCCAATGAACGAAGTCGTCATATAATTCAAATAGCGGATGTTAGATGTTTGTAAATTTGAGTTTATAAAACTATTCTTCCTTATTGTTATACAGCTATTAGCTAGACCAGATAGCTAAAAGTAATTTTAAATCATTAATCCAATTCCTAGCATTTGTATCCAGAACAAAGCATAAACCTGAACGTGGTTCTAAGTTTACCCATTAGAGCACAAACAAGCGTTACTAAAACAAGCAACGAAAAACAGAACGATGCAAACTCCAAAATGAACTTAATTTACACTTTGGTTTGCATTTTTGCCACCATTATTGTGCTTTGCTTTGAGCTCCAGCCAAAACCCAAACAATCCTCCGGCGCAAGGGCGTCTGTCTGCTCGGATGTAGGACTGTTCGTCCGCACGCAACGATCGAGTCTAGTCGACCGATGCAACAGCACAACGGAGGAGCGAAATTTGCATAAATAACTCAAACACTATATATTTACATTCTTCGCACCGCTGGCAGCTGCTGCTGTGTGGCTCCCGGTACCTCGCACGCAGCAGCGCCCGTAACAAATTTATCAACAAACCATCTAGGATTGGCAGGGGAAAAAAGTTGATGCAACCATTATTGATAAAGTTGTTCGGTGCACTAGCAAACGATGCTAGGATTTGTGTTGTGTATTGTTGAAGCGTATTTAAAGATTATTTGACTTTTTTAAATAAAAATTATGATCTTCTTTCCAGTGGGTAGCAGGACTGCTGGCAAATTACCGCTCATAAAACGAACATTATCGACTCAATTAACGGACGGCGAATTTTCAATGAACTTTCACCCCGCCCAACTCCAAAAGACAACAGACAAACACGACTCTTCCGACGCCAATGACAGTCATCCTTCATCGTTACAAGTCTTAATTTCATTCGATATCTTATTCATCCGCCGAAACTGAACAGCTTGGACGCTTTCAACACAAAGAAGCATTAAAAAAAAAGCGCAACCAGAGACAAACTAAAACGACAAGCAGCGCGACAACCGCCAACTACCGGACCCGGGCCAAGGGGAGTAATTATTTTCCATAACAACTTCCAAATTTATCCAGTACGGGTACGGAATGAACAAAAAAAAGCAACAGACGACCACATGATTGAGAAATCTCACGAGATCGAAACAGACGGCTGAACACAACTCGGTGAGCCCCGGCACAAACGGCACAAAGCCGTGGAGAAACGAGAAAATTAAAGAGAAGCACAGCGTAAGGATTCCCTTTTTTGTCTTGCCGAACTTGACGGTGCCGCGAGGTGCTCCAAGCAGTACGGCGTTAAACAAGACACGAATTCCTTTTTTCGTGGGTATGTTCACTTCGCTACGCTTTGTCATCGTGAAGCCACACTGGACCGTCTTCTTCGCCGACGTCAATGTAATCGATTAAATTTTATTACAAAACCCACGATTCTCCGAACCAACTGAAACTGCCGCAGCTTGCCAGAGTCGTGCCCGTGATTATCGCATCTCCAGCAGTGCATGGTGCTGCGGAACACGTGTCACTTAAGACGGAAAACGGGCTTACTGGCTCTGCCCTGCCCGGTAGATAACGAGCGCCATGCCCGGACCGGGGCCGGATCCCTCGAGTTTCTCGATCGTAAACAATTTCATGATAATTAAACTTTAATGGTTTATTTGATTTTCGCACGAACTCCGAACACCGTTCGAAAAGGCGTACTGTCCGTCCCTCACCGAATGATGCATTCCCACTCTCGCTATCGACTTTATCGGAAAAATGTCGTAAAAATTGCGTTTCAATTGCGCTTGCTGCTTCGATGAGGAGATGTTTGTGACCTTCAGCTCGGCAAAGTTTAAAGGCACAAACTTGTAACATCTTCATTCGTTCAAACTCCTCCGATCAAAACACAGAACCTTCTCAGATCTGCTTTACATACACCTTTCAGCGCATGATATACAGTGCGTGTTGGTTTGGTAGGATGGCATTTAGGGTGGTTGCATTTTTATTACTTTCAACGTGTGTCCGAAACCAAACAGAAAAAAGATACCCAAAACCCTTCCGAAATCCGAATCCTCTTTGTTTGGTTCGTTTTGAGGCGAGAAGTTGATTACTTTCTGCCACGCTCCAAGGAGAAATGGGTAATAAAATCGATAATCTCCGGTTTACCGTGCGGCCGTCTCTCTTACCTCTGTCAGCTTTTTCTTTTAGCCTTTGTACTTGGACGAGTGAAAGATATTTTTACGCTTCCCTAATGCGCCACTTGAGCGCTAATCCGCGTACCTTTGCGTACTCGTGCCGTGCGATAAAATCATTTTTGCATGAAGAATTTTGAATCTCACCCGTCGGATTTTTTTGTTATGTCCCGATCCTCCCCTTTTGGGGAAGCGAACAAACAGAAGGTTCCCATCGCAAGTGATTGATTTATATCGAATCGGTGAGGAAAACCACACGCGCGAAATCTCACTTTTTGTGTATGCATGTAGGCGAAACGGAAGCAACAAAGAACGATCAAGGAAGATCAATCCACTTCAAGGTTCCTCATCTGGTACACACCGAGTCAAGTACTTGCACGGGTCCATAACTTTGAAGCGCGCGTAGCGGGGCTGGTTGTTTTGTTTTGTGGGTAGGTCGTAGTAAGGTGGCGCGGTGTGAGAATTCGCAGCAAGGCTGTGTGTATCCAGCTTGATGCTACAATGTCGCCATACGAGTGACGCATATTACAAGAAGTTCCCTTTGCGTTCGCGGTGTTGATCGATGAGATGTGATATACAAGAAAAAACCATCAATAATCTCGGGTTGAATTTACACGTAAACTGTGATTATACTTTTGTTTGGGCGGGTCTTTATGGTACAAAGAGCATCAAGAAGTTGTAAACTTCTTTCTTGCATTTTTCTTTAACCTAATGTATGGGAGGTACGACGAGGCGCACATAAGGGCGTGTTGATGGATGATTAATGTTATTTTACCTTCAAAATCAATTGAATGTGTAGTGCACAACACGGTAAATGGAAATGATGTAATGTAAAAATCAAAATAAATAATGGGAAGTAATTTATCATTCATTCTGCAAAAAAATCGAGGAAAGTGAAATGTATTACAAATTTATAAAAGCAGCTAAATTAATAAAAAAGAGAAAAGCAAAATTCAGAACTTTGAAAATGTAATGTCTCAACCAATGATCAGTAATGCTTTACTTAAACTGAAACCATCTTTAGTTTCCTGGAAGGCGATATCAATTGATTTGGATATCACGCGTGGTCTTCAACAGCGGTAAGCCTTGAATTCCAGTATGTGACTATAAAAGTAATAGGTCTGTCGTTCACTCTCGTCTTCTGACAATCGTTTTATAGATTGTATCTGTGAGCCAAGATAAGCTACACTATTTCCACGGAAATACCACCATTATCGCCATTGATGTTCTCTTTTTCCACATGTCGTACGGTGGATTTGTCATATGTCGTACCTGTCATTTCGTATCCCATATTTGCTGAACTACTGGATTCTTACGCTTATTGATTTCTTTGATGTAATGTGTTTTACAAACGACTTACACTAGTATTGTTGTTTCAAGTATCATCATCATCATCAATGACAGACAGTTTGGTTTAACCCATTTCAAATACCTTCCTTATCAATTAGGACAATAGTAGGACATTTCAATGAATACACTTATTTGAAGCTTAACTACAAATAATAGTTAATGAGTTTACTACAATACATAGAAAATTATTAAGTGTCAGTAATCTTTTTCATAGAACGATCAAAGTGAAGAATAATTTTTTAAAAGTTTGAACATAATTACATTGTACTCAGCTTGTGATTTATTCATGCAAAGACGAAAAAACTATGTAATTTTAAATTCGCATTCGCTGTCAATCACAATTAACTATGGCATGTGATACTAAATTGTTTGTGAAAAGAATCTTCACCTTATTACACATAAAATTTAAAAATAAGCCTCAATCGCAATCGAATTTTTCAGCTGGCAGGCGAAAAAAACTAAGAGAAATAATTTCTTTCCATAAACATCCTTTGAAAGGTTAATTGAGCTTTCTTGCAAAAACCATGGGAGCTGCCTTTGGTCAGTTAGCTGGAATTTTCGCCGTGGCGGACGAAGACCTGCGTGCAGGCATGTTTTGAAGATCTACCTCGATTTTTAACAATTCCTCTTCAGTTTCGCGACAAAATTGTTGGAATAGAGCTTTTGTATCGTATTGGTCTAGGAAATTTCAATGGGACGCAGCTGGAGGATCACGTACGAGGGAGTCATATCGAAATTCAGTCGCTTGAAATGGTCGTATTGAATTTTGACATCATTGCTTGTCGCTGCGAAGCTTGTGGACTCGATTTCTGCTTCCTGATATGTTTGCTTATGTTTCCCAGGTACTATTTCACTGTTTGGCGGGTTGCATCGACCTTCCGGCCAAGCTAACCACTTGTCGCTCGGTCTTCATTTTCAGCTTCAATTGGAACCTGAAGTCGCTCAGGGTTGTCGACGATTCGGTACCGGGTTTCGGATTTCGCTTCTTTCAGTGCTTTGATTGCCGTATAATAGTGCCAAGATATTCTAGTGGCAAAATAGTGGCTAATACGACATCCTCAAACTGACCCATGGGATCCGTTTTAGACGCTATGGGATGCAGTGTTTCGATCGCGCAAATAAAGTTGTTTCACGTTTTTGGCCATCACGTTTAGAGTTCAACTGATAGTGGAGGCAAATTTTGTCCAGGAACTTATTGGCTATTAATATTAATAATGCAAAGTTTGTAAAACCAAATTAAAGTTAACTCATAAAAAGTAAAAATAAAATGTATTTTTTTTTAATGTAAGCGTTAAGCTCCTACAAGGATTGTTTAGGTAGCGATATAATAAAATTATTTTAATTTAGAACATTTTTATTATTACACAATTATAGGGCCAGAATTTGACCACTCAGGCTACAGACAGACTACAGACTGTCGATCACTGCATCAAATGAATCGTATTTTCTAGACCCGTTTCGATCCGTCCCGAACTCAACAACATCTGAACCATATTAAATCGACTGTTATAATGTAATATAAAACAATTAAAAATCTTCTTTCCGGCATTGCTTTTTCATGCCACGAGCGATCCAATACCCCGCGCAATCTTAATTGTGCGTAATGAGAAAATTACCCACCGACAGCAAGCTGACATTTAACCGTTGACGAGTGTAATTTTTTGGGTAATGGTTATGGCCGTTTGGCACGCTCCGACCATTCTCACATCATTTCTCGGCAAAGGATCACGGCGATCACGAGGACTCTCTTGGAAAGAGTGGAAGAAGCACTCCATGTACGAAGGAACGGACCTTCGGAACTAGCTTTCGAAAACCAACCGTTGCAGTTTGTGGTATCAATTAACAGTAGCTATAACAAATCACTACGATATCACAATGTTACGGTAAAGTGTTAGAGCTCACTCTTATTTCACATTCTTTCCCACTTCAAATATAAATAAACAACATAGCTAATAGAATGTTAAGGAACATTTGCACAGCGCATCTTTAAATATGACCCCATTTCTTATTACTAAACCCGTTCCGTTCCGCTTCATCGCGCTACGTAGTAAACATCCACCTAATGATTCACCGTCCAGACAAGACCAAACATTCATCTTCTTGCATGTGCCGGTGTGCATCGTTTACGTTTATGACTAATAACGACCTCCTCGCTGGCGCGTAGCAGGAGAAAAATAAGAAAAAAGTGACGAAAAACGAACGACCATGAAGTCCAAATGTAATGAGATAAAAATATGTCTGATGGAGTGAAACCTATGAGAATGGATGATGGGAAAGCGGAGGCCACCACCACCAGAAGTACATCATAAATATAAGCCTTGGTTGCTGCATCCATTTAGGTTCATTCTTTTCATATCTTATTTTTATTGAAAACTGAGTCCTGCTCCTGGCCAGCATGGTTCGTGCAACGGGGAAGGCTCAGCCGAAGGTTCTGATAATGCCTGCCGGATGCTGTTAACGCCTACCCGCGAGCCAAGATGCACGCAGAGGCTATTCTCTTCGGCTGCTTGGGATAGCGTGATTCGGGTTTTATTTATTCGTCGCTGGTCGGTTTGGCCGGTTCAATTTCAATGGTTTTCTGACGATGCATTATCATTAACATTAACAGAGGGAACCATAATTACACACACACACACACACAAAGCCACGATCATCAGTGAAAGAAAGGTAGGTAGGGCCAGAAGGTCATTCCGGCATTGTCAGCATGCGTGTCAAGAAAGCACCAAACTGCGGGCAATCACGTTGACTTAAAGTTCATTTATTTGTCCAGTTTGTATGTGTGTACGTTTTTTCTTTTTTTTCTTTTGTAATTGGTATTGTCGCTTTCTTATCTCTCTACACTTAATGCTTTTTTTACAATATTTTCCAAATAAAACATCACCATTAACGCGAAACATTAATGCCCTCCAGCTCCTCGCCCCGTCCACTTGTCTTTCTCTCGTCCCGTGCTCGTTTGGTATTCCGTTTCGTCACCTTTGCAATTACCACCTCACCACTGATCCCCGCATCACTTTCTTCCCCGCCCCTGGAAAGATGGAGACAGTTTCCGGAGCAGTTCCATCTTTTCACCCCCTCCCCACCAGCTGAGACACATTCCCGGGTGTAAGTTCCCGCCCGGTAACAACGTCGCAAATGCGATAAATGCACCGAACAATGCCAAACAAAACCGTGTGCGGTAAAGTCAAGAGGCGTCACAACAACATCAAAACCCGCAAATGACAAACATAATATTTGCGAAAAATTATTTCACACCACCATTAACGCAGCCGAAGGGTGGCGATCCTCCCCCTTTGCCCTTCTATTTGTACAACCAGTTCTCGAGTGCATTTTGGAGTACGGAAGAAGAATCTCGGGACTGACAACAGACGGAGCTTTGGAGGTGACGTCTCCGGGGGGAGAGGCTGTGCGTGTTCCATTCCTAAAGTGCTAAGTATAATATATCGTCGACGCTCTCCAGATGCCAGAAAGCGCGATCTTCGCGATCCTCGATCGACGAATTATGATAGTTGAAGGTGTTTTTTTCGGGCTATAGCGAAAAAAAACATTAGCGAGAAGCTAATTGCATCACATGTCTGCATGGATGACGCTTCGCGATATCACACCCCCAAAACCTCGTGATGATGATTCAACTTCCACTGACCTAACTGTTGCCCTTATATATACAGACTATTGATTCCCTGTCAACCCTCCACACCTGAATGCTATAACCGTAGCTTGGTGGAGTAGGTCGACTGGACCGTCTTCTTAAACACATCCGTCAGCTCCGATATTTCCTCCTGCGTCATGGCACTGCGCTTACGTCTCATGTACAGTTCGTTGTAGTTCAGCTCCATATCGCTCAGGTCGTCATCCTCGGACTCGGACTCCTCCGCCGAACAGCTGCCGATCGATTCCGAACCATCATCACTTTCACTGATCAAGCGCAGTTGGCCGCAGGTTTCCTCTGCCTGCCGTATTAGCGAGTCCGGGCTACCGTACTCTTCGGTTCCATCCGATCTCGATCCACTACTGTTGCACCGTGACTTGTTCGCATACGGATCGACACGATGCGTCAGGACGAAGTGACAGTACAGGTCGTCCTGGTGGCGAAACGTTTCGTTGCAGTATCCACACCCGAACTTGATCGTATGATAGTGCTTCAGGCGGTTGTGCGTCATCAGGATCTCGAACGTGGAATAGCGCTGACCGCACAGATCACACACAAACTATATGGAGCACGGGAGAGGAAATAGACGACGGAACACACCAAAAACTGATCAAAATCTTTGTGCTACTTCGAAACACGGCTGGCGGTGGAAGTGTTCCGTATCCTTCAATGCACTCGATACTTACTTGCGTTTCAGACATGTTTTGTTTTGCACAGGAATTGTTGTTTTATCGATCGTTTACGATATCAAGTTTTCACTATTAAAAACACTTTCAGACACACGTTCGAACTGTCAGATAGACCACTGCTTTGTAACTAAACTTTGCTGAGCCCGGCCGGTAGATATCAGTGCTCTCTATATCATACTCAGCGTAGTGTAGGGTGTGTGTCTGTATGTGTGGAAATCAAGCTACCGATAACTGGGGGAACAATTAGCAACCACCTGCTAATATACTATCATTTCGGAACATAATGGCTGGTGGGAGTGTGTATTTTTAGCATTTCTGTTGTGAAGCCTCTCCGCAGTGACGTACCAGCGAGTTGAATGATTCAATTGGCCGAGCACAAAAGGTCGGTAAATCGATCAAAAGGGTCAATATTATTGACGCGGGCTGGTCCAGTTCCGAGATGTTACCGCGTGGTGGGCGGGAACGCTTGCCGTACGTTGTTACTAATGAAGGACACCGGGTCGATTCGTCGTCATATGACTTGATGATTAGAGCGATAGAAAATAGATCATCACAGCTAGCTGTTTGCTAATGCAATTGTTTGGGACGTCTGTAACCAAGCGGGAAGGGTAGACTAGAGATTCCAGAATGTTTGCATCGTAATCTAGGCCATCTGTAAATATTTTGGTCTACGTTCAAACATTTCCCGCAACAAGTTCATTCAAGGGTATCTCCAAAATATTTGTTTAGCAGCCCTTCGTACTGGTACTTGTTATTTTGATTTTATTACACCACGTGTGAATCTTTTTATTACGTTTTTGAACCCTGCCACGATTAACGGTCTGAGCAGAATTTCAAACCACATGTGAATCTTTTTATTACGTTTTTGAACCCTGCCAAGATTAACGGTCTGAGCAGAATTTCAAATCGAACCATTATACCACTTTATATCTCACACATAGATGGCGCTGCACAACAACCGAACGCACATGACAGTTCTCACCAGAGTGACCAGAAATACCGATTTATCTGTATTCCTACCGATTTTTTATATGCCTACCATCATTAAACGGCTTTGAAGGAAATCAGAAGGCATTTAAGGCCTTAGTCGCCTTAGAAGGCGAATAAAGATTTCAACCGAAACTTTCACGGCTGTAACGGGTTCTCTTTGAAATTTTTCAACATTTCGATTCAACGAGAACAGATAGCTTCCCAAGTGCCACAAATCCACTAAACGACCACTAAACGGCTTCTAAACGACTCAAGTTCTCTACCTAAACGGAATATAGAAAGACTTCGTTTAGCAGACGGCAAACGACTCATGCATTCTAAAAATAGCGAAAAAGCTGGTGGTGCTCTCTGTTGGTGGGATACCCCAACCAGTTGAGCTTCATCGCTTGGAGGAGAGCTTTCTCATTTCCTCTGTACTGTTGTATGGTTTCGCATTGAAGTTATGCATCGCTAGAACTAGAACGGCGATACGATTGTTTAAATACTAAACTCCAACGGAAACCACCAGCACTGAAGCAAGTGAGATTTGAGTAATGGTCGTTGGTGTTGATACCCACGTATCTGACCACACGACCATTCGTCTAGATTTTTGCTCAGAAAGTTAGAAGGCTATATAGATCATGATAAGATGAAACTTGTCGAAACACATTGCAAGAAAAGGATAGCAATATAATGATGAGTTGTAATACGCCATCTATTGATCAAACCAATGAAGCTGTGGAGCTTTCATTTTTTTTTCTATGGATATTCAATTTTTCAGTCGTTTAAGCTTAATCTGTGGCGCTTGGGTTACTATTGTAACTGCCAAATAGAGCAGTGACAACGCTTTTGGTTCCGAACCGAGAAAGCGTGTTTTCAAATCCTGATTTTTATAATCTGTTTTCTATGTTTTTTTTAATTATTTTTCTTGCTAAAATTAATATAAATAAAATTTATGTGAAGCAAAATTTCAATAGTACCTTTAAAAACACATAATATTTACACTATGTTCACCCTTCATTATCAGGATGGGAGAAATATGTATCTCATTTCTCCTTTTATTAGAGTTATCGAAATGAGTTTGATATAATAACACCTTTCAACGGGTTGGTCTTTAACAACCGAATAATGCAGACCATCTTTAATAAAGTGAAATAGCTCAGAGCTTAACGCAAGAGAACATAACACGTAAATCGTGCTATCGAATCTCACGCTCATATCTGGTAACACTACAACAGTGCAGTGCTGAAGACGCTTGAAAGAATTTGTTTTGATAGTTGCAATTTCAAATTTCAAATTAAAAGCGAAATTTTTCATTGACATAATTCAAAGGCATTTAATTACTGCTAAATGCACTGCTGATCGCCTTCAATTCGCCGGCGATTACAAGGCGATTAGAAGGCATTTAACGGAAATTTACGGGTAGGGAACCACCCTAAAACAACCGATTTTCCATTTATCCTACCGAAAATCACAGATATATGATTTTTCAGTCGTTTAAGCTTAATCTGTGGCGCTTGGGATGCTGTTTCAAGGATTGCTAACCTCATTTGTTACTTATCGCGCTGATGCACGTTTGTTTGCCTGGAACTTTTTAGTTTTATCCGTTAAAATTTAATGTTCATAATAAGTAGAAAATGTCAGTTGCGTGGATTCCGAGAATTGCTCGTCAAAGAAAATCACTTAAATTTGAATTTTAATCTCGCTGTCGGCGGTTAAAGCTTACTCGACAGACAAAGAGAATGAAATTTTCAGGCGAGGGGTAAGTAGAAACACACGGTGGGAGTCCGGCCCAAGATCGGATCCGAAGTCTGTTGTTTTGGGCTAAAAATTAAAAATGGCGGATGGAGCACTACCACAGAAAGAATGCGCTCTATTGCATGCCTTTAAAATGCACGAGGCGCTCTCACTGAAAAGAACGCTCGCTCGCGCTGTTTCATTGTATTTTCATCATGCCCCTTCCTTTCCGTTTCTTTCGGCTAGCGCTGCGCTGAATTGGTACCCCACTTGATTCCAGCGAGTTTCGCTGCGCTGGACTGAAACCCCCTCCCGCTCGTTTCTTTCTTAGCGCGCTGTGCACTTCCCTTTACACGGACTTGGTGCACCCGAATCAAAAGAAAAACTTTAATACATCAAACTTGGTTTATAAATATTTTATATTTTTTATTGCAAATAAAAGCACATTTCAATTCATAGCTTCACACAATCTTGATTCAAACCACACACATTATTTATAAAAGACGCACACTTTTTCATTCTCTTTGCTAGTAGGGTAAAAAGAAATTGATAGTTAAAATAATTGATTAAACTTAAATGGTTGCGTTTTCAACAGAGCTCCTGCCGAAATCTGCCAATATAATCTGGCCACACTGGTCCGCAGGTCAGGCGAGCTTTTGGCGGCCACCGTCGCAAAACCGTCGCAAAACCGTCGCAAAACGTCAAAACCGACGTCACAAGTACTGCAAACCGACGTCGCCAGCGCCTCCAAATCGTTGCGAGTTTCGCTCACTGGCGACGTCGGTTTGCAGCAAGGTGGATTAAAAATATCAGGTGGTGGATTAGGGCCTTTGGGGGGTCGCCATAGTTGAGGGACTTTACGTCATTTTAGAACCGTTAACCATTGGTTTCCGCACACAAAGCTTAGCAAATATAACAGATTTCTTTGTTATTATGTGCATTTTAGTGTGTCTGTTGATTTTATCGAAAAAATGTAATATATTAACAAAATATTTGATGATTTGTTTATGCTAAACGACCACTAAACGGCTTCTAAACGACTCAAGTTCTCTACCTAAACGGAATATAGAAAGACTTCGTTTAGCAGACGGCAAACGACTCATGCATTCTAAAAATAGCGAAAAAGCTGGTGGTGCTCTCTGTTGGTGGGATACCCCAACCAGTTGAGCTTCATCGCTTGGAGGAGAGCTTTCTCATTTCCTCTGTACTGTTGTATGGTTTCGCATTGAAGTTATGCATCGCTAGAACTAGAACGGCGATACGATTGTTTAAATACTAAACTCCAACGGAAACCACCAGCACTGAAGCAAGTGAGATTTGAGTAATGGTCGTTGGTGTTGATACCCACGTATCTGACCACACGACCATTCGTCTAGATTTTTGCTCAGAAAGTTAGAAGGCTATATAGATCATGATAAGATGAAACTTGTCGAAACACATTGCAAGAAAAGGATAGCAATATAATGATGAGTTGTAATACGCCATCTATTGATCAAACCAATGAAGCTGTGGAGCTTTCATTTTTTTTTCTATGGATATTCAATTTTTCAGTCGTTTAAGCTTAATCTGTGGCGCTTGGGTTACTATTGTAACTGCCAAATAGAGCAGTGACAACGCTTTTGGTTCCGAACCGAGAAAGCGTGTTTTCAAATCCTGATTTTTATAATCTGTTTTCTATGTTTTTTTTAATTATTTTTCTTGCTAAAATTAATATAAATAAAATTTATGTGAAGCAAAATTTCAATAGTACCTTTAAAAACACATAATATTTACACTATGTTCACCCTTCATTATCAGGATGGGAGAAATATGTATCTCATTTCTCCTTTTATTAGAGTTATCGAAATGAGTTTGATATAATAACACCTTTCAACGGGTTGGTCTTTAACAACCGAATAATGCAGACCATCTTTAATAAAGTGAAATAGCTCAGAGCTTAACGCAAGAGAACATAACACGTAAATCGTGCTATCGAATCTCACGCTCATATCTGGTAACACTACAACAGTGCAGTGCTGAAGACGCTTGAAAGAATTTGTTTTGATAGTTGCAATTTCAAATTTCAAATTAAAAGCGAAATTTTTCATTGACATAATTCAAAGGCATTTAATTACTGCTAAATGCACTGCTGATCGCCTTCAATTCGCCGGCGATTACAAGGCGATTAGAAGGCATTTAACGGAAATTTACGGGTAGGGAACCACCCTAAAACAACCGATTTTCCATTTATCCTACCGAAAATCACAGATATATGATTTTTCAGTCGTTTAAGCTTAATCTGTGGCGCTTGGGATGCTGTTTCAAGGATTGCTAACCTCATTTGTTACTTATCGCGCTGATGCACGTTTGTTTGCCTGGAACTTTTTAGTTTTATCCGTTAAAATTTAATGTTCATAATAAGTAGAAAATGTCAGTTGCGTGGATTCCGAGAATTGCTCGTCAAAGAAAATCACTTAAATTTGAATTTTAATCTCGCTGTCGGCGGTTAAAGCTTACTCGACAGACAAAGAGAATGAAATTTTCAGGCGAGGGGTAAGTAGAAACACACGGTGGGAGTCCGGCCCAAGATCGGATCCGAAGTCTGTTGTTTTGGGCTAAAAATTAAAAATGGCGGATGGAGCACTACCACAGAAAGAATGCGCTCTATTGCATGCCTTTAAAATGCACGAGGCGCTCTCACTGAAAAGAACGCTCGCTCGCGCTGTTTCATTGTATTTTCATCATACCCCTTCCTTTCCGTTTCTTTCGGCTTGCGCTGCGCTGAATTGGTACCCCACTTGATTCCAGCGAGTTGCGCTACGCTGGACTGAAACCCCTCCCGCTCGTTTCTTTCTTAGCGCGCTGTGCACTTCCCTTTACACGGACTTGGTGCACCCGAATCAAAAGAAAAACTTTAACACATCAAACTTGGTTTATAAATATTTTATCTTTTTTATTGCAAATTAAAGCACATTTCAATTCATAGCTTCTCACAATCTTGATTCAAACCACACACATTATTTATAAAAGACGCACACTTTTTCATTCTCTTTGCTAGTAGGGTAAAAAGAAATTGATCGTTAAAATAATTGATTAAACTTAAATGGTTGCGTTTTCAACAGTGCTCCTGCCGAAATCTGCCAATATAATCTGGCCACACTGGTCCGCAGGTCAGGCGAGCTTTTTGGCGGCCACCGTCGCAAAACCGTCGCAAAACCGTCGCAAAACGTCAAAACCGACGTCACAAGTACTGCAAACCGACGTCGCCAGCGCCTCCAAATCGTTGCGAGTTTCGCTCACTGGCGACGTCGGTTTGCAGCAAGGTGGATTAAAAATATCAGGTGGTGGATTAGGGCCTTTGGGGGGTCGCCATAGTTGAGGGACTTTACGTCATTTTAGAACCGTTAACCATTGGTTTCCGCACACAAAGCTTAGCAAATATAACAGATTTCTTTGTTATTATGTGCATTTTAGTGTGTCTGTTGATTTTATCGAAAAAATGTAATATATTAACAAAATATTTGATGATTTGTTTATGCACGAAATTTTAAATGTATGTGCATAAACGAAATATGTGGTCGCGTGGAGCCTCGAGAAAAATAACTTGTCACCACTGAGAAAAAATGTGCATCTTAGAATTGGCTTAGAATTCCAATTTTCAGATCGACACTTCAGAAAAATATTCATTTGTGTAACCGCTGAACCAAATCTAATCCATATCCTAGATAAAGGATGCATATTCTCGTGAGATGGAACTTTCATTTTGCGCATTTCAATCCCCTCTCCCCCCCCCCCCACATCCCGCTTAACACTTCTTTCGCTTTTACTTCTTTTAAGTTTTGAGTTTTAACCTACCGAAAACTACCGATAAAATTTTGATGCGCCTACCGAAAACCGCTAAAATAATCTGGCCACACTGGTTCTCACCCCCATGACATAACACATGGTTGTTTTTGTTGTGTAGAAAAGGTGTTTCGCGGTGCAAAAACGCATCGTGCGGTGCGCGCATTTTCTGCTCAATTTCATTGCATTTATCTGTGAAAAAAGCAAAAAGCATAGTAAAGGATGAACAATTTGTGGAAATCCATGTACCGATTACGGGTGCACTCGCGCAACCAGACGCTGGCGTACGGCAAAGTGTTCAGCGCATCGCAAAGCACCTCAACGCAGCCGGCATCGTCGGCGGGTGATACCGGTGCCACAGCACCACCGGCGAAAGAGAAGATCATAATCCCGACCCGAATCGAACGTGGCCCGACCGACATTCTGATGGCACTGTCCGCGACGGTCGGGTTCGATCCGACCGCTCCGCACTACAAATACCACGACGATCCGTACCTGATACCGACGTCGAACGCGAACAAGAAAACGTACGCCCTGGCGCAGGAGGCGGGACGCAAGGCGGCCCACTGGATACGGCAGGAGAACGCGAAGCTGTTCCGGCACATGGAAGCTGACCCGCCGGTGCAAGCGTTCGTACCGACGATGGTGTACAACGAGGAGAGCCAGGTGGAGACGACCGATCTGCAGCAGCTGATCGACAGCGTGGAGGTCAAGGACGCGATACTGGTGTACAATCTGCTGAAGAAGAACGGTATCGAGGTGGGAGATGAGCTGAAGCAGCAGCTGTTGGAGCTGCTCTGCTTCTACAACCACGAGGACACGCTGCCGGAACAGTTCATCGAGGAGCGTTGGTTCCGCCAAGGAACGGTTGGCCGCGAACGGCAGCGCAAAACGTGGAAAGACTTCGAGCTGGCGGAGGAACTATTCCACGGGCTGGAATCGAAACGGTCCGAGCACTACTGTGCCATGATCCGCGGTATGTCACGCTTCTTCCAGGTCGAGAAAGCCTGGGCCCTGTACCAGGAGACGGTGGAGAAGGGCATCGAGCTCGACACGAACACGTTCAACAGTCTGCTGCACATCGCCTCGTTCCTGAAGGAAAGCTACGACAAGCGGTGGGATCTGGTGTGCGAGGTTATGACTACGATGAAGCAGCAGGGACTGCGGCCGAACCTCGGTACGCTGAACGGGATTCTGCAGACGGTGACAACGATTGGTGGGTACAATCATCCGCGCACGTACGCGCTCAAAACGTTGGCGGAGTTTAAGCAGCTCGGTATCGAACCGTCCCTGGCGAGCTGGTACTACATGCTGGTCATCTTCTGTCGCGAACGGGGCCCGGTCAGCCACGTGCTGCACGACATTATGAACGAGATCGAGGGTAAAGAGTTTACGATCCAGGATCCGAAGGATACGTTCTTCTTCGTGACGGCGATGGACGTATGCCGCAACCATCTGCACGACAAGGAGCTGGCGAAGCGCGTCAACCAGCTGCTGCACCAGGGCGAAAACTACAACCTGATTGGCGATTCATACAAGGAATCGATATACTACCGGCACTACTTTGCCCTGCTGGCGACCACGGAACCGCTGGACAGTTTCCTCGAAACGTACCACCTACTGGTGCCGAACGTTTATATACCGGAACCGTCGGTGATGGAGGACATTTTGCGCTCGGTCGAGATGAACACCGCCATCGAGCACGTGCCGCTGCTGTGGTCCCACATGGTGCAGTTCGACCATACGGGGCGGGAAAATCTTGTCAACCTGCTGCTGCACATCATGGTCACGAATCAACCATCGGCGGACGAGCCGAAGCATGCGGAGCTGGTTCAGCGATTCGCCAACATTGCGTGGGACATGTGGAACCGGATGGAGGAGCGTGCTGCGGCACCGCGCGCCACCACGACGACCGGCATGCCCGGACCGATGCTGGGCGACGTGTTGCTGCTGTGCGCCCGGGCTGGGGACTACGAGAAGGCGACGGCCGTCTTTACCAAGCTCAGCAAGGAACAGAACTCGATCGTGGGTGAGCCGAGGATTGACGGGTTGCGCGAGTTTGTGAACTTGTGCGTGGCCAACAGAACGCCATCGGTTGCCCTGCAGTGTTTGCAGTACTGCAGCGAGAACGGGTATCCGGAGAGTGTGGACATTGGACGGCATATTTTCAACTCGTTCACGCTGGACCAGACACAGGTGTCGAAGATTCGCAGTCTGGTCGGTGCGGAAGCGGTTAAACCGAAGCAAAATGCAGCTGGAAGTGAATGAAGTCGCTGCTGCGTAACAACGAACGTGTAGGGAAAGCATGTACCATTTAGACGGCGAGGAAATAAATAAAACATCGTATTAGGTTAAACATATAAATAGATTATATCAAAAGAAGATTATTTCTAGAACGCAGAGCAAGTTGTGATATATCACACGATCTCATTCGAGGAATTGCATAAAATAACATAAAATACTTCCTTCCACGTATAAAGACACTTTTAATACAGGAACATTATCGTTTAAATTTAAGCAGCATGTTTGAAGACTCTCCGTGGTAAATTTGATTCAATTTATATGCGATGTCTCTCCTTCACCATTTGGTTGGTTGTGGTGTATGACTTACCAAAAAAAATCCATGAAGAGCATAGTGCCCTATACACCCGTTAAAATAACCAAAACGAAACTTGAGATTGGCAGTGGTCCTGCTCTGGATTATTGTAAATATTCTATGCATAATAGCCATCTTGTCTATGCTTGGTGTTACACATGCACTATACCAGCGGACGGCAAACTTTACGACTGAAAGAGCCAAATTCTACAATAATGTTCGTAGAGTTTTGCGTGAAGAGCCTAATTGTCAAACCAAGAGCAAAATTGTGTAAGTGATCTTTGAAATATACGAACTGTTAAAAGCCGTCATCTCGGTATCAAAGAGCCGCACTTAGCCGATCGCTGCACTATACGAGTCGGCACGTCGGTCATCTAGTCACCAGGTCACCTCTACAGTACATCACTCGTGGGTAGACATAAAGAAAATCTTAAACAACACTACGGACGCCTACATCCCATCTATGACCTAAATATATGGGAAATATTCGGAAAAATTGGCAGATCATGTGAATTCCTTCATAGTAGATATAATAGTTTCTATGAAAACAAACAATAATGGAGAGTCTGTCTCATCGAAAATAAGCATACAGTGGCTGCAACTTAATGCCGGACACACCATATTTTCATCCATCCTTATGACTTTGAGGCTTTCAGCGACGGGTCCTTAAACTATGGCCAACTACAACTTGCTTCAGGCAGTGATGTAACATTAAATAATAACAGTTATTGGCAGTAGCGAATGAAACGGTAAGCGGACTGAGCGGCTGCTGATGGTAAATTCAGCATATATAACAGAGGGTGCAGTAGGCTCATCGACGCCCTCCGTGCTCCATAGGGACCCGTGAACGAAGAGACTCATAGAGAGTAGGGGCCCCGTGATCGAGGGATCCCGAGAACCCCCGGGACAGAAACATTTAAGTTGTTTGATCAGCAGAGTGCCGAACATCTACATAACTTCCCCCTGCGCAACTACGAAGGTGTAAAACTTCCGTAAGGTAGAACGCTCCAAAAACGGAAAATAATAAACTGGGCAAGAAATATACTTTCACCACGTCGTGGCAACACCAAAATCTGGCTGGTTCGACGATGAATGCAGACAAGTGACCGAACGTAAGAACAATGCATACCGAGCAATGCAGCAACGGCATAGAACGCGGGCATGCGCAGATGAATATACACGGCTCAGACGCGAAGAGAAACTAGTTCACCGCTCCAAGAAACACGTATGGGATGAGCAAAGCATACGGGAACTGTGGGCTCAGTACTTCGATGGATTACTCAATGACCAGTTTAACGAACAGCTAGAGGCTCCACTAGTATATAGTGTCATGCTATTGCCACCTAGCATCGACCAAACCCAAAAGCTATCCGTCGGCTGAAAAATAACAAGGCACCCGGAACCGACGGAATTGCTGAACAGCTGAACTGGTCAGAAATGGAGGTGCACGACTAGAAAACGAGATTCATAAAATTGTTACTGAGGAGTGGGATAGCGAATTGATGCCTTGTGATAGGAATACCGGGATCATCTACCCCACATACAAGAAGGGAGATAGGTTGGACTGCAACATCTACAGGGGGTTTGCGGTGTTGAATACCGCCTATAAAATATTCTCCCTGATCCTTCAGGATCTTCTTGTCCCTCGCGTCGAAGAGATAGTCGGAAACTATCAAAGGGGATTCCGAAAATCAATCACTGATCAGATCTTCACCTTGCGGCAGATCTTGGAGAAGATGGCCGAATACAGACACGACACGTATCATCTCTTCATTGACTTCAAAGCCGCATATGATAGCATAGCCTGGGTAAAACTGTATGACGCTATGAGCTCTTTTGGAATCCCGGCCAAACTGGTTAGTTAGAACTGCCGTTCAACTGGCTAGTTAGAATTACTATGACCAACGTCACGACCAGAAGCCTACCAAGGGATCAAGCAGGCGGCAGAGAACCTCGGTTTGCAGATAAACGAGGCAAATACCAAACTGATGGTGGCAACATCAGCGGGCCTACCAATAAATAATCAGAATCTACGTAGGCGTGACGATAGGTGCAGATAGTTGAATGCACTTTTGAAGTCGTCCCACAATTCACCTATCTTGGGTCAAAGGTCAGCAACGACAATAGCATGGTACTTGAATTGTGCGAAAGGATGCTGTCTGCCAACCGGTCATTCTACAGCCTGAAAATCAGTTCACCTCGAAGAACCTGTCGCGGCAGACGAAGCTAGGACTATATAGCACCTATATAGTACTGGTAATCACATACGCCTCTGAGACATGGACACTGTCCAAATCTGACGAAACCCTCTTAGCCGCATTCGAGAGGAAGATGCTCAGAAGGATACTTGGCTCCGTATGTGTGGAAGGACAATGGAGGAGCTGCTATAATAACGAGCTATACGAGATCTATGACGAGATCTATATCTGACACCACTGTTCATCAGGCTCCAGTGGGCTGGTCATATAGTACGCATGGAAACGGACAACCAGGCCCGTAAAGTCTTTTGGCCGTCCACAAGGACAGAGGAGGCGTGGTAGGCCCAAATCGAGATGGCAGGATGGCTTGGAGACATCCACCATTAAGGTCGGGATAACGGATTGGCAGACGAAGGCGTGACCTCTTGAGCGGTTTCGGGCACTCCTTAGGCAGGACAAGACCGCAGAGCGGTTGTAGCGCCGGATAATTGATTTTATTTTTTATTTTATTTTATTATTTTATTATTTAAAATTGTCCGTCAAACTGGCTTAACAAAGTGTATACTTAATACTAGTTGACGAGAAGAAATAAGGTTGACGGGTACAGATTACATGGACTGGAGTGATGAAAAATCACGAAGGCGTGAACGGAAACGGGACACTGGGACATTGAAGTCAAATAATTGATAAAAGTTGTTGAAAGCCGACAGAGCTCGGAGAAATGGATCGTTCGAACCGTAGCGGGTCTGGCGGGATGGATAGGGAAGGTCTATCACGAAGGCGACAAGAGGGCGCATAGAGAGGAATGGTGGCGAATAAGAGAGATGGGACGTCAAGTTCATTTAACAGGAGTGCTGAGATGAAACTTGCACGGATGTGGGAATGTCTATATTCGATGTAACTTAATGTAATTCGGAGTAACCCAAGAAGGCGACAGCGGATAGGATATGAGCGAAGCGATTGATGAGAACCGGGAAGGAAGCGTCGAACAGCTACTCGAGTGAACTTACGCTGGACACTCTCCAGCCTGGCCATCGCTGTCGAGCCTGGAGGAGACCAAACAACGGCGGCGTATTCCAGGATAGGTCGGACCCAGCAGCAGTACAGAGACTTCAAGCATAGGGGATCGCGGATTTCAGAAGCGAGTCTTATAACGAGTCCCAATGACTTGTTGGCCTTGTTGATGACATGGTCAACATGTGTATTAAAGGAGTTTCTCGTCCAACCACACACCCAGATCCTTTACCGACGATACTCGACGTATGACAGTATCACATAGGGAATAGCTGAACGGAATCAACGCAGATCTGGTAATGAATGATGCACTGTCGGCATGTCACTACGCTACGGTTTTCCATGAGAAATTTAGATACTGGCCTGATTTTTTGTACCAGCAAAGCCAATTAACTGACTTTGATGCCTCAAATTTTAGCAAATAACTGGTGTAAACTAAAAGAAAAATTAAGTGTCCTTTTTATGGTCACCGCCACTGTATATGTTTTCATTTTAATTCAACGACAAAACGCATGTTCGTATCGGATTTCGAAGCTGATAAACGACCGCACTGATGTAGCCTTAACTCGTTCACACTCAAACATCAATTGAGCTTTTTTCTACTTCTACACCAAAAGAACCTCCAAATGGAAGTGTAAATAACAAACTTCCGATTCGCCCTGAAACCTTTCTTAAGTTCAACTTTATGAATAACTAATAATGTGCCAGCAGCTGCACTCGGAGGAGCGCACCGGCAAGCGCCATCGCAACACCGCAACAAAAAAGGTCAGTGTTCCGGCCACTGCCAACCGATCGTTTCACGCTTGGGACTCGCGGGGCTATAGTCAGTGAGTGTGCGCAAGCGCGCGCGCTCCCGCGAGAGTGTTGCTCGAGACACACGCGTGTTAAGAAACAGCATAAATGCTAGACTGACCTTCGGCTTAAAGGTTGGAGTTGGTGAGAGGGAGAAAGGGGGTGGGAAAAGTGCCTCGTAGGAATTATTATTTTTTTATGAGTATAGAACTCATACTACCCGTTATCGTTATCACGTTGATATGATAACACAGCTGTCCGAGGCCCCGAGTCGAGCCTTGTCCGCGCGCAGTTGGTAGTGAGTGCGCGTAGCTGATTGATTGGATTTCTACGTTCGGGAGAGCTCAGCCTTAATGTGTGCATTGTTGCATTGTTGTGCTTAGTACTGATTGCGTTTCTAAGCACCTAAAAGTATGGCTCGAAGAACGCTCAAACACTTTCAGGTGGGATGGTGGTTGGTTCGGTTGTGGCTAATGAGCGGTCTAATGATGCCGGTAATTGTGTACGCGTCCGATGAGCCGCTGCAAACGGCAAAAGTGTGTCAGTATATGCAGTGCACTGTTAGTGAGAACGATGGCGCGCAAGTGCGGCTACGGTTTAATCACACCATGTGGAAACAATACAGCGGTTCGTTAAATCGAGAGTTCGACTTTACCAGCTGGAGTTGGTCCGAGCTTGATAGTGTGGCGGAAGCGAACCCCACGCTGGAGGTCACTTTCAATGGCCTGGAAGTGCCGCACGTCGATATGTGAGTGATCCATCACACTTGGATTTAACTAAGACACAGCGTAATTGGCAATCAAAATCATTAGCAACGATTTATGTTTAGTCTGCAGGGACATGACGGCGTGGTCAGCTTGAATCTGGACGAAAATCAAATAACCGTGGTGGAGGCAGAAGCGTTTGTCAATTTCAAAATGTTGACCGTGCTGTCATTACGCAGAAACATGATAACAGCGGTGAATGGTATGTGATACGCGATAAATCAACCCCCTGTGCGTTTCCTTCTCGTTAATTGTGATTGCGCCAGGGTTTTGCAAAGCGTGATAAGTAGAGGAGTCTTATCACACCGACAGTGTAAAAAAAAAAATAAACAATTCTGCTCTCCTCTCCTGTTAGAGTTATTTTATCTGCCCAACAAACTCCAACGGCTGGATTTATCGAACAACTGGATCAGCGAAATCAATGGCTTCAAATCATTCACCTGGGGTGAGCTAAGGCATCTCAACCTCTCGCACAATCGCATCGAGGCGCTGCGCACCGAGCTGTCCAAGCTGGATGCACTGGACACACTGGACTTGTCTCACAACTCCATCAAGAAAGTTGACAGCAAACCTATCATACTGTCCCGATCGCTGCGCAGGTTACTTTTCGATCACAACAAATTCACCGCATGGCCGTTCGATTCGCTACCGGATACGTTGGTTGAGCTTTCCCTAAGCTTTAACGAGCTCGAAACGACGAAAGAGGGCCACTATGTACGACATCTGGATCTATCGAGCAATCGATTGGCGAGCTTTTGTGGACACTGTTATCCAGCGCTCGAGGAGTTAGACTTGTCGGGCAACTATTTCGACACCATACCTAAGCTGAGCAATGCAACAGGCAACAGCATCCGGAAGGTTTCTTTCAACCGAATGCCACACTTACAGTCCGTGGAGAAGACTGCTTTCGAAGGAGCGGGTATGTGAGAGCACCTGAAGACTCTTTTAAAACATACTTTAATCCCTGAATCTTGTTTACTCTTTGCAGCAAATCTGCAGGAGATTGAGATTTCCTTTTGTCCTCGACTTTCCTACATTGAGCCACACGCGTTCACTGATCTTAAGCAATTGAAAAGGGTAAGAGAACCATCACTCCACACCAATCGTGGATTGCTCACCTAAAGCGCCTCTCTTTGTAGCTTGATCTCAGTTACAACGCACTACAGCAGGTGCCGGAAGATATGGTCCACTGGAAGCAGATCACCCAAGGTGTCGATCTGCAGGGTAATCCGTTCAACTGCAACTGCTCGATGCAGTGGTTCGTGAGCAAAGTCATCCCGGCGATGCATTCCAATCGCGAGCTACACAAACTGTTCCCCAAGCTGCGCTGCGCTGAACCGCCCATGTACAAAGACTATCTCTTGGTTTATCTAACCGTGCACGACAATTTACTTTGCCGCAAGTATCGTGAAATGGATCTGCCCGGCATGGAGCAGGTGGTACAGTTGATGCGAGATCATCGACAGATGCAGATGGTGAGGGCACAGAAAATTATACTGGCCTGCCTGATTGTCGGTATCATTGCGATGAGTCTCTACTTGGCGTACCTTAAGCTCAATCGGCCTCGGTACCGGGTAAGACCGATCTACTACCAGTGAGTGTTCAAAGATTATAGCGTTTAACTGCAAGGGCGCAAGCATGACAAATCTTAACTTTCGTTAGCTTTAAGTCGTAAACAAAACTAATACACGAAGCACACGTGATATAAGAAGAGCCCCTTTTTTCGTTTGTAATATGTTTCGTCTTTTATTTGACATTCAACATTCGGGTTTTCCAATATATAGTCTGTCTGTTGCTACCATCTCTACACTCTGCGAACCTTGCGCGCAGGAAGTACACTCACACGCACACACTTACACAACGTTCTCCGGTACTGCTGCTCGGAACTAATCTTTGTCCTTTTCTATGCTCACATCTGACCACTGCTAAAACGTTAAGAAGCATTCTTGATTCCCTTTTTCTTCCAACTCGTATTCGATTATAGATTAATGATACCTCCCGCAGGGAGCCGCTAATGATACGCGCTTTTGCAAAACAAAGAAAGAAGCAGCACAACGCGCACAACAAAGTTATAAAGTTATTCCAAATCCTCTGTCTTTTCTTGTGTTAAGTTTTTCGGCTTTTTTCCGGCAACAGCATAAAATTTGGAGGGTGGGGAAGGTATTGTTTAAATATATTTGTTAATTTTAGCCTTACTGAGAGCTTTGCTATATGCTTCTAACGTATCTATCATTCGATAATGGTCGTTTTAGCAATGGGGTTTGGATATATTTCTTTCTGCATTTCATGTTGCCAAACGTTGCGATAATTTCAATGCTTTTTGCTTTTCATTTTTTTGTGTAATCGGTTTTAATATATAGTTACGCCACGTGATCGGTACCACACTCCTCTTCAAACGCCTGGATTGATTCTATTCGATTGATCGGTTAGATGCTGTCGTGTTCAATGATATATTTATATAGTGTTGTATGATTGTATTTCCAAGGAAGAAACTTGCTCGCATTGTGAGCCATCGATGTTGGTAGGTTTAAACCACGGTCGAAACGAGTATGAAGTACCCACGGCAATTAATTGGCGTACAGCATGGGGATTAAATGTTTGTAGCTTCATCGGTCGTCTCGAATGCGACTTTCGCTACTCATTTCTTGTTCTATAGCCAGAGTATAGTGTATTGTTTTGTTTATAACGGTTTCCTAACTAAAAAAAGAGTTCTATCATTTCCTCTGTTTGCTCTGATATTGCCTTTGTAAATGTAAAAGTCCTGTATAAGAAACTGTGACGCATTCTCTTATTTCTACCCCGGGTCGTTGGTCGTTAACACGTGGGCGGGTGTGCGCTACGGTGTTGTCGATAAAACGCATCAATTGCTTTCGTCGTTTGGTATTTGATACAGCTTGATACAGCGTGATGCATGTGTCTGTGTGTTTAAAGAGAGCGCGCGACCCAACGGTGTGTTCCAAATGGTGTTCCAAAACACTTAACCAAAACCCTATATTACTGTTCCCCTCGAGTAAACCTATCTTTGAGCAGTGTGTGTGTTGTTGTGATGCAATTGTAGTAAATTGCGAACGTTGTGATGGAAAATTTGCGAGAAACCTCTCCATTTCTGTGTTGTTTTTTTACAACATTTTGACTAAATATCTTAACACGTATCATCACCTGCGTGCCTCATGGCCAGGTGAGCGTTTTGTTGCTGTTGTTGTTGAATATTTGGTTTATCTATCAACAGTACACGATCGAGCTGTTACTAATGTGTATTTTTTTCTTCTAGTACGGTAGAGAGTACGTAAATGGCGCTAAAATATCGCATTAAGCAGTAATATAATCCTCACTCGCTACAGAACATTGCATATGTTTCTCTTTTAGGTTAAAACAAATTTAAAACTGCAATCCTGACTCATGCTCCATCCTTTCACTCTCTCTCTCCACTCTTTCTCTCTATCTCTCTATCTGTCACTATTTATATGTCTATGACTTTATCATAACCAGGGCAGGATGGTTAAGATGATACTCCATCCCGCATTCCCCCGCAGTAGTTCCTGCCACACATTTGGTGTATGCTATTAATTGTTTGTTTGTTTGTTTGTTAATCTACACTACGGTCTCTGTTCTGGCAACGAATACATTTTTTAAAATGCTTCACACTATAATTAACGCATTGATGCGGCGTAAACTATTTCCCTCCCCCAAACGCGTTCCGCTTTCTTTTTCTATACTCATCTTTATTCCCACTTTACACACAGCATAGCCAGCAATACAGTTTAAATGTTTCCTTCCCTTCTACCTGACTTGTTTTTTCGTTCAATCTTCTCGTTTGTCTAGTTTGTTGCATTCGTTTTGTGCATAGGTTTAAGAATTAAATTAGATTTACATTCTGTGCCATGTGTCTTTTTGTTCCTCTACAATGTTTCTCCCTCTATGCGCTGTTTCGCATGCTTCTCACACAACAAATGTGCCATCGATTTATCGAACTCTTGCTACACTTTGAAATCGTTATACGATTATGTTTTCCTTTTTACTAAACCGCTTCTACCGCTAATAACCACACGGTAAATCTATAAAATTATTCAATACAACTCGGGGCAAAGGATTACACAGAAACTACACATTTAAATATCAAACAAAAAAACACCGTTTGCTCTATTCACTGAAACCTCCAGGCGCTACATGATAACATGTAGCACGGGAATTGATTGCAATGTTTGCTTTCATGACACTATATATAATACAAAAACGAGTGGAACATAAACGGACAACATAAAACAACAACTGGTTGCGGGATTCGTTATTGCAAACACACTTATCAAGGCAAAACGAAGAAGAAGCAAGAAAACAAAACAATATTGGCTCTAGAGTTTGCTGTATGATAACTGATTATACGTTTAATATGGCCTAAGCTTTTATGACGCTTCCGGGATTCATTAATCCTTCGCTTATGTCCTTTTTGTTGTCTACCTCATGGAATGAAGACTTTCCTTTTTGCTGCTAAAAAGCGTATATTAATGATAGTTTCTTTGCCTGAAATGTTTATTGCGGGCATTTGTTTTTGATGTTGCTTTGCGAAAACTAAACCCCCGGCGTTGAGCTTACGATCTAGAACTGCCAGATGATGCAACGCTCTCTCCTAACGCATTCGCCGCTGCTGATCTCAATCGAACGTCGTCCAGTTGTTGAACGAAGCTTTGGTCGGTCCGTTGTTCACGATCTTGCTACCACCATTGCAGCCCATCTGTCGCCCGTTGGGAAGAACCTGCGCATTAACGGAAGCATTGGTCGTACTCGGTTGGTTCTCTCCCTTGCCAGTGCTACCGTTCACGTGCAGCAGTGCGGGCGCTTGCTTTTTTGTGCTACCCCCGTCCAACAGTGAAAACTTGTCTAGACCATAGTTTCGCAGCAGTTCGAAATCGTCCGAAACATTGCTTTCCCGGGCACCGGCACCAGCACCAGTGGATGACGCTGTGTTGCTAGAGGGCCGCTGTGATTGTCCATCGCCTGCCGCCATCGTCCCTAGTAGTGTCCGATGGAATTGGTGTTGTTGTTGTGATGGTGGTGGATGGTGGGCGGAGTGCGGTGTAGTGGCGACGTTTTGTTGGTAAAGCGGTGTAAAGTAAGGATAGATGGGATTATTAACGCTCAGGCCGGTAGGCATCGTTACGCCGGACGCCGCGACGACATTTGCCAAGCCGGACGCATAGCTGGAGGGTGGTGTTAGTGCTGCTGAGCTGGAGGGTAGAGCATGCGCGTTGCCGGCAGCGGCAGCGGCACCACCGATCGGTCTGGCCCGTTCATTGAGCGGATCGAAGTCCTCCAGCTCGAAACTCGAGTTGGTGGTGTCGAGCGTGATTAGATCAAGGGATTCATCGTTCACCGCCGGCGGGGTTGTGCTGCTGCCCGTCCCGGACGTGGACGCGGGAAAGTCCGGCATGTCACCGTTTTGAGACTGCGAAATATAGGGCGATAGGAGCGTGAGAACACGGAGCGGTGTAGCAGTACGCGGGTGTGTGAAGGGGGGAGAGGTGAATGTGGATGTTTTGGGGGTGCACAGGGTAACAACCGGTTTCCCTAATGGATGGATAATTTAATGGGGGGAGGAAATCGACCAATCGACCGAAATCACTGAAGCGATTGATTCGGCAGATTTTGCTCAATAAAACGTTCTACTAAAACCAAAAGCACGGACACCACGGAGCAAACTTGGCTTATACTAAGATTACAACGAAAAGTACAAACAGTACGAGTCATCGAAGAAGTTAAATATACGTTACACGACTCAAGATACTTAGCAACTGACGCACAAATCTAAATCCACATTACTCAAGTAAAAAGCATTTAAACGTAAAACTCGTGCCATAAAAGTCGAAGCAATCAAATCAAAGCGCATCGGCGCAGTTAAAAATTATAAATAAAAAAAACAAACAAAAACACAAAGCTCGCTTGAGAAAATGAGATAAAAACCATTACACTAACTACTAGCAATAAAAGTCTACCAGGCAGTAAAACATATTCGTTTAGTAAGAGTCAAACAGTAAATTAAATCCAAAAATGAAAACTGAAAGTAAGACTACCGTTTAAGATTATAAAAATATAATAAAATAGAAAGACGATAACGAACCAACTATAAACGGTAACCCTATTTAGTCCAGACACTATTTCTATTCACCGACTAGACTAAATGAAAGACTCAGAAAAAGCGTTTGTATACGTTTTTGATGACAGTATGACCAAACACCGAAGCAGTGAGAAGATATAATTTCCAAGCGATAGAGAATAGAGAAAGTAATACACCGAGAGAGAGAGAGAAAAAAAAGAGCTCAGATGATGCCCCACCGATAGATGATTTTGGAGATGATCGTGTATGCATGGTACTAATAATATTTTCTTCCCCAAAAAGGCTTCCCAGGATATGTGTGTGCGAATGACGACATGAGAACGAAATGACAAGAACGATGATCATGAGACGTGAGTTGATTTGATGTGAAAGCATGAAAGCAAAACACAAAACTGTGCCACACATAACAGCGATCGTGATGATCTCGACAGATTCTCGATGGTATGAGAACATAATGGAAAACACATAACACACATAACACAAACCCCCATTTACCCATCAGCATTACCAGTACGAGATCAGAGTCTCGCCTACCCTTGAAAAAACAAAAAAAACATAACTCCTTGCACAAAAATGTCGCAGGCAGAGGAAGTTAACAAGTTACAAAAGATCAAGCCCACGTAACACTAACACTCATCACAAGAAAGGGACACAAAGAAGAGTAAAAACGGTTAGAAAGATAGAAACAGGTCTTACGATAGTATTCATATGATTGAAGTTGGTGGAAAAAGTGGTGGGTTAGCTGGGCGGCAGCAACAATCTCTGCAACTCCCCGTTTGTCGTTTGTTGAAAAGATGTTTTGCTTGGTTGGGGGCTGGAGAGGCGCGTAATTCGATATTCGCTGTGTGTATGTGTGTGTGTGTTTGTCACAGGACGTCAGAGTGACAATAAGAAGGATCGATCATCATCGTTCGTCATTCGCTCGCAGGAAAGGTTCGAATCGCTCTGTCGATTGCACACACCGCTTGAGGACGACGCGGGACCTTAAACATCCTGTTTTGCCACCGCTTGCATGCTTAGCTTACGTTCGATCTTAACCCGCATCTACAGGAGTATCCACACGGAGTCAAACAGTTTGGATGTTGGTGGTTGAGGTTGGAGTTTAGAGGAAGAAGACAAGATCAGCGCAGGATCGTATCCAATCATTATGCGTATGCGTATATACGGGGAAAGGATGCGTACGGGATTGGCGGTGTGTAGAGCACGAATGAAGCAATATCGAGCAATACGCGCACAGCACATAATAATTAGAAAGCGCAGAAGAAACAGAGGGAAAGAAGAAGGACAATGGATAAGATAAGAATTAATTTCCAATATTAAGCGTCTCTGGAATAAATACCAACTGTTGGAAATAAAAGAGACTTGAAGTAAGAACGGGAATGTGTCCAAGAATGTGTACTACACAATGCTATGGGATGGTGGAAAGAGATCACTAGAAGATCTTGAACGCTCAACTCAAGGGAAGGGAGGGTAAGGTAAAGAGTTGCATCACGCAATAGAGCAGCAGAAAGCAGTGGAAGGTGTGATAAAGGGCAAGTTTCATTACCTCTTTGCGGAAGGTGGGCTTCGGAGCAAGCGGTGGCCGTTGCGGTGGCTGCGGCGCTTGCGCTTTCGGTGGATATGGCAAGGTATAGGCATGCTGCAGGGGTGGCGTTTTGCCGGCCACTGATGGCTGTACGATCTGTTGCTGTTGCTGCTGTTGCGCTTGGGGCAGCAGTGGCGGTAGGATGTGATTGCTATGCAACGTGCTATTGGCCGTGGGAGAGGGCTCCGGCTTGCGAACCGCTGGCTGACCGAACGTCATGGACATACTGGTGGTCGTAGTGGTGGTAGTCGCAGTACCGCCCGTCGCCCCATGCCCACCGACTGTCGCCGTAGTCGTGGTCAGTGTAATCAGCTGCTCCTCCTCGCCGTCGTCGAGCTGGAGGATATCGTTGCGCCGGGCGGACGAATCCACCGGCGCCTTCAGGGGCGGTGGAGGCGGAGGAGAAGGTAAGGGAGGTGACTGGTCGATGATTGAGGGGGAAGAGGTGGGAGCGCCCGCCGGGGGCTTTGGCTTTGGTGCGGGAGGTATGAAGTTGTTGTAGGTACGGTAGGGCGACGAGTTCGACGAGGAAGACGACGGAGGTGACATTGGCGGGGGAGAGATCTGAATGGCGGCCAGCGCGTCGGCCGCCGATTGGAAGCGCCTGGGCGGTATCGGCGGACACGGTGCGTCCGGCGACAGGTCGAAGTTAGCCTGCTCGTCGTCGTGGTAGTCGCCGCTGCCATTGTTGTTGCAGCAGGCGGGCCGCGCCGGAGATCCGCCCGGATCCTCCAGATCTAGGCCCAGCAGCAGCGGCTGCGCACCGACTGCCACCGACTCCTGTATGCGAGGTAGCGCGTTGCTGCTTCCGCCCGGCGGGCTGACCGGTGCGCCCGCCCGGGACGATGGCCGGCTGCCGTTGCTGCCGCCGTCCGCACTGTTCGTCGGCTTGAGCTGCAAGGGGGAGGCACAAATGGATTGCATATCGTCGACATGGACAGTGGCGGGGAGAAAGGACCAAAATAAGAAGAAAGAGAAAGGGAGAGAAAGAGAGAGACATAACAACATAACACAAACGCACATACACGGGGAAACAGGGGAAAACAGACCCACACAAAGATAATATGTGTGTATGATTGTGTGTGTGTGCGTGGATGTATGTGTATATGTCGCAAGTGTAAGTAACACGGATGAATGGATGCGTGCAGGAGTTGACCCGGAGGAAGAACAAGATAGATTGGATTGAGTGATGCGCAATTGCTCTATTCACAGCTAAGATGGTAGATAATGGAATGATGAAGGCTGCTTACACAGTAAAATGGGGCCCCATTGGTTAACATAGAACAGAGCGTTGTTGTATGAGCCACTAAACTGTCTCCCCAAAACCGAAATGAGAACGGAACGCCCGTTTGAAACCCGCAGTAGAATAGAAAAGGTAGAATAAATTTGCTCCAAAAAAAAAACGAATAAAATGTTCATGTTCACCGGCCGAATAACAGTTTGAATTTAGATAACCAATTCACCGCAACAGAGACTCGCCGACATAAACAAAGATTTAACGGAAATTAAATTTAGATTAAATTGTATCGATCGGACAAACAAACTACTGCACTCGTTATAATACTACTTGCACACACACACACACACAAACGCACGGACAGTGCACGGATGCGGAAAAAACGATGATCGGTTCCGGTTTGTTAGTGTTCAAATGGTGTACCAATATCACACACATCGTATCGTATTACACGCTGGTCACAAACGCACCAAAATGCTCGCACACAAACGCAAACTCACACAAACTCATTATTGTGCTGATATTGCCCACAAGCATGCAAAGATATCGTTTGGCTTAGCTTCGTTATCGGCCGTTTTAGTTCGAAAGTAGTGCAGCAAAATAAATGCAATAAAATAAAAAGAAACAACAACTCGTGTGGCATGGTTGAAATTAGAAAAATAAACATAAAATATGAAAACTAAATGAACGACGTTACGGAGTCATACAAATGAGCTCCACACATGGACGCAAATTATAAAGGTAACCGCTCTAACAGTGACCGTAGAAAAAAATCTAATAAATAATACATCCGTCCAATTCATTCATTGCAGCGCCCTGTCTCCTCCAGCAGACATTCTAAATGTCTGCAAAACGCAAAACTGGAATGCGGCGGGATAGTAGTTATTGACATGCTGCCGCTGCTGCTGCTGCTCGTATACTAAAAACAAAAGGAAAAGGGATCGCATGCCTACTCACATTCCGATTAACGGCGGGCGATTTGAACAGCGTCAGATGGTGCTGCATCTCCTGCCACAGGTTCATCTCGGACGATGAGTTCGAGCTGGTCGGGCTGAGCGTCGGGCTGCGGATGTCGCTCGCGCTGCTGCTGGTCATGTGGTTGTTGTTGCTGTTGCTATTCGCATAGCTGTGATTGTTGTTCATGTGGCTGGTGCTGCCAGCAGCACTGCTGCCACTGCGGGTCATCGCGGCCGACGCACTGTGATACCCAGCACTGCTACTGTTGCCCGCGCTGCCGACACCGCCATTGCTCTGCGGAAGCGACTGGTGCAGATGGTGATGGTGATGATTGCTGCCCAGCAGGATATGTGGCGAGTTGTGCAGTGAGGTGGACGAAGGTGTCAGCATATGGTGCGGGTTGTGCGTGTGGTACACGTCGTCGGGCAGGGCGATCGTCTGCGGCCGCTTGTTAAAGACGGGCGAGTTCGGTGCGGACTGATGGTGGCCACCGACGTCGTACTGGTGATGCAGGTGCAAGCTGCTGTTGCTGTCGAGCTTCGTCTTCGGTGGTGTCGTTTCGCGAAATTTCGACCGCAAGCCTTTGTATGCGGTTTTGACGCCTTTGCCACCTTCCTTGACCTAAAAGATAAACCAAACGATTAGTAATGCAATACAACACCACAATAGTTTAACATCGGAGGGGCAATTGCCCGCACTGAATATATTTATACAAAGCATAAACAACATGCCACGTAGAACGAGAGTTGAAAAAACAATAACAAAACCCACTCACCGATTTGACCGCCGAACGTACAGCTGGATTAGTCTAGTGAAGCAACAGCATAGCGCGGCAGCAGAGGTAACAGCAATATGGCAGCGACAAAGCCCCGCGGGAACAGCGACGAAATACACATCACCCGCACACAAACAGCCAGGTCAAAAATCATCCCCCAAAGCGGCCGGACACACACGCAGTGAGAAACACACACCCGGAAGGGGAGAGAGGGACCGGAATCGGTACCATGAACAAGGAACAAACATTTCATTATCCACGTGTTGATAGGCGCAACCGAACGTGTATGGGAGAGCACATGCACCATGATGTTTCGTGTGTTTCGTGTATGTCGATGGATTGGAGCGTTACACCCAAGCACAACACCGGTCCAGAGCGCGAGAATGATGGTTTCGGGTTTTATGAAGGTAGAAGGTAGTGTATGAGCCAGATCCGTTAAAGAGATGCGATGTGATGCGGAGAAAAGACATGTAAAAGATGCAGAATGGTGAGATTCGCGATCGATTGATGCATTGACGTAAGGAAAGAAAATGTAATCGAGGAAGAATTAACAAATGAAGGATGGTCAAGAATGAAAACAATTCGAACGAAGAAAAGACAAAAGAATACAGAGACAAGCAAATCGGTCGCATAGCATTGAAACAAACTCATCATTTACGAATTGATCGCAAGCAATTCTTTATTGTAACATCTTTGAAGATGATTGGGTAGCTTTAGAATACTTTATCATATATTACTAGCTGTTGGATGTCGACAGAAGATAAAGCAAAGTAAGGGTTGGATCTATCACACAATCGGATCAATTTAGTATACTTGTTTTGTGCGTTATAAAACTACAATAAAAGTACGTCACACGTATGCATACGCTATAATCACTCATCGGAATGTTAACCGCGGCTACTACTGAAATCACAACACTTTATCGCTTTTCCATTTGGATGGTTCTTTTGGATATGTTTAGGATCACTATACTTAAGCTATCGTGAAGCACTATTGCCATTTAATACAAATAAACAAAATGCGATAAAGATTAAAGAGGTGAAACAGAATACGAAAGGACAGGCAACGTGCCAAACCGAACGAAAACCACAAACAAGGACAGTGCGCTTAATAAAATAGGAAGGGAATGGTGGTGGTGGTGGGTGGCAAACAGTAATGGAAATTGTGGTCACTACCGAACAACCAACGACACTACCTTGTCCTTGAAGTTTTTCAGCAGATCCTTGTACTGTTTCGTCTTGCGGCCTGACTTTTCCGCGTACCGGAAGTACTCTACCTCGAACTCGTCCGAAAATCCCTGCCCAGTGTTCAGCATATCCAAGCGTTCTTCGATAAACTGTGCAGAAGGAAGGGTGACGAAAAAGGCCGAAGAATTATTACAAATGTTAGCAAGCAAGGTTGTTGAGATCGATCGTGTACGAACCTGTTGAAAAATCTGCAAATCCAACATCTTATCCAAAAATGGCCGTAGATGCGACGGTCGCGACTCGATGAAAGTCTCCGGATCGAAGGTAATTTTATCATTAAACTTTACAGCGTCCCGATACCCACCAATTAATTGCACTAGAATACCTGCAAACAAAACAAACAAGCATTAGTATCAAATGTTGAACAGTTTATACAAAACAAGTCCCAAAAACACAAAATACCTTACCTAGAAATATCTTTGAAACCCGATCGCCCCGATGATCGGCCTGATTGGACAGCTGCTTCTTCAGCGAGCTGACCAATTCCTGGGGCATACTTTTCACATCGTCGAACGGTGTTTCCAGCGTTCGTTTATCACAGTTCAGTATGACGACGTCACCGATTTCCTCCCTTCGCAGCGTGTCGTACACCGCCTCCGGTACGCCGATCAGGAACGGCATCGGCGCGGCCAGTATGTCCTTCATCTGCATCGGCAGCACCGATATGAATATGTGCTGCCAGACCATCGGATAGAGGAAAGCGTTCGCCGCCTGCACGCACGACGACAGGATGTCGAGCCGGCGCGAAACGAAGATGATGCGCCGCTCTGCCAGCATGGCGGCAAATATTCCTATCATAAATTTTGGTTCCACAAAGTTGTAGTATTGGTTGAGATTGTGCTGTAAGGATGGAGAGAAAGAGAAACCAACCTAGTTAGTTGTGCCAACTTGAGGTGCCAGCTCGAGCCATCACCCAGCTACTTACGTTCTCCGGAATACTGGGAAGCTGAAACTGCTGAGGTCTTTGGAACAGGAACGTTTGGGAGGCGCGATCGTAGTGCAGCTTCAGGCAGGCGCCCGGCTCCGGAACGCCCTTGTTGTACGATTCGGCGAGAAACGAGGCAAACTCGTTCGGGCGGTTCTTCCGGATGTCGGCCAGCACGTTCAGGAAGCGCATGAACGTATCGTGCCACGGCAGGTACGTGATGATCACCATCGCCGTGGGTGATTTTGGATCGTGCCGGCAGAACCCAAACCGCCATTTCGAGTCGATGTTGGTCAGCACGAACGAGTGCACTTGAATGGTTCGACTGTTAAGTAGAGAGGAAAACAGAGCAACCAATAATTAAATCGGGGTTAATATGAAGCAAAGTATTACAACAGTCCCGGTGTTCTAGTTTTAATGGTACGTTTAGGTGTTTTTTTTCTTTTCTATCTTATAATGTTGATATTTTATCCGTTTTTAGACATGTGTCAATGTCTGATTGTATTCTTCAACGGTATTGACTGTCCTTAATTACATACATCTCCAGAGATTCATAAACCTTTAGAGGTGTATGAATTTAAAAGTATTGAATTTGCACGATCCCATTATGCATTGGTAAACTCGCACGACTTAACAACATGCACGTCGTGGGTTCAAGCCTCGCATGGACCGTCTTCCCGTAGCAAAAAAACTATCCGACTGAGTGGTACTTGACAAGCAGTCTCGATAGTCTGTATAGGCAGGCATGACTACGTAGGTTGTTATACCAAGAAGAAGATTAATACACCGTTTTCGAAACCAAATAAACAATGTAAAGCTGTTTTTGAACATTGTTCAACTATAAGTAAACATTTGACGTCTAACTGAAATACTGATGCTTTTTTGAACATTCTTGAATCCCAACTTGCTTTCCCCAATATTAACATTTCTTTACATTGCCTGGGGCATTTTACATCGCTTCTGCTATGATAATTTTGTAACAAATTAATTTTTTTTTATTTTTATTTTTTTTATTTGATTTTGTGCTAATTTAATAATCAATTATTAGTTTTGATGGTATCGGGATAAATCATTGAAAGTCTAAACTCCATATAGAAAACGGATAAAGTTAGGGGTATCACTTGTTACGATTGAACGAAGTACAGAATAGCATCAGTATTTCAGTTAGACGTCAAGCCTTTACTTATAGTTGAACAATGTTCAAAAGCAGCTTAACATTGTTTATTTGGGCTCGAAAACGGTGTAAGAAACTCTGAAGCTGAATCTTTGGAGATCCCTAGACATTCATGAATCCCTAGAGATTCGTGAATCTTTCGAGATCTATGAATGTTTCGAAACTCATAAATCGTTGAGATTCATTAAGATCTTCATCTTTCCAATCGAGATTCAGATTCATTGAATTTCAAAGATTCATTCAAATTTATGAATCTGAATCATATTTACCCAACACTAGTATATTGACCTTCAGAACGGCAAACTATTACTCAGCCCATCCGGCCTCGTAAAAGTGTTATCGGTCGCCGTAAATACATATTCGAGCGAAGGAAACCCTCAATTGTGCATTGTTAGTCCTATTCGGGCCTTGTGAAGTATAAATCGGGCATTGTAAAAAGTAAAAGCGGCCTACACTGGAATATCTTGTTCTCTAGTTAAAATCTAGGTAACGCTGTATGATTTTCAAAACAAGAACAATCTGTTTATCAACTTATGTTTCTTTGCAATAGGATAAATTAAGTTGACATTTTTTTAAAGAAAGAGATTATGAAAGGGTCTCTTGCATTATCACAACACAACAAATAGTCATTTTGTGCTCATGTTATCGCAGAATTGCTTATCCCCCTTCTCGCATGCACATGCGCTAAGGTAATCTAAATGACAAATTATCGTAACGAGGAAACCTTCTTCTTCAATAGAATTTAACTCTTTCTCTGCTGCCACTTGCTGCTGCCCATAATTGATTGAGACTGTTGCTGATGCCGCTGGCTGAACGACCTTTCAGCGGAATGAAACTTCAAATAAGATAAGAAGGCCAAACCCATGTGTCACTCGATAACTCGACGTGTGCGTTCAACCTGCCCGCCCGGCCAACAGCAGCGTGTGTCGTCGTTGCAGCTTACGTACATTGTGTCGGTCCCTGTACAAGTCAAACAATCCCTCCCCAACTCCCTGTAGGAGAATAATAGTGCAATGACTCACGCGAACCACCGTCAGGGGTAGCTTTTTTCGCGAACTTAATTTCATTCTCGACCCTGTGCCCACACCTGAAACAGCTAATTATTTAACGCATGACGCTACACTATTTTAAACATTTCATTTGGAGCATAGTTTCGCGTGGTTTTTTTGTTTATGCGTGTGTGTATGTGTAATAAAAATAAATCATCACCGGAACATGCCTCCGGAGGCGCGTCATTTCCTGCTCTGTCGGACGCAAAAAAAAGTTGGGGAAAACCCCGTGCCCGAAGACAGCGAGCAACAGTTTGACTGTACATATACAAAGGGAGCTGGGGTGGGCAGAGCTGTATCCTGTGAACAAAATTCATTAATTTGTTCGAGCAGTTGGATGCGCGCTGGCCGTCGTGGCCCGTTCGTGTGGTCGATCGTGAGTGGTTTTGTGGATGGTGGTAGGTTAGCCAGCCACCAAGTGGGGTTTGGTTACGTAAATTACAAACCACTTGTTGCGGTGACCGTGGACCTTCCGCTTCGCTTCGAACGGTGTGTTAAACGATGGTATCCAACTGGAGGTTGGACAGAGAAAGAGAGAGGTGCGATCCGCTAGTGTGTTCTTGATGAGTAATTAATTGAATAAATATTACCGACACTAAACTTCTTGTCTGCTCCAAGCGACACGAATCAGCCAAGCAGTTGTGGTCTTAGTTGGTTGGACATATTACGACTTAGAATAGAAAGCTTTTCAATAATTTTCAAAAAAAATCTAAAAAAAATCCTTCGATGATTGCACAGTGGCTAACGGCCTACCGATACGATCTTCCAAGCCAATTTTGCCTTAGAAAATGGGCAGCATTTATGGACTTTAGTTCTGCAGTCCCAGGTATTGGCTATATTTTGTACAGCAGTCAAGGCATTGCCAAATTAAGCATCTAAAAAGTGTACCAACATATAAAAGTGTGAATTATAGTCTTATTATTATTACATATAAAATCGTTCCCAGTCTTTCCTACAAAAAAGGTAAAAAAATCTTGTGTGTCGCTTATTTTCGCAGCGAAAACGACAACACGCCGGAAGAATGTTGACCTTTTTTATGATAAAAACGAATCACGAATAAAATATAGTAAATAATAAAATTCTCGCCATTTAAGATAAAGACACAAACAATTGATACCTAAATGGTGTTTGATTATTGATGATTTTAAGTATAAAATTAATATTTCCGGACAGGTTTTACCATCAATGTGAATGTAAATAAATAAACCGATCCGAAGGTAAAAACATTACAAAAATCAGAACATTTATTGATTTATTACAAAAGTTTGAATTAGTCACAACAAAACATTCCCTAATTGTGCTAAAGCTTATATGTTTCTGAAAGTTTATGGTAAAAACGTAAACGCTTTTAATTTTATCAAGGTTTACGCTTCTTTCCCAATTAATATTTATTTTAATTACCTGGCAAGAAGTTGGGTTTTTAGCCCTCTGTGCTTTGGTTAAATGAATTAAATAAATAATTTCAATCGTAGTGGAAAACGAAGAGGGATGTCCAACCAAAGTATAAAAAAACAACCCCAAAAACACAATTCCACTGGCGCATGATGGCGTGAACCTGTGTAGCATGACCAATCTTCTACCGTAGTCGTAAAAAAACGCCCCCCTCGGAGCTTTGGGCCGGTTATTCCACGGCACGGCGTTTGGCGATGAGTCACCACTGTGTTAAATAAGTGGCCGGTCGTCAGCCTACAGCAGGCACAGCAGCACCGCGTTAGTTCCCGGTATCGAGAGCACGTCAGAATCAGCGTGTCCACCTCGAACGGCGAGTTTCGCTATCGCAAACGGCCAACGGATAGCGTGAACCTCCCCCCTTGAAGGTGAATGGAATAGCAGTAAGCTAAGGTCGAAAACACCATATTTCCGCCACGGTCCGAACCAATTCAGTGCCGATGGTTGCGCGCGCGCGTCTTTGTCTTCCGTCCCGTCCCGTTCGTGACTCAATAAGGCTTGTAAGATAATTCTTTTATCCACGTCCACGAGAGCAAGAGATGATGAGAATACGGGAGGAGCGAGAGTGGATAGAAAAATTCCAATCCCAAACACAAGCGGGTCGTTGGAGCTGACTCGGGAGGAAGGGACCGTGGACGTAAAATGCATAACGTAACGATCGTCGGGAACAGTGGCAACAATATGATCGGAACGGATGGACACGAATGCTACTTCCGAGCGGTCCGATGATGATGATGGCCGATGAATTCCATCTTCCATCCAAGGCGACAACAAATAATAATAAGCTCGCACTGCTCGTCTCTTTCATGGTGGTGCTGCTGCTTCTTCACCATCGGAAGTGCACCGTAATTGATGCTGGTACTGACATTAATACAGAACCACACATACACGCATACACGGTGATGTCCAGCGCACCGGAAACGGTGCTCCAATTCATATGAAGCCACAAGCAGCAACAGCAGCACCAGCAACAAGATCCCGCGCCCTCTGTCGCAACAAAATTGCCGGAGTGTGCCTCATTAAGCGGGTCTTCGGGTCTACCACAGCTTGCATCGCGTGTCTTGTGATGATGGTAAACGCACAACCAACAGGGCAGCGCCATCGGAATGTGACATTCCTTTCCTCTCAAGTATCGGGAATCCCGAATGGCGGAAGAAAAGCGGTTCGTCGCGGGGTGTCGTCCAACCTTCACAGAGATCGATTCAACCGATGCGGCGGCCGATGTATTATGAAGGGTATCGAGTTGCAGAAGGGCATCGACGCATGGACCGGAAACTTCTCGCCCGCTCCGTGTTTCGTAATCGATGAACCGGAACGCAAGAGGAGCTCGTCGGCAGCTAGTGGCTAGTGAAGACATTTACGACCATTACATGATAATTTGTGTGGAACAAGCAAACCCAGACCGCCAGACGCACACCCGCTCCCAGAAGCCAATTACTGGATTGGCTGAACTCCCCAAAAAGCCTTAATGCTTATTTGCCTTTCGTTAGAATCTCGCTCCCTGGTGGCCGACATCCGAAAAGGCTATCCATATATCGTTTTTCCTAATCATCATCAACACACGCCGACTCGGCCATGGCGACCTTCAGCTGGTCGATAAATGCTTAGCTCGCTAATCTTGTTACTGTTAACTCCCCTGCCTCTCAGCGCTCGTTGGGATATGTAATTCGATAATATGTACAAAGCCTCGTGTGCCAGTGCTAGTGTTAACGACGTCATCAACCCCTCGGGACATCATAGAGAATTGGGCCTAACGTAGGGCATACCCTAGCCAACTGTTGCGCATGGGACAGTTCGAGCGCAAGCTCTCCCCCTGTTTCTCTCGGAATTCGATCACAGCTAGCGGATCATCACAATGAGCCAAGGGAAAGGAAACACCGAACATAAACAAATAACCAACACGACCACACAGCTCTCTCTCTCTCTCTCTCTCTCTCTCTCTTTCTCTCTGTCTTCCCTAATGACGGTGCCAATCCCTTAAGCATTAGAAGGTATCATCGCCGGTGGCGTTTCGAAACACCACATCAAAACGACACCGAGCACACCACATCCGGATGCACCTTTCGTCATTAACAAGGGAAGTCCACCAACAGTAACGTTACGCATAACGTTAGCATGTGTGTGGTGGCGTAACGTAACGGGGAACGCACCCGTAAATGCTCGGCCAGTTTGCATAACGTACGTGCCAATTCGAGAGGGACGGTTTTCGAGTGTACTTGGAGGCAAAACTCCACTGGCCAGTGTCACACCGAGCACGTACGACGACATTTGCGCACCCGCCGAGTACCGTCGGGTAGAGCTGCGTGCCGTTGCGCGTTCCTAATGATGGAACGCGCGCCTGGACACTCCCGCACGAATTGGTCAACGTGAACTGATAATGAATGCTTGCCGATGTGGTCATCCAGACACGACACACGACGGCTAAGGACAAAAGTCGATATGGTGCAAACAAATCGAAAACTGCCTCAATACTTGCCACCGAGCAAGTGCAATGCAAGCGCGCACACACATGTCGCGTGATATCGGGTGATTTGGTATGTGTGTTTAGTGTGCATGATTTCGCCGCTGGTGGGTCGTTTAATTCACTACCACAACAACGGAAGTGGGGATTGTGTGTAGAGCAATTTGACATTGTTTGCATTCCGATGTCATTGTCGTGTGACAACGAAAAGGTAGAATTCCATTATTTTCCATTATTTAATGACCACACGGTTTTATTACGTTTGCAAAGTGATATTATTAAGACGTAACGAAGTATTATTATGTGAAAGCAAAAGCAAAAGCTATCTTAACCTTCGTTTCTATAATCAAAACTACACCTTTACTTCTAGAACCACCTACCCGGGTTGGTCATACATTTCAAAAGCGAATTAGCAGTTTTATTGTTGAAAAAATATATTAAAATAGCTTGTTTTAAGATTCCACGACAAAAATACTTTTTTTATGTTATTACTTTATGATGTATGGCTTTTAGTAACATAAATTTAATGCACAATAAATAGTAAAACTGACATTAATAAACCGCCATGTCCTCCTGATTATCGGCTCAAGGATTTCAAGCTGTATGAATTTAGAAGAATATTTGAAGCTAGACAACATTTGAAATAGAATCTAAGAGTATAAGTATATCCATTTCTATGAATATCATCAGAAAATTGACGACTAAACCGAAGCCAAAATCCGTTATTACCATCATTACCAACCCATGTTGATGGTTATAGAGGTATAAATAGACGTATAAATAGACATAAAAAAATACATTAAATAAATTTTCAAAATTCTAAATTTGCGTTCACTGTTTAAAAACACGTTTTTCTAGGCATTCTGAAAATCGATTCGGATCGATTTGATTTTCTAGTCAGAAAATTAATATAAAATTAATGGACCAAAGATACACGGGTAAATGGTTATAAAAATGAAGGCTAATTAAGTTCTGACACACATTATCATTTCTTAAGCAAAATACACAAACAGATGCAATGCATGCACTACCGTTAGAGCATTACTGAATTAGAAATAGATGATTTTGCCACCAACACTTCACCATAATGATGAACACCATTAGACAAAACTAATCGGTTTTGACGCCTCAGAAAAATACGACCATGAACCAGGAACGCTGTTGTGTACTTTACGACCGATTAGAGCGAGTTCACTGCGTTGCAAACAGTGCCACACTCTATCTTCCTGCTTTATCTCGCCATTTAAAGCGGACTTTCGTTCTATATTCCGGGAGGATTAGATTGAAAGAGCCATAACAATGTGATGCTGCACTGGCCAATCAAGAACAGTGGACTGTGTGTCAAGTGGCTTTGGTACGATGGTTAGCATTCATCTTGGCAACTAGTTGTACTATGAATTCTAACGACTTGAAATGTCTCCCAGTTAAGCGCTAACAAAACGATTTTTTCCATCATTAAACTCTTCAACTTCAACGTTTGATAACTAACATTTTATGGACACATAAAGCCCTAAATATCAAAAAAGAAAGATATAAACCATAGATAAATTATTCTTACTTCAATAGGCAAGCTTTTTTAACACACAAATTGATTATAATTGGTTAAAAGACATGGAAAATAATACAATTCAGCACAAAGGATGCATACAAAAGAAGGACAAAAGCGAGGGATTACCCATGCTTTGACAATAACAAAGGCTACCAGCTCGCATCAAATCTACTTACGCTGTCTACGCTAGCATAAAGACAGAGAAAATAGACCACACTAATTGCGTGAAAATGCACGGTCTTGGGACCGGAATTAACGATTAGCAAACGATGGCGCTAAACCATGTTCGGGTAGTACTCAAACCGCAAAAGCAAAGAACGGAAAGTGTTCGCGTACGACAGTGGCTGATAAGCAAGTGAGGAGCGTTAGTAAATAAAACTAACAGATTAAACGAGACAGCGTATTGTAAGAACACTGAACTTTGTCAAGAGTCGGTAAACTCAAGGCTCATGATTTGTTATTACTAAAACCGCCCACAGCGGCAAGCTTAAAAATCTGTTCAACCTTGTATTAATCATGGTTACTCCTATCCATATTATAATTACATTCAATCAAATAAACATTTCTACGACATTAGTGTACTTGATATGATATGATGAACTGTGGAATGTTGCTGTTTGACCACGTGTGTATGAGTAGGTTGGCTACATCAACATATAAATAACACACTGCCAACCAATAAACAAAATGAAATAGTACTAACAACAGGAATCTACAAACATTAACTGAAATGTTTTTTGTTTGAGGACCTGAAGCGACAAGCAAAACAGAACATATTATTGTGATACCTATTTGTTTAAACAAAAATTAACATCAAATAAACAAGACGTGGACATTACAAAAATACCTACGTACCATCAGAAAGCAAACCCAATGTTTTCAATTTGCATTATAACACAACGATATAGTTCTAAAAATTACGCAAGTTTTGGCTAGACGCTAAGAGCAATCAATCAATTTTAGTGGCGGACAAAAACCAAGTGGATTTTTCCACAATATTTGCACTGATTAACCCAACCCTGTTTGTCAAGGTCAACGCTCAGTTTGGCAAGCATGTAAGCCGTCTAGCCATCATAAAGGTGTAAACAAGCAAAGTCACAATCAAAACATGCGGGAAAAACCATTCCATTCCATCACACAGGGCACAATATTAGAGATTCAAATTGGAAATAAATTTTCATAACTAACAAATCCTCCCCCAAACGACCTTTTCCTACAATCGCTCGCGAACACTTCAAAGTGATTGTAATAAAAAAATATATAACCCCCAACAGCTCCTTCAGATCAAAGGCAAACACCAAAGCGCGACGGAAACAGCACGCGGGCTCACCAATCGTAGTCACCGTGTGGAGAGCAACATGATTACTCTTGGTGGCACTGTTTAAAATTCGCTCATTAGGAGGCATTTTTCGTCCGATTTCCTTCCGTCCGGTCCGGCACCTACTAACACGCCACACACACACACACACACACACACACACACACACACACACACATACTCGATGAGCGCCGGTGGCACACCGTGGCTGGCGCTGCGGCAAGCATAAATAACAATTCACGGTCGAAAAGCGGAGCGATAAAAGTCAAATCATCGTCGTCAGCACCATGGTGGAATTCGTTGTTGGGTGGAGGGCTGTTTTTTTCTATCACTCTCTTTCTCTGTCATCCCTCTCCCCTCTCTCTACGCTGATAAGTGAATTCTAATTGTGTACGTCACGAAATCGTAGTCCGCTCAGAATGAATGACAGTGAGCAACTGTTGAATTTGATTTGGAAGGGCTTCTGCATCTGAATCGAGTTTCGACTTTGCCAAGGGGTGAAACACACACACACACACACACAAAACAATTCCGTTTTATTGGTTCTGGAAAATGGAAGGCGAGAAAAATGCGAAATGCGACCAAAGTGAGCCAGAAAGGTATTTTCATCAGACATTCTCGAGTGACGCGTGACTATTTCTGATGAGAGAGTGAACACACACACACACACACTTGTTTAACTTTTCCATTCGTCCCCTCTGACAGGTGAGACTAACTTACCTTTCGAAGGCGCACGGATACGCGAACGCCGGAATGTCGGCCGTAACCTTCGCATCCTTGAACGACTCCGGGAAGCTTTCCACGATCTGGCCGGGCGCACTGTTGTCCTCCCCCGTACCCGGAGCAATCTCGCACCAGAACTCAAACAGTCGGCTGACATCCTCCCTGCAAGCGAGTAGGAAGAAACAAAGAAATAGAATTCGATAAGAAAAGCGATATTTTAGGCTCGGAAAATGTTTAACAGACACGCACTCTCGCGCCAAACGCCACAAATACAAAAAGTGGTTCGTATTCGAGGAAACGCAACAAATTGACGTTTGAAGCAGTTTTAGATACGCCTGCTTCGATTCCGGAAAGCATGGCAGGATAACGAGCAATCTATTTCGATTTTCCTTGGATGAAAAAATCATTCCCCCTCCTCTCACCAAGCAACCGTTGAAAGCGCGGAGCATTAGGCCTTGTGTTGAGGCAGGCTCTCGGAATCGAGCTGTGACAACAACAGCGGAGAAGGAGAAAAAAATACAACCAGGGCACACCTTAATTTTCCTTCGCCCAAGTGGAGAAAATCTAGAGCAGCATCGAGCAGGCCAGCAAGAAAAGGGAGCGAAAAGACGCCCTCCCGACATCCCGAAAATCTTGAGGCAGCGAGAAAAACGGGCCTTTTTGTTGGAGACGCTTTTTGCTGCTGTGCTGTGGTGACGAATGAAGGAGAAGAAAAGCAGCTTCCGACGAAAGAAAAGTGGTTCAATCTCTCTCGATCTCTCTTGTGTTGTTAAAAGTCGTGGTGGGTTTTTGGAGGGGGGGGAAAGCTGTTGTTTAGGTCGGAAAAATGGGTTGAGTGAAAAACAGGGTGCGAAATAAATCATAGCAGCTGTAGTAGTAACGCACACACATACACTTCTTCAGCGCACGTGTGTGAGTAGCACATCTCTACACCAGCTCGCATTTCGTCCTTCGGGGACTTCGCGAATACTCTCTCCCTCTCTCTCTTACAAAAACACAGCCTACTGGGTGCAAAGGGATGCTGCTGTCATCTCTCGCCGTTCTCAAATTACGCTGCTCGCCCTAGATTTTCTTCTATTCTATCCAACCTTGCCTCGCTGTCCTTGTAAACCGTTGGCCCGCGTGATGAATGAATGACCCATACCAACAAACAAACACACACACACACACACACACCCTCCCAGAAGAGCCAACAGAGCAAGGAACAAAAAATCTGGGTCCACTCCAATTCCACTTGTGCGTTACTACGCCCCGGACACTTCTTGGCACGGACAGGTCAATGGGCGGAGAATTGTGGTCGGGTCTGTTGTATGCCTGCTTCCCGTACTACGGCGCATACTTACTTGATTCGGGAGTTCATGTCACTCCGAAGGGACTCCCTGCGGGTGGAGGGAGTGGTGGGGACACTGCTTCGTCGTACTGCACCGGGGAGAAGGGGGCGTTTGTAGTAGTAGTACTAGCACACCCGAAACCCTGCACACACACACACACGGGAGCGATTGAGCGTGAAATAATCACTATACGAGCTGATTACAGCTTCTCTGTGACGCGCCCACACACAGCCTCACGGGATCGATTGGAAGCAGCACTTTTTTCTGTGCTACCAAGGGCGCTACCACCAATTTGCACTATTCACACAACACACACACCTACACAACACCAGATTGCTGCTGGGCAACAAAATCTCGGGAAGACACACACACATTCACACCTACGGCTGAGACACTGCTGCCCCAGAGCTTGTCGATTTCTTTTTCTGACACTTTTGACTCGGCAAGTGAGCGATTGCAATTTTTCTTCCCCTCAGCATCTACTACATCTCCACATCTGCAACACCTCCACCCTCCCGCTTCGCTGTATGAGACGGTAGTGCAGCACACAACGATGCACACACACAGACGCACACACACAGCCTACACACGTGCCAGACAGCAAATTTCTATTGTTTCACGGACATATTGCACTAAAAAAGCTGCTTTTTTCCTTTCACAACGGCATTGAAGCTGCGAACGAAACACCACTAGCTCCCCAGCTCACACACAGTCACAACGACACCGCAGCAACAACGGGGGTACAGGGAGCACACACAATCTTTTCACAACGGGTGCGGACACATCGATGTGTGCTGTTCAATTGTTTATTCGCTTGCAAATACAACGGGGCGAGTGCGTGTTATCCGTGACCGAATGCGAACGATGGCCGAATAATCGGGTAGGCATGGTGACGCCCCGTTGCGCAAGGCGAGGGTTTTTGACGTTCAAAAATTGCTGCATCTCGCTCATTTGCTCTCGCCGTCTTTTACTCGCTTAAAGCCCAGTTGCATTTTCGAGCGCGAATAACCGGGAATGCGAGCAAAATCTTTTAAGTTTAATTAAACTGGAGCTATAAACTTTTGATTTTTCCTCCTTTCCTTTGAAATCAACTGTGATGGGGCTTATTCGTTGCTTTCTTCTAGATTTGCTCGGAAATGATGTTTCCTAACGTTATACCTATGATTTTTCTTAAAGTTGGTCATGTAGCCATTGTGTACTAAAATAACACCGATTTTTTAAATAAAAAAACGTCACACAAAATGAGCTTTTTTTCCTCAAAAACCAGAGCTTTGAATGTAAAATGAGCTCGATGACATCGTCCATCATTAGAAGAAAGTATAATTTACGAATACACCACATCTTGGCGCTTTCACCACACCCCAATTGACATTTTCGAGCATGAATAACCGGGAATTCGAGCAAATTCCCTGAAACTGGAGCCTTAAACTTCCCTTAAACTGCACCAGTTTAAGGGAATTTAGAAAAAGTCCTGTAAAATCAACTGTGATGCGGCTTTTTCGTTGCTTTCTTCTAGATTCGATCGGAAATGATGTTTCCTATCGTTATAGTTGATCATGTAGCAATTTTATACTTAAATAGTATCGATTTTTTTTTAAATAACCTCACACAAAATTTGCTTTTGTTTTTATCAAATACCAAAGCTATGAATGTAAAATGAGCTCAACAGCATCATCCATCGATAGAAGAAAGTCTAATTTACGAACACACCAAATCTTAGCGCTTTCAACACACTTGATCACACACAAATCCACAATTTCAGGCGTATCGAGTACTAATCGAGCAGATATGGAAAAACAATTTCGAGCAAATGTCACTTGAGTATGTTCTCGCTTGATTTGTTAGCTGATGCGAAATAGAAGTGCTCAATTTTAAATATTGTTTTGAATGAAAACAAACCATTAGAAAACGGAACTGCGACACTATACAAAAATGCATGATCAGGGAAAACCGTGGCCAATATGTCCCGTAAGTTTTGTTGTGTGTGCTGCTAGGTGTAAACTTATACAGAAGTGTGCATTAGTTTAATTACATGTTCGCTTCATCTTCTTTTTAGGACTGCTCCCGGTTAACTACGTTGTGCTGGCATGGTCAGGATGCCAATAATTGTCCTGGTCATTTATTCGAGACATGTCTTCCTTCATCCTCATCTGTGCCTGATCTGCGATAGGTGCTGCTCCAACTGCTCCAGCCCTGTCTAGCTTGCTGAGCGGTCATATCCCAAGTGCCACAAATCCACTAAACGATCACTAAACGGGTTCTAAACGGCTCAAACCTTCAACCTAAACGGAATACAGGTGTCCCCCGAGATACGACCGTATTTGGGACCGAAAAAATGTCCCAAAGCAAAGCGTAAGTCGAAATAGTCGTAAGTCGAATATTTGTGAATTTAAAGATTATAACCGAAATTGAAGTGTCGGAATCTATAAAATCGTGTATTTCATTTAAAATAATGTACGATAATGTATTAATTTTCTTCCAAAAGCCGTTTACACGATATTAATATTTAAGACCGGAGAGTTATGGAATCTGTGGAAATGTGTTTGTAACTGTTATCACCACAGAAATTCAAAAAATATACCAATTTCGTCTCAATGACAACTTTTAACTGTCAAAATAAAAATAGTCGTATCTGCGAATCGTCGTAACTTGAGGGGGTCGTAACTCGAGGGGGTCGTAACTCGGGGGACGCCTGTATAGAAAGACTTCGTTTATCAGAGGGCAAACGAATCATGCATTCTAAAAATAGCAAAAAAGCTGGTGGCGCCATCCGTTTGTGGGATACCTAACCAATGGAGCTTCCACGCTTAGAGAGCTTTTTAATTCCCTTTATACTGTTGTATGGTTTTGCATTGAAGTTATGCATCGCTTGAACTAGAACGGCAATTTGATTGTTTAAATACTAAACTCCAAAGTAAACTACTAGCACTGAAGCAAGTGAGATTTGAGTACAGTCTGTTCCCGAGTTACGCGGTTTCTCAACGAATCCGCGTAACTCGAATATCCGCGTAAGTCGAATTTCACATTTTTTGACTAAAATTCTATTGATTACTACGATTTTTTGATTAAATGTAGTACTTTTATACACTTTATCATTTATTTGTTATGATTCGTGCAGAAAATTCTAATATTTCTGGCTTTTAAGCGGTTTCAATTTGTTAGCAAAAATGCAATTTATACCGATCTTGAAGCAAATTGTATTGATTTCACATTTAATCTGTCAAATTTAGAAAACCGCGTATCTCCGAATCCGCGTAAGTCGAGAACTGTGTAACTTGGGAACAGACTGGTCTTTAGTTTCGATACCCACGCATCTGACCACACGACCATACATATAGATTTTTGCTCGGAAAGTTAGAAGGCTATATAGGTCATGATTAGATGAAACTTGTCGAAACACATTGCAAGAAAAGAACCAAGCAAACTGGTGTACGTTTATTTTTTTGTTCATTTAATTTTAAACACCAACATAATCGCACACCAGCGCGGGCTATTTTGGCGGCCATCTTAAACCCTCAAAAACCCTCACAACAACTTACAAAAACAATCACCAACGAAGGAAAATCGCACCGATTTGGAGCGTTGGCGAGCTCACGAAAATCGGGTTTTGGGTGTTTATAGCGACCTCTATCTGTGAGATGTGTAATGTGAGCTGTGAAACGGATTGCGCTTTTGAAAAAGCAGTGAAATGTTTCGATAAAAAAAATCCGATACACAATAAAAATCGAATAAAACATGTTAAAACTCCCTTTTTTCTTTTGGTCGTTCGTAAATCCCTATCTTATGGCTGTTTTTCTTCATTTCGAATAAGAAACTAATAATTCCTTTTTAAAACCTTTAGAACGATTAAATGATGATCTGTATTTCAACTATTGCGATGGATTCATTCCATTTGCTCTTACTCCCACAGTGATTGCCTTATTTATTCAGTGCATTACTATACTGACCGACTTGTATAAAAAATCTATCAAACATGAAAATAAAATATAATTACACGCTCTATCACATCAAGTTAAACACTATTTGTTATTTGTTTGTTAAAAATTCAACGGATCGCTTGGCTCCTCGAATCATTCAATACTGAACAAAACATTAGCTCGAGCTGCTTTTTAAAACCATAAAAAAAATAATAATAAATAAATAAATAAAAAAAATTTTTTAAAAAAATGAAAAAAAAAAAATCAGTTTATTATTTATACCACATTAATTGTCAGGTTAGCATAACCTTGACATCTAAAACGTATGCGGCTCTTTGTATTTCTTCATTCCACATTCCATTCTTTCTAATTCATTTACTTCTATACCGTTGGCGTACAATCACAGTGAGACGCACTTTATGCTCAGAATGCAATAAGCATTGTAAATAATCCACCAGAAGAGCTCTGGTCTCTCAATGCAATCCTAACAGTTTAAGGTCACAACATTCCTCTCAAAGTACGCTTCTGCTAAACCACCAATCAGTCGAACGAATCGAAAAGCCCAAGCCCACCCGGAAACGGCTAGGTACAATTGGCATCAGCGCCATTCGTGTGATCGTTGCACTGACCTGCATTTCACAGTCCGTTATGTCGTTGTTTGATTACTATCGATTGTATCGATCCGAATACCGTCATTTGTGTGGGTGTGTGTGTCTCTTTGCGTATGCAAACTTATGCATTTTTCCTAATCATTGATCACCATCTTCTTCAGGCCCCATCGGTTCTTCCGGTGTGTCTGGCGTACGCATCTCCGGAACAAAGTTGGTAGCCCGACTTCACGAGAACTTCACTTCCACCAAACCGATGAAACAACATTGTTATGAATTGTTATCTAACACCTTTGTATCCAATTTTGGGGAGGTGAGCATTCAACGGTGGTCACCTGCCTGCACTGAACATACACAGTACAGCGGCCCACCGCTTGGCGGTTCCGGTTGGGTTAGGGCCTATTGAAAATGCATTAATAATTGTCGCCAGTTCAATGGCGACCACACATGGCCCCCGTGCTCACCGATCGCCTCCGGTGTGGCTTCCGGTGCGTTGTCTCGTGTGATTATCAATAGACAATAATAACGACGCGCCGTGCCGCACAGTAGGTCAATTATATGGTGTGGCCAAAAGTGTGACGGAAAAAGGCACGTGGTATGGGAGGGAAGTGTGGAAAAATGATGCTCTTTGCCTGCAACACATTATCCGCCAGATAATCTGATGAGCATGATTAAGTTGCAGTACAGTAGTGCAGTGCTGCAGTACAGTGCAGTGGATGTGGAGTGTTTGTTGAGTGAATGATTTTGTTTGCGTATTTATCTCACGTTAGATGAGCTGGTAGACTTTTATACATTTCATGCAACTTTAGATTGTCTGCTTTGCTGCATTTTTAAATTGAAAATGTCATAAAACAGGCCGATAGTTGGTTATCCGCAAAAAACGCTATACATTCTTTGTTTATTTGAATAGAACAATGTCAAAATTGCAAACTTTGTGATTGATCTGAATGTATTGTAATAGATTTATTTCGAATGCTAAACCAAACACCTAGACACGTGTACCAAACACCTAGACACGAGAACATTAAAAAGGGCAGTGGCACTGGAAATAGGGCAGTTGAAGCAATTAAAAGCATTTGGGTGGGTTTCTAACTAAAGGATTGTTACGGAAATATACATCTATGGGGTAAAACGCACCTTTCCAGATTTCCTCTTAAAAACGCGTTTTGGAAAAAGCGCACCAAGAGCGAACTAAAATATGGTTATTCTAAGAATTATACAGCTCTACATGCACAGAAACCCCAAATTTAACAAAACAAAAAAGCCAACGGTTCGGGCACGTTTTGATGTAATTTTGCTTTCCGCTCGGCTACGGGATAAACCTCAAAAACTCGTTGTTTTTCATATATGTGGCATACATAGTTCTATTAATTAGAATCAGAGCTTTAAATTGCACATAGCTTTGTGGGTTAGTAATTAGTTTTATCGTGTTTTAATCTAAAATGTTTGCAACTATGAACTACGGCATAATTTATCCAACAGATCGGAGCAAAATGCTACAGTTAGTGCAGTTCAAACTATAATGAGTTTTATTATAGTTAGTATTTATAAAACAGCACTTAGCTCCGGTGTTGTGGTGTGCTGTTAAGTTACCTTTTTATCCCATTACTAAATAGTCTGTTCCCGATATACGCTGTTTATACGATTCCGAGACATCCGCGTAACTCAAATATCACGTTGTTTAGCCAAAATATTTCTGAAAAATGAGTATTTTTAATTAAAGTTAGTATTTTTGTACAAGTTATCATTTATTTCATAAGATTCGAGTAGAAAAATCGTATATTTCTTCCTTTTGAGTGGTTTAATTTTTTTTATCAAAATGCAATTTATTTCGTTAGTAAAGCAAATTGAACTGATTTGGCACATAAACTGTCAAATTTAAAAAACCGCGTATCTCGGGTACATGTAGTGGATCATACTGTAGTGGATATTACCCTTGCACATGATTCATTAGTTTAGAAAAAAATATATATATTAAAGGTTTTGTAGCAAATGTTGCAAAACACATTGAAACGAAAGGTTTTGAAAACGGAAGTAAACCCAATGCAGTATGACCTGACTGGTTAGGATATTATTGTGTGCCAACTAATGAGTTCGCGCTCGATAGTAATGATTATTTGTCAGATGATGAATGTGATGAATAATAAAGGCACAGAAAAATTGTATTGTAAAATCTTAGTGATCCAAACGGAAAAGCTTGCTTAATAACACTGTTATGCTGGTGTTACTTTCGGTCAAAGGTATCTCGTTGGTTGGAGATAATCAAACTATTGAGGTGAAAACTAGTAAACAACCTAACTAAAGTAGACTCAATCAGAAAAATGAATCAAATTTGGTTATAAAACAATCCATACTCTTGAAAAATCAAGATTTTTTTTTAATTTCCCGAGAAGTCTTCATACATAAGATGGAACACAACTATCCATTAGGTGTTAATAACTGCTATGGAGATCTTCAAGATCGAAAGAGCAAGTGCACGTTTCTGGCAGGGAACCGATCCTTTATAATCTCCTGAACTGTGCAGCTGTACGATTATATTGATTTCACAATGGAATATGGCTTATGAAACATTGTCATTAGGCCTTTGATATGCATTGGATGTTCCATTAGCTAAACGCCTAAGAGTCGTGAACATCTCATTCATAGAAACAGCAAGGTCTTGAACGCATGCGAGCAACCATTTTGTTATTAATACAATAATTATTAGTTTTTGTTTAATTTTATACTAAAAATAAAATTAAAATTGGATGATGGGCTCAAGCCCGGAATGGACACTTGTACGGATTCAGATGGGATCGGAATCAAGCTAATCGAAATCGATCTAAATTTCAGCTTATCTAGAGCTAAACTTATCTAGAGCTAAGATATATGTAATTAGAGTTACGTTAGGAAGTAAGAAAGAATAAATTGTCTCTTTGATCGACAAACCACCGAGTGGTACGGTTGACTGTGTGAAGCTCCCATAGACTGACTATCCGGCTACATGGTATTGAATAAAGTCTTGAAAGCCTGTATAGACCGGCATGTCCGCGTAGGAAGTTTACGACAAATAGAAGGGTTCTGTTGAATACACATTTTGGGGAAAGTACGCTTACCTAAAATTATTACATTTGGAATCTTTCCTAATAGCAAACCTTGAATTTCTTACCGGGTCATTTTTATTATTGATTAGCTGAATCAAAAACGATACAAAAACGCTATTCACAGCTATGATTAACTCGAGGTGCATCATGGATTGCCATCTACCAGAAAGAAACAACGTAAAATATAAAACAAATAGGAAACTTTCTGAACAACTTTTATTTTCCGTTTTATTTTTAATGAAACTCCAGATTACAACAGCCCAGTGCAACATGTAATTGCGAGCGCATACACAATGTGCACGACCAGATGTGCTTGTATTTCATCTCATCAGCTGTCCACTGCCACATGTACTGCCCATCGGATGGTACATTCAAGTGGGAAAGGGGAACGCAATGCCATCCTACCTCCGTGACCAAGTACAAGGTAAAGTGGACAAGTTGCACGTGAAGAACGGGCATTGGTTCGACAATTTTAAAGCATACCAATTAGGCACCGGTTGATTGGATAGCATTAATTGGCATTATTGTATAGCACGAAGCGGGTCCGGTGGAGCACAGTTTCCAAGGAGAGGCTTTCAGTCGCAATCAGTGGTGGTAGTAGCCGGGATTAAGCTGTAATTGAGAGCTTTTCCCACCCGATAAAGAGTTATTTGGATTGGATGTGAGCTGAAATCGAGCGAAAGGGTTAAATCATGTAAGATCGATTCGATTGGAATTTAATGGATCAAATTTGGCAGATAAATTGACATCATTTTGTATCAACAAACTTACGACAAAAAAAAAAGGTTTTCATCCATACGTGATAAAAATGTTTGTTGGAATCTCGCGTTCCAACTACCTGTCATAAACGGGACGTTTTAAAACGAGCGACCAGTACACGAACAAGGTACGAAGCGTAACAGAAAAAAAGCGTTAAAAAGGGCCGCAAGATAGGAACGAGCCCTTTTCTAAACCAATCGCGGAAAAACGGACAAATTTTTTGGCGCGTAATAGTACAATAAATCGTTTTTGGCAAGAAATTTAATCCGCCTTGGTTTTAGTTCCCAACAATGTTGGTTTACGTCAACGTAAAATTGTTGAAGCTTTTTACGGCTATTTGAGACAGGACATAAAAACAATTTAAAATGTGTGAGCAATGGTAAGAGCGCGATTGAAAATTATTTAATTCATTAAAATTGATTCCATTCTCGTATTGAGACCCGTTCATTTGCAACCTGGAAAACAATAAAGTCACATTGATTGATGGATACTGTTTTTGCTTTTTTGTTTTATTTTTCTTCTTCGTTGTCTTCACGTGCCATTCACATTATTATGCTTTTCTGTTGTGCGCGTAAATTTATACCCCATAAATGTCTGCCACACGTACCCACACGTCATTGTTCCGTGTTCGGAGCGTTTCAAGGATGATTAAAAATCGGACCATACGTACAGCAGTGGGAATCAAGCTGCTGCCTCGTCGGTTATTTAAAATTCTGTGCAATCAATTTTATATGATGAGGGACAGCAAAAAAAATGGAGGACACCCGGTCGGAAAGCAGTTTATAATTAAGTTTTTAAGTTTTATCACTCAACGGCGGAAGCGACAGGTTTTACACCGGTATTGGAAACGGACAGGGTAGAGGAAAAATTTCGATGCAAAACTGAAATACAGGACCCGAATTTGCAGAAAAAACGGGAGAACTAATGCAACAAAAGGCTGAAACAATTGCCCAGCAGTACAAAATAATTTAACACACTTTTTAGTGACCGAGCGTATGTGCAACCTGGTGAAATATTGACTTAAAAAATGCATTAATAGGAACGAATGTGAGAAAAACTTACATTTCAATCGATTCTTGCTTTCACATATGTTGCGCATATTCCGGAAGGTTGTTAAAGATTCTAATTAATCAGGAAATTGGAACAGTGGGTAGAGAATACTACCTTCAATTAAATGTAACGCTTCGATAGGGTTTGAACAAATTATTATCGTTAGGAAAGGATTGAAACATCCTAGCGTGACCCATTTTTACGGATGAGAAATGGTTGCTTTAAGCATTGGTGCATGTGTGCATATGACATGAAAGATGAAATAAAAACAGCTCCATAATGCTCACTCCAGCCGCTCATTAGTTAAAGTGCAAAGTGCAACAGTAATTGGAATTAGGGACACGGGTAAGCCACGATCCGCGCAGGACGTTCACAATTAAGATCATCTGCTAACAAACGCGACGAGCTGGAAAAAAAAATATAAAAAAATAAACACAAATGTAAACACACATACTGCACCGTGACCATGTATCATTACACACAGCCAGTAGAAGGCCATCACCAATAGCCATCTTCCTTCAGCTGCCTGGATGCTCATTGCGATTAGCGTTTACACCGTGCATGTAGGAAGCGCACGAGGAGCGCAAAGCTTTACACTCCACGGTGCAAAATGTTCGCGGTGCACACGGCGAGTAATCCACAGTGCAAACAGCAGAGGCCATTAAAAATCTGATAGCAGCACCATTAACAGCACCAATAAAACATTAGCATCCGCACTGTGCGGTCGGTACGGATGCTGGGGATGCTTTCTACGTAATGTCGTGTGAGGTTCGTTGCCCAATAAAGGCGGAAATAATGATACCTGATCCGATGATGGTGTTATGAAGGGGGTCCATGTGTAAAACAGGTGAATGTGCTATCGAACGTGGTGGCCATGGGGATTAAGTACATACCACATTGGGGCTCATACTAATAATTTGTAAAATCATTTTTTTAAACCAAAGCCTTACAATTTATCGGCTCATGGTCTTTAAGTTAATAGACTTTCTTTGAACATAAGACAATGGTAGGGACACTTTGGTACAAATCTATTACTATTGAATGCAAGTTAATCGTGTTGGACTCCAATAAGAATGGATCACCTAAAAGGACTATCTGAGATGTAAAATTAAATTTGAAAAAAAAAAACAAATTTTCAAGAAAGGGACTTTTATTTGTACAACTCAGAATTTAAAAATAAAAATGTTTTTTTCAATCATTCTTCGGGTTTAAAGTGTGTCAGTTCTACAACAACGAGATACGTGTGATCCTGAAAAAAGTATACCGTGTAAAACCTATCATTAAACCCTTTTTCCGGGAAGCTGCTTCATAACTACACGCGTGTTTTTGTATCCTCTCTCTCTCTCGCTCTCTCTCACATTCTCTCTCTCTTTCTCTCTCTCTCTTTTGTGTAGTCTCGATATTGTTATAAGTTTTGTAAAAAAGGCAATCGAATATTTTTCAATTACAGACGAACAAGGCAATCGTGACGTGATGTCAAACTGAGAGGGTAAAACATTTAGCTAGTTCTTATTACATGTACAATTTACAGTACAGTGTTTCTTTAGCCAGCTTCATTTTCAATCCGTAAAATCCCTATTCAACATTGTCAAATCAATGTCGAGCGTATATCGAGCAACCAATGATAGATCATTCGAGTTTCCATTGTTATTATTGAAATGTATTTAACGGGATTGAATTGTTCATTTCCGATGTTGAGCTGGCTGGAGCAACCCTGTAAGATCTCGTGAAAACTTCGGCTCTATGCGCAGAGCAACACATCGAGCTCGATGGCAGGATTGAGTGAAATGTCAGAAATGATGTGATCAACACATAACGATGTCCTCGAGCGAGTAAAAGAAATAACTGAAAACCCGAAAGCGTACTTTGTAGTCTAGGATCGTTGGTGGACGTCAATACGTCAATTTATTCTCGAGTAGAACTTTTCTTAAGCTTCAAAGAAAGCGTTTAAGGAGTTAAATATTTGCAAAAGCTTTACTACAATTACTCCTTTTTTAGGATTTAAGAAATCTATGTCGTCAGCGCGTACAAATCCATTACACCAAGACCAGAGAATTCTATTACGACTTTGTATTGGACACACCCGGCTCGCCCACACCTTTCTTATGCAAAAATCCAGCTCACCACTATGCAGTTTCTGTGACGTCGACATCACCGTTCGCCACATCTTAACTGAATGAATGCGGAACGCATCACCTGCAAATTGGACCACAGTCTCGACACCATCCTCTCACCAGACGGCGATTGCCAGCAAAAAATTTTAAAATTCCTTCCTATTACTAACCATTATAGAAAACTCTAACTAACCAACTAGCCGGTTAGCCGGTAGCCGGTCTCGTAGTACAGTCGTCAACTCGTACGACTTAACAACATGCCCGTCATGGGTTCAATCCCCAAATAGACCGCGCCGCCATACGTAGGACTGACTATCTTGCTATGGGAGGGAATCAATTAGTCACTGAAAGCCAAGCCCAAAAGTGGGTACAGGCAGGCCTTGACCGACATCGGTTGTTGAGCCAAAGAAGAAGAAGAAGAATTTGAAATACAAATGACCATAAATAAAAATCGTGTAACACTAATCAGATAGAAAAACTCCCATCGCGACTACATTCAAGTCACATTTCATCACATTAAAGCTACTGTAGTTCAGGGAAGCAGATAAAATCATTCCAATCACACTAACGCAACCCTTCAGCGGCGAAAACAAAAGGTAAAACATAAGCATTGCGAATTAATCTCCTGCTCACCTGTCTAGTCAATGGCTGACAGGGCAACAGGGCCGACAAGATTGTCCGTTAGATATCCCCTTGGTATGTGTCACAGTAGCAGCCGGCAATCAGATGTAAAGAAATGAATTTAAATAATTAATTACACCACACGAGACGATAACCTTGCGAACAGACGAAGGAAAAGAGGACAGATGTTACGCTGAATGGGGTAGGTGTTCTTGTGAAGAAAGCTTTTGCATTCGTTCGTCTGTTAGAAGAATTTTGTAAAACTAACGCTTCGATTATTTCATCACTTGAAGGTTTTAAGAATTTGTTTAATATTTTTCTGCATAATGGTTGACGTAACCTCATCAAAGATTAGCTCACCGGACTCATGTGCGCTGCGTAGTCATGTAAACGTTTCAAAAAGAGGATTTATCGCTTAGGTACAGTGACATTGAACCACTTTTGTCAAGGGTCACTACAAAAATAAAATAAAAGTAGCTGTACAGTCCACTAAACGAAGCCCATCTAAAGCTTTTAGTAGCATTCCTCCTACCTTTCTCGTAATGGCTCTACGATGTGGTCCAAAAATTCGTATCGTTCGTTCCGGGCGAAGAAATACAAAATAGACAATCCAGGTGATCCGGATTGGTCTTTGAGATGGAAACGGTTCTTTTTTTTGTTTGCTTGACTGTTCTACCTTCTCGGTGAGATTGCCCCACTCGAGACCATATTTGCGGAAGCATGTGTGACCGGACCGAGTGTGCAGCGGACAGGGAAGCACTTGTACCTTACCCGTTTGGTTTCTGGGGGATAATTTTGGAGCATATTCACTGCACTGTCCTCACCGAAGCGTGACCATACGGAGAGGACCTAGAAAAGAATAAAGCTTCTCACAGATGGGTTCTGCTTCGTGCTTTTCTTGTTTCGGTTAGGGAGATTTTCTACACCCTGCTCTACCGACATGGACAAACCGACGCCCGTCTGTTGGAGGGTTGCTTTTTTGCTTCTCCACTCAAGGTAGGACAAGACTATGTATGTGTGGTTTGCTTGAGGTGTGAATAAATTGCCATTTAAAACAAAAAACTTCCTCATGGCAGCCGAAAACTTTCACCCCACTGGGTGTGTTGGGATAGACCCGTTGGGCTTGGTTGTGCTTTCGGTCATTGCGGTTAGCTCATTATAAGTTTGTTAACCATCGTCAAATATAAAGCAAACCGATATTTGTCATCCTTCTTTCACTACGCCTCTAGCTACTTTATCGCTATTACGACTCTGAATTTGACAAAATAAAATACGCTTAAATCTGTATGAAAAGAGTGTGTGTTTTGTTATTTTTTTTTGTGTGCATTTATAATGTCATACACAAGCGCCTCTCGGTAGTTGAATATTCTTCTCACGCGGCTGGCGTCTCAGCGGGGTTAGCATACGTTATGCTGAATAGAAGGTTTGCTCTTTAAGTCCTTCGTCAAACGTTGCATAAACATAAGTCACTTGACGGCGATGTTACAGCTGTGTGTGAGTGAATGCCCAGCTTCGGAAAGATTTCTACACGTTCGATAAAACGGAACGTGTGCACTTCAGAGTTGGCGTGTCGTGTGGTCGGCGTGCGTTGTGCCGGGTGCGAGATTGTGCATAAGTAGCTGTAATTAACATTCTTGATGGGATGCAAAGAATGGGTATGAAACAAAAGAGCACAATAGCATCGAGGTTGGGCGGGGTGGGCCGATACCAGACAGTGGTTCGTTTTGCATGATCGTTTGCAAAAAAATCCTATAGAAAAAACATCACACATTTTTTGCCTTATAAGCCCTTATAAGAAAGTGGATGAGAAGTATTGATTTTGAACCAAATACTTGTATATGCATGAGTTGCTGTTTTAAATGAATTCGAATGTTTTGGTGGATTATTTTTTCATCGTATTTTGCTTTTCAATTATAACATTTTTCCTTAAATGTTCGTGTCAAATATATTTCTCTGTAGATGTTTTAGAACACGACATGTTAAAATCACGAAAGTACTCCTTCAATCCTTATAAAAAATTTATCATTGTTTTAAATATATCAACATAAAGCTTAGTAGCTTGATTAACATACATATTTTTGGAACCCTCTGCGATTTCTGTTAGTTAGAACCAGTTAAGTTATTATTGGCTAAAGTAAGATCTACCAATCAAAGCCTTCTCTTTTGATAGCCGCCACATGGGACTCCGAAAAAAGATGTCCACCCCTCGCTGACAAGAATATTTGCTTCGCATTCCTTCTCTGGTTCAGAACTCCTCATATAATTCAGAATTCCTCACTTCTTCTCACTCGACACTTCAGAAAGGCTTAGATTCGTGTGACCGCTTTGGGCGTCCACTCGTGTTATGGGATGGCAATTTATGCTATGATCAGTTCACTTCAATGTTAATTTCACTTCTGACGCATTTAAATGACACCTCTTTTTGATTTTAAACTTTGGGGATGACATTGTAATAAAGGAGAACAAATAGGGAAGATGTAATGTAATTCAAGTTGCCTCAGACAAATTGAGACAAGCATGGGATTGCAAGTACAAATGAATAAATGAAAAAGTATATAAATATTTAAATAAATAAAAAATAACTAGCTTTTAACGCAAATTTTATGATATTTTAGTCGTTCTTAAAAATATACGCATAAAAATAAGTGAACCAAATAATAAACTAGAGGTAGTAAACACGAAAAATTCCATATTATATTATTATTGTTCAGAAGGGACAGCTCGGCGATATTGCAAAAAAAATGATGTTTAAAACTATATTTTAAATTTTATGATTTATACCTATTTGTTTTATTTTATTAATTTTGTGAATTTATTAAGATTTAAGCCGTAAGATGTAAGATGTAAGATGTATGTAAGATAAAATAAATGTACGCTGTATGTTCTAAAAATTGTAAATAACCAAATTCTATTTGAAAATTATATTATCAACGCTTTTCATTTTAACCGAGCGAACTGATAAGCCTAGTGAATTTAGTCATGGTTGTAACACAAAATGAAATAGAATGAAGGGAAAAACAATGAAAATACCTGTAATAATACTATTATTTAAAAAAATAAACACTTCAACTTAAATAATCTAACCTAACAGTTAAGTTAAATCATAGCTGCTCCATCGTTCCACATTAGTTTGGAATGAATTTAGCAACGAATGAATAATACAGCACACATCATACCACTATTCCCAAGTTCATGATCATCTCACATCCGCGAAACTGTGGCTCTCTCTTTCACTCCCTCGCTCACCTACTTTCTCCAGTAGGACACATGACTCCCAACAGCAATGGAAAACGAAAAGCACATACACACACGCCATCCGGTCTCTCGCGGGCAAAACCCATCGTGGGCGCTGGCCCACTGGCGATGTTTTTCTTCCGGTTGTCTCGACCGGCATATTTTGATGTCCTGTTTGTTTTGATTCCACCATTCGCTGCATCCTCCGACCGCTGAGGTGGGGAGGTTTGGCCATACGCGCGTGCGCTAACATCATGAACGGTAAAGCCCGAACCGGGTTAGTTCATCCGAAGGTGCGTTCATCTTAAACCCGTACGTACATCTTTTACCGCTTGTCTTAAATACTAGCAGCACCTTCAAACCCTGGTGCCCTCACCACCCCTACTCCTTGGCAGTGAAACCCAGTCGAAGGTATGGTAAGCACACCGACAGGGACATCTCGGGCGTGTTGTCGGTGGTATCTTCGGCAAATGCAGCGGTCAGAATTATTGGCCAGCATCCTGCCAGCCGACAGTGCTTGTCGTAGGTTCGGTCGAATCGGACGCAATCATCGACCCGGCGAAATCGGCGAAATCGTAAAGCTCGGGCGTAAAACTTAGGGGTGTACCATTGGGTGACATTAGTTCGCGATATGTGCCCCAATGGATCAATTGAGATAGTGTGTGAAGGAAAAGAAATAGTTCAATAATTTCAACAATTAATTTCCGGTATTCGGTAATATTTAGTGGATGTTATGGGTATATTGAAGATATACTTGAAAAATGAATATGTAGAATAAGTTCTACTGAGTGGCTATTTTCTTATAAGCATTCCTTGAGTGATACTTGTGTAAGTGGTGTAAATATAATGGTGGAATGTAATTTAAAAACAAACATGAAGCAGAACCAACTAAAGCAGAAAGCGCTATTAGAAGAAAGCTGAAACAGTATACATTATTTTGTTTGAAAGTTGATTTGTAAAAGTGACGGAGATAAAGATGTTACACAATAACAACGACAAAGTACATCACAGTTAAAAGAGCAAACCAATCTTCACTAATATTACATTCCACGTAAGAATGTGTTACTTTCCCCAATGAAAACGAGAATGCAATGCAGAGGAATAACTCTACCGAATTCCATATCCAACTGATTAAAGCAATGACTCGAAGCTTAAAGCTCGTGTGAACGATCGCTAATGTATGTGGTACGAGTCGCAAAGAAAAAAACCAAACGAGGTAAAATTGAAACCGAAACGAAACGTAACCAACCCAACCATCCCTACTTAACCCCTTCTCTCCGCATCCCCATTGCACGCTTACCCCACTCTTCGGCTGGAGCTTTCCGCCCACGGATAAAGACTCATTTCCGGCGAAGGCAAAAAGGAACCGTGTCCGTGGCGGTTTTGGGGGGGGTGGCGCACCGGTTGGTGGGCGATGGCAATGGTAAATTTAAAAATTTAAGAACGCACACACCACAAACCGTTCGTTATGGGCATGGGCAGGCAGCAAAAGCAGCAGCTTTCTGCTTATGGATCGAAAGCCTCAAGGTACTAACGTGGTGCTTATACGCGCCCTTTTTGCCTGGAACGGGCACATGGGTATCTCACCACGTGTGCGTTTTGTGCGAATTCAATTGTGTGCCGCAGCGTGGCAGGATTTATATACGCCGTATATATTTCAGCTATAGCTGGGCTTCATGCACGTTGTGGTCGCTCGCCCAGCTGCTGTTGTGCTTGGGGGTGTGCAAGCTTTTTTATTTGTTTTTAAATTTCACCCAATTGGCTCCATACGCCAGCTCTCGGAGTGATTTTGTGGAAAGGGTATTTTCAAAGGGTTCACGAATTAAATAATTCAACCTGCAGTGCGTGGGAAAGCACCCCTTAAAAGTGGATAAAAATAAAACCTTCACCCTGGCAATCAGCCGAACTGGCAATTGGCGAAAAGAGGCTTTAAAGCTGAGGTGTTGGGTTTCATTTCGTTCGTGGAAGCCATTGTTGGAGCATTCCAGCGAAAACATTTTCCAAAACCTTGGGCAATTTTTCACGGACGACAATTAAGCTCTCATTTGCTGCTACGCTGTATCTGGAATGGACACCATTTTTATATTCGCTTCTTGACTCAATCACAGGAACAGCTTGGTGGTGGCCCATTTGAGTACGCAGTTTAGAGAGCACACCGTTTTTCCCGGAAAAACAGCTCTTCTGTGGGCTTAGTTAAAGTTGCGGCAGCCTCGCACAAGGTTGGCCAATCTTTCTTTCGATTTTCCCGTTTCCTTTCCTCACTGTCGCGCCGGCGGAAGACGAAGCGTACAAATCAACCGATGAAGTTATTGAGATTGGGATTAGCTCGGATTTCATGTATTTGTGTAGGAACGTGTCTGTGATCTGTGAGTGTGCTTGTGTGTGTGTGTAGTGCTTGTGTGAGAAAGGTCGTGCATATTGGGGCAATCGTTTGGGGCAAACCAAACTGGCCAGTTTCGTTACGGTCGTGATTTGTTTGATTTCCGTTTACGGGGTTTTTTTACACGCTCACCACTGTCCACCATCTGCTGCTTTTACGAGCAATGTGTGTGCGTTTTTTTCATCCTTTTTTTGTGAATGTTTGTGTATAGTGTGCATGTGTTTTTTGTGGCCCTATCTGTCCCAAATAGAGCAAGGAAGTGCGTTAAGGTGTGTGAGCAAGTGTGGCCAGGCCCAGCTTAAATCATTCAATGAAGTGAGTGGGAAAGTGAAGTGAAGATAAAAAAAAACACATTAAGATTATAAGGCCAAAAAGGGAGGCGCTTTGTTGGGTGCGCAGCAGAAGAACGAGAATAATGTTTTCTCCAGGGGATACCGAATAGCTGTTTAGAGAGGGGGCTGGTGGACGGTGAACGGCTCCCCACACCCGAAGGACGGTGATATACCTTGAGCAGTGAACGGCAGCGAAGAAGATGTTATTCGATTAAATCGAGCGGAAAGTGATTTGATAAAGCCAGTCACGGGAGAGCGGCAACAGCGGAAGCGACCAACAAGACCAGTGCTAAAAAAAAAGAAAATGGGTAGAAAATTTTCACGTACCGAATAAAATCTGTTTCCAGAAGGGAAAGATTTTCCACCAGCTCGGTGTGAAAAGGACATCATCCGCAGACAGTCTAGTCAGGAGAGTGTAGTGCGAGCAGAGCTGCTCTAATTGCCAAACCGGAAGGACTTCATTACTGTCGGCAGAGTTCTTGGCAGCGAGCCTTTCTCGGACTTTCTTCCATCGACGGTAAGTAGAGCGCGTATACCTTTGGCTTTTTTCCTGTTCCTGCGTGCATTTTTTTTTGGTCTGGTTTGGTGAACATTATCTTTGCGCACCCAAAGCTTCTAAACGGCGAAACCCATCCGGTCCGTACCGAATGGGTCACTGCTGAATGGCTGGCTGACTAGCTGGCTGGCTGACTGGCACGGCCACACTACACTAATAGATTATCAAAACGGTAAAGCCAGTTGCCGTGAACATGACGGGATAACTTTTTAAAAGCTTTCCCGTTTGCAAAAAAAATGGTTCGGGGAGCGTTTGACGTTTCGGGAGTTTTGCAGCCAAAGTTTGGAAGAATTATTTGCGCATGAAGGTTCTCGCTGGAGGGCTCCAGCGGCTAATGACCAAACGGTTTCTAAGTAGCAATCTGTCTACCGACAAGCAGCTGAAGCTTATTTTTGTACGAAGACACACAAAGCCCCTTTTAGGAATCATTACTAGAACCTTCCCCGATCGACAGCGCTGAGTGTGGTGTGGAGTCGAAATTAATTAACTAGCGCCACGGTGTGCGGCAGGAAGTTAAGCTTTTGCTGATTATTTATGTTTGCCCCATTATTGGCACTGAAAGTTTGGAGGTGGCGAAAGGGATCAGTCAAAAATTTGAAAGCTATCTAAGTTGATGTGAGTGGAAGAAAAGCTTCTTTGCTAACCTCAAAACCCGCTTTGAAGTGAGCATCAAGACCCGTCAGCAGGTGAACCCACAAATCTTCACTCGCTTACTGTCGCGAGCGTGAATTGGGCTCTTTTCGGGAAGCGTTAGGAAGCGTCCTGCCGGTAACCGGAACTATTGAGCATCTTCTAATAAATTTCTTTCCCCTTCGGTCGCAGCCCTACCTCATCAACGGTCGGTGTGTAATTTAGCCCGAAACGGTTAGCATTCCAGCCACCGGTCGATAAAGGCACCAACCTGCTCTCCTCCCCCACGAAAGGGGGAATTTAATGAAACATAATTAATCATTAGGGAAGCTTTTGCGATGCGTCTAATGGCGGCGGGAGACGGATGATAATGCCGGTAAAACCTTTTATTGTTTGCCAATCTTGCCCGACGAAAGATGAGCACCTTTGGTAAGCGACGAAAGCCTTCCGCTTTCACGGCAAAAACACGGTGACAGATGACCAGCTCTCCAGCAAGTTGCTGCACTGCCTTCGAGTGCGTCCTTTTGAAGAGAGCTATCCTGCGATTTTCCACGAAATGAAACCATCACCAGCTTGTGCTTAATTAATTAACCAATCCTCCAAACAAGCGACTGGGGAGACCGGGGTAGTGTGATTGTTTCCAACCCGTGGGAAACATTCGCCCAGATCTTAGACTTTAAAGCGAACAGCCCTTAGGTGGGACGGGTAGTGCGTGGATCGGCTTTCAATTACCGCAAGCGATTATACCGTGGAAATTAAATTTGCATTGCGAAATGGAAAACGATAGGTTATTGAATTACAACCAATTAGGGCGTAGAATAATGCAGCCGTGCATAGGCCAACATGCCACCATGTCGATGTTTACCGAGCAATTGAGGCAAATGTTATAAATTTGGTAAATCTTCCCACTATGAAACTATAATTCAATAATCTAACAATTTATGTTTTAGGGTTGAATAAAGTTTAATAAAAAAAACTACTAAAACCGACATCTTGATACTATATGCTTCACAATCTCGGCCCGTAAATGAACCGGTCCGCACAAGTGAGGCGTAACCTCGCCTAATGATCCTCATTATAGTCGAAGAACAAATTTTGAAGACTTTTCTACAACTCCAAATCACCTCCAAAAAAGCTCTCTTCGCGAACGTTTGCTTTTAAAATACACCTTCCAGGTGTGTGGCGTAGACTAGGGAAAGAAAACGCTCCATAATGAACGTTTCATTTCATTACCTGGCTAAAAGTGTTTGAGCCATTTTTTTTTTCATTTTTCAACGGTCGCGCCAGTTTTTTTTGTGTGATCCGTTTTTGATAAAGTTCTTCTCCCGGGGTGGTGCACACAAAAATTCTCCAAAAGCTTTTGGGGAAAGTTTTTACTCTCGCGCAAACTTCAACCTTCAGCGGTCGAGCGGTGCGGAATTATGAAGCGCCATTTTTGTTATACCTGTTTGCTTACTTTTGTACACATCTAAATGCTCATAAAGGGACAAGTCACTCAACCTGTCCCACCTGTGCGCATTCAGGGACGGCGTTTGCTTCTTTTTTTTGTGCCGCGCCGGAATGGAATGCTCCACCTCAACAAAACTGCACTGCAAAGCCCGGCTTATCGATGTAAGCTTTAACGAGAGCAGTAACAAACTGAGCAACACACGGCCGCTGGGAGATCGTAGAAAAAAAACAGTTCCGCACCGAACCGCTAAACGTGCTGATAAAAGGTGGAAAGTAGGGAAGAAAATTGTGAAGAAGAAAAGCGTCTTAAACAAGAGCAGCAAGGCTGTGGCTTTGGTCTTATCTTTGGCGTTGCTTCCACGTGCATCATAACACGTGAAGACACGAGATACATCCCACTATGCAGCAGACTTTGGGAAAGAAAACCTCCGCGCAAGGAAAAGTCATAAAGCTTGTTGGAGGCGCGTGTGCTATAATAAACATCGGGTATGGCTTACAGCAACAGCACCCCGAAACCAAGCAGAAAAAACCAAAAAGCTCAACCGACTGGAACGTAACTTCCGCGCCCGGTACGGATGGGTACAGGGAGGGACCCGTTTAAATCTGCTTTGCAAGAATTTTCAGTCCCTTTCCCATTCTTTCTTCAAACTCAATGGATACCCAATGGAAAGTCAACTAGTCAACCGGAGCAAGACTGCTCGGTGTATCTGAAAGTTTTGGCAATACAGCTTTCGTTTTTTTCCTTCGTCCAATGGTATTGCTCCAACGCTTGCACTCCATCATATCGCTTCACGTCGACGCACGCACCCGGGTCGTGTTTCACATCAAATTCACTTCTCTGCATGTTCGCCGTACGCCGTTCATGTACGTTATGGATGGTTGCTAGCAGCTCGTATATTTATGACCCAAGGACCTTTGTCAGCGTGGTACTAAGGGGGCAAAAAATAGAGGGGAAAAAACGGGTCTGATTGCAGGAAAATAGCAAGACCGAAGCCTTGGCAGCAATGATTTCTGATTTACATTGAGGTTCGTTCGTAGTACGCAAGCTGCCCCAACCCGATGACAAGGAAATTTGTCAGATAGGATCTAGCTCACTGTCGAACGAGTCGAGCGGAAAAAGGACGTTCGGCAAGGCGCGTTTCCATGGAAACTCGTACATGTATGCGGAGCCACTGTAGAAATAAAAACGAGACACATCTGTCATATTGCAAAGTTTTCTGATCGGTTGAAAGCTCCCACGTAAGAAACCACGGAGAGCTGGACTTATATTTTTTGCGCGCCTTTTTGCTTGTGTTTTCCTTTTTTTTGCACCAAGATATACTTCCACATGAAACACAGAAAAAGTCGCGCAAAAAAGCCCGAGCTAAAGTGCATCCAAACTTTGCGCCGAGTTTGCGCTGAGAATCCTCTCACCTGTCCCGGAGCTGTCCCGTCTCATTAGCTGTTTGTTTGGCTGTTGGAAGTAAATTTATGTTTTGCTATCTCTTGGAAAAATCCAGCTCACGGAATGGGTGGGAGGATGCAAACGTTCCAACAAGCAAGCAACAACGCGGCACAAGGGCTATGCGGAAGACGCCGGCATCATAGTGCAACGGAGCCAGGTATGTCTATCCAGATAAGGAAGCCTGCCAAGGGTTTTTGAGCTGCACCGGTTTCGCTGACGTCTTAAATCTTATCGCGTTTTACGAGCTGGATACCGGGGTCTCAGTGTGCGCTCGGTGTGAAATGTAGGGCAGTTTGATGAGGGTGTCCTTGGTGAATGAACAGGTATTGTCAAGCGAGGTGCTTGTCGCACACCGGGGTAGACCGGAGACTGCTAGTTGAGTTGCTTTTTGTTCAAGATCGTCTTTGCCAAACCGGCTAGAAGAAGCGTCTTTTGTTTTGTGGATTTAATTCGGATTTTTCTGCAATCTCGCAAGGCATGGCAGGAAAAGCATGGCTGGTGCCTTCAGATGGCTTCATTTGACGGCTGAGGGATTGCTAGAATTATTACCGTCCAGGAGTTGTTACGGTTGGCTTTGGCTTGTTGGTGGGTAATTTCAGGGCTAGAGAAAAGCACACACAAACACACACACATACACATATACCTTTCATGTTCACAAGGGCCCACTTTTATAGTGACCTTTGACATAGTTAAACGGAGCGAACGATAAACAGAGCAGGAAGGCCAGCAAAAACAAACAGCCACAACGAATGCGCGGTAGGGAATGCGCCGGTAAGAATGACATCGTTTGCAGCACAATTCGGGGAAAAGATTAGCAGCAGAAATACGACTTCGCCGTGTGAGGCGAATACATTTGCCGGTCGTGAATTTATGGTACGCGACAAGATTTACGTTTCACTTTTATGGGTGAGGATTCACCTACAACAGCAACAAGAAAGGAGCCTCGCGGAGAAATACCCGTAGATGGGTAGAAGGTAAATTTGGTATCTTTGCTCTGAAAAGAGAAGTGGAGGGGAAGCATTGTTGCTGTACTTTACAGAATGTAAGAAGCATTTAGAATCGCATTTTCCCATTACGGATATATTATGATGAACACTAACTGGGTGGGAAACAAACACTTCGCGCTGTTTGTGGTAAGGTGGGCGAGGTAAAATGAATTTCATATAGCTGTAAATGAATGAAGTAGTTAATTAATATTTTACAGTTTACATTGGTACAATTGAAATAGTTTAACACTATGATGAACGATGTTTGAATGACAAGGCGTCTCGAAAAGTTTAGCAACATCAGTTAAATACTTGATGAGATTTATGTTTGATAGTTATTATTGTTGTTCAAATTTCATTCCAAAACTAAAAACATCCATTGTTTGCAAGGTAATGTCTTAGAGAAGTTTTTTAAAGAGCTGTTCAGATTATATAATGGTACTGATAATAAGTCGAAGAAGCTTCAAAAGGCTGACATTATGTCGTTGGTTGTTAGTCCTGGAAAAATGAAAAACAGGAGACAGAAAAAGCAGAAACATAATCTATAGTGGGATGAAATATTTATAAATAATAAATCCATTTGAAGATGGTGAATTTTTCCATTCCTAAAGTTATTGTGATGAGAGGTCCTCGTATACCTCATACAGTTTTTCGTTGCATTCGTTCCTACCTCTGCAAAAGAGTTCGTTTGGAATCAACCAGCAATTTTAACAGACTGAGAGATTATCCTTGTTCTGACAGCGAGATTCCATGTTTCGATTACTTACGTATTTACTAGTATCGTATATTGCATGTTCAGTTATTGTTCTCATCACATGCCTTTGCTATATGGAGTTGTAGTTCTGCTGTATCTAATATCACTTCATTGAATTCTTCGTTGATTACATACTTCATTCTTCGTTGATAACAAAGAAGAGTATTTAGAATATTTGAGCGTTTTACCTTCAATAATTGGACCTTGTAGCAGCATTTCTTAAAAAAAAAAATATAAACATTTTTAATAAACTTATGGTCCTTGAGTGTAACGTGATTTAAAGGCATTTAGTACACGATTAAAAACAGTTTTTTTGTTTATTTTCTAACAATTTCTTGCTCACAGTCAAAGGATATTTTTCAAAACTTATTTTTGTTTCATAATACATGTAATTCAGATAATTTATGCCAACATTTATTGTTTAGGTATATCTTATACTGCATTGATTCGTAAAATATTCAGGACCTTATGTCCTTTGTGATTTTGTAATTTGTTTATTGTACATATTTTAAATATGGCTTCTTTTCGTAAATAAAAAACGAACGATAAAACCAATCAAATATCTCCGGTAATTCTATACTCGTTCATGCATGTTAAAATGATTTTTACATCAAGTATAAAGGTAATTTCAAGCACTGAATGGCTTCTTTCCGATCAATAGATCTATATAGACATTAAGCTTTGACAACATATCTTGCTGTACAGTTGCCCGGAGATCCAACATTGTTCTGCTACCACCTTGCAAGAATCGTGTACTTCCTGTACACTGTCAGTAATTACACTCAGGATGCACTTAACCAGGGAAAGCTACTACAGTGTGCGCCTTGCCTATTTCCCCTCGCAGGAAACACCAGTGAGCTGTGTAGCTCTTTAATAACCGTCACGCCCTACTGAGTGCTGAGCATCACATCATCCTGGAAGAGCATCATACCGTGTACAGAATATGCATACCCGAATACACTCTGTGCCGCGTGTTCGCGCGATTTCTTATGTTGAAGTACAGTACTTCACCTTAACGAGTTGTTGAAGAAGAAGAAGGAAACAAAAACTAACGCCATTCCTTACACGATTCCCGGTTCACTGCGTCTTTTTACACCGGGAGTTGATTGCCGTCTAAGGAGAGGGAAACAGGACCCGGGAATGACTACCGAGGGATGTTCGCTGTATTATGATGCTCAGCCTCCGTAGAGACTCGCGTCGGTGCGGTAGGCCGACTGTAAGATGATTGTGGCACACTTTTATCACGCCAACTGCATAACCCGACCATGACAACAAGCGGTACAGAAAACCAGCGAGAAAGTGTTGTCGTGTAGTTTTGTATCATCACAAGCAGCTTAGCCTCGTAAACTGCGCGGCGTGGAACGGCGTCTGACGCGGAACAAGCCAAATGGTGTACCGTGTCGCCGCACGTTCGCCGATCGGTGATGAAACAAGCGAGCGACATGCGTGGGCAACTACTGTCATTAGCACCTCATCCTTGTGCCATATATAGCAAGAAAGAAAGAGCTTTTTCGCACCCTGTATCATCAACTCGACGGACGGATGGGTTGCCTTTGTTCTTGTTCTGATAATAATGCACTCAGCTGGGTCGTGTCCAAGGTTCGGGGGTGTATGGGCTGGGGCGAAAAAGGAAACAGCACTGGGGAGATATGTTTTCGCTCCGATGTAAGGACGTGAAGGCAAAAAGTGAGGCTAAATTTCACATCATACCACAGCACGTTAGCGCACTTTAACGACAGTATGAGTTATGAGAGTCGGTTGCTTTTTTTGGTATCCCTTTTTCTGTGCAATTTAGCACGAAAATCACGCGCCAGCAAGTAAAACAGGGTGAGTTTGGGTACGCAGAAAAAAAACCGAAAGAGCTCCCGTGCTTCAAGAAGCGCAACTCCTTTCTCTTTTAACTGCTAATAAATAATTGAATAATAGATTTAGCCTCTTGATTGCATTATGGCGCTCTGACGCACTCGAATCGATGCTCAACCGCCCGTCCTTGGGGCTGGTGCTGTCTCGGGGACAGTCTCTGCACTCTCAAGCACCGAAAAAGCCGTCCATTCGTGCAAAGTCTCAAGTACCACTTGGCGTATGGTGAATGGAATAGGAGTGATAGGAGACCGTTTGCTCCTTTTAACATGGCAAACTGCAGGAAAAAGTTGTCGCTTTTTTGTAACCAGCCCTGTGCTTGACACTTGCCGGTGCACTCATTAACGCACTGGCGTCGTACCAGTGCGCAATGCCGTACCGCCAAGATGGGGTTGGGTTGGCTTTTTGCACCAGTGTATATATATGTGTGTGTGTGTTTTGAAGCAAGAAAGACTTTTCAATAAATGGATGAACGGGTGTGAGGTACATTAAACTGCTGTAAAGGGTTTGTATCCGGTATCCTTCTCAATGGGACCCTCGGTGGAAGTGGAGTTTGTACGACGAAGAACAAACGCAATGGTTTTTTATAGAAGGCCTGAAAAGAACGAAAGATAAACAATGGTAGTCGCTAAAATGAATGAATGGCAACAGTTTTTTTCGTCTATTTTGTGGTTAAAATCTGAAGCTGTGAAGTTTTGTGGAGTGTAAAGAAGGAAAAGATATTATCTTTCTGTTTACTTAAGCTACAGGGTAATGGTTGAAAGTTTAGTGTTCTTGTTCTATTTTAATTAATTTTACCAATATTTGTTTCTAAGCTACCCAAAATACATTTGAGATAAAAATTAATTAATGTTTCACATTTTAAGAAACAAGTATATGTTTTAGTAAATATTAAAAGTTCAATGTTTTGGGACCAATGTACCGTGGGATATGCTTGAATGAGCAACCTATTTCTGTATCGATAATTAAATCGGAGATCTTTTATTTTTCTTGAAATCTACTTCACATTTTTGTTGTAAATTTGAATCAAATTAGTTTTATATTATTATACCGTCTGATTGAAATGTCTATTATGGCATGGCAATCACAAGCTCAATGTTAGTTATTTATTTAGGTAGCTATTTTTTCCATAGTTTAAGTCAGTTATTATGTTGACGAATTACGCGATCATAAGTACGAAATTATGCTCTCTTTTCACTGAATTCTATGATTAATTGCAATATTGGCAAGTGAAACTAAATATATGTCTAGGAAATGCAAAATCTAGGAGCAATTTGATTAAATGGATAAAATAATTTTGGAATTGAAAACCCAATCGTTGAAACAAGCCCAATGAAATCGACAGTAAAGTCCAGGTTATAGCTCTAGTGACAGTGAACGCGCGAACCATGTTTTATAATTTAATTAGTTGGGAGATTGAATATACAACAATATACAGCGATGGTTTATGATATAACTCCTTTTGATTATTATGTTTCACAACAATAAACGAAATTGGTACAAATTGTCACGTATAGAAATATTCCCATGTTTTGCTAATTAGGGTTTTCAAATATAGCTTGTGCATTAAAATTGTCAAAGAAAATCTTTTCATGAACAGTCCGATAAAAAAAAATGTGTTTCTTCCACATATTTTTTTAAATTTTACGAGCCTTGCCAATATTACTAAAAAACACTAATCGGTTCCTATCGGTTGTTTGTTAACCATGTCTCAATTTGTAACGTTTAACAGGATCCAGTCTTTAAAGCTGTCCTCACCCTTGTTACAGCAGTTTACGATCCTTTTCACCACGAGCCCTGAAACAAACCGTACTCCCAACGCTACACCGTGCATAGTGTTATGGTTTGCCTGTTTTGACGAGGGTGAAGTGTTGACCGGGTCCATTTTTCCCACTCACCAAGCTCACCAAGGAAAGCGAGTAGACCAAGCTTATTTGTTTTCTAATTGCAATAAAAATAGACCATTAATTATCACTGGTTGATATGGTTGGCAAAGTGAAAGCCTCGAAGCATGTTTGTTTGGTTATGTTTTGACTTAGTTGTTCGTTTCGTGAAAAAAAACCCTCCAGTTTACGCAGCGAAACTTTTCCCGTGTCGTATATTTTTCTGCTCAATTATTACTCAATCGTTACGGCGCGGTAGACGGGAGCAAGTTATGCGGCTTAAAAGCACAGCTTAAAAACATCAAATGGTCGCGAGCTTTGGATAAATTCTCAACTTTTTCTTTTTTTTTACTTATTGCAACAAAATTTACATGGCAAGGGGCTTCTATTTACTTCGGTGCGGAGAAATTCACGGCCACATTTGCTGCAAAACGCGATGAAGAGGCCGAAATTGTTTATTTTTAAATCATGGTTTGAGCTTCGCCGTCAACGAGAAGAATACTTCTTTTCTGCGCTGTTATTCCATGCACCTACATAGATTCTATTTCTGCCCTCGGTACAGGAGGAAGTGAAGTGGAGCGAAATATTTCAAGGCTGTTCCGTTTTTGCATAGCTCCACGTGTTCACAGTGAATATTGTTATCATTTAGTTTTGAGAAATAAGCAAACACCATCCATCGTCGAGCTTCGACACGGACTGTTGTAAAGACAGGCAGCGCACCGTGTAGGTTGCCCCGAAGGTGAAACGAGGCCCAAAACTTCTCCTGGCACACGAAAAGCTCGCTTTCGAAAGATCACTTCAACGGAGACCGCAACATACATACAACACCCTCGGGAGGTCAGTGTGGGAGTAGTTGTGCTGCGATTCGAGTAAATTTGTTGAAGAAATAAACTAGCGAAGCATGAACACAATTTGCACCACGGCTGCTAGCCGCCCCACACACTCCGGAACAGAAAAGAAAGCGCGCGATACCTCCCAGAAGGCTTGTCGGGTTCGGTTGTTAAGGTGTGCAATCAACCGTCCTCTACCACGCTCGACACAAAGGTAAATCCCGTCGTCCCGGTTCGAGGCACGGTAGCTCTAAGTGGAAAAGTTTTCTAATTTATTTATTTGCCAAATGATATATTCCTCCAGGGTTGTTGTATTGTTGTACCGGCAACGCAGGAGTAGTGCCAGTAAGTGCTGCAATGTTTCGGCGGCCTATTCGCCCCAAGTCAATGTCCAATGCAGGCTGTGTAAGGATTTGGTTGTTTGGAATGGTAGAAGCTTACCCGAGCCTAAAGCGCAGGTGATTACGGCGGTATAAATCATTTTCGTCTGGGCAAAGTTTGCACATATCTGACGCGCTTGTTGGAAGCCCAACTTTTAGGGAAAAGGACTAGCACCTTCCCGCAACAAGCTTCCAGGGATAACGATACGATACGCCCAGGCGGGAAAACTATAAACACTCCAACAAAACACCAACAGGTTTGCAGCGAACAGCCGGGTTTCCATGCCTGTCGTTGGTGTGAATGGCCGCAATTAAACTAGATCCTTATAATTTACGCAGTAAAGTTGTGTTACAGCAACACAACAATGTTTCGAGCTCTTCAGCGTAAGCTATTTCGAAGGGCCGCCAATAGCCACCAGCAACGTGTCAAAGTTGGTCTAATCATTTTTTCTCCCTCCCGGAATTCAATACGCCTTTGGCATGAAACGAAAATAGAAGCAAGATAAAACAAGGAAACAAGTTAATCGATAAAAAACTATGAGTTTGGGTGGTGTACGATGATAAACGCGCAGTAATTCGCCTTCCCAGTATGCTTATCGCATTCCATCACCACTAACACCCATCGCTGGACAGATGGGATAGAACTCTCCTGCAGGGCGATTCTGTGCGAGTGGGATTATCACGGGAGATTATAGAATATTGATTGATTATATCGATTATTACTGACCCAAATGGGTGCCGATTCGTGGTATAAAGAGGAATGGAATAGTCACCTAGCTTGATTCGGCTAATCGAATCAGCTATTCGAATTGGCTAAGGTGTCTGCAAACATCCCGCTTAAAGACTTAAAGTATTGGGAAGGTCCCCTAATCGATATGTATAACTTTTTGGAAGGCTATCGGACAAGCGCCTAACAAGCGTAATTTACTAGAAAAATAAAAAGCAAATGTAAACAGAACATACATTATATGAGACTATTCAATTATGAACTTTTTGATTCTCAATAATAATCTTGAACTCTATAAATAGAGTTGTTTGATGTTCTGCTAACGGTTTAAAATGTTGACATTATCTTTAAAAAACCCCTCTTAGTCTACCACTGCCCTTTCTTCTCCGAATTATTAAATCCTAGAGCGGGGTTTGCCATTCATCAAACGTTTGCAGGCGAGGCGTATCATTCGTCTTAACGGTTGCAATTAAAATTAGACTATTTTTGGATAGCCATAGCCGGGCCGGTCTAGTGGTACAGTCATCAACTCGTACGACTTAACAACATGCCGGTTATGGGTTCATGCTCCGAATAGACCGTGCCCCCATACTGACTATCCTGCTATGGTTACAATAAGTAACTGAAAGCCAAGCTCACTTCACTAGTGGGTACAGGCAGGCCTTGATAGACAACGGTTGTTGTGCCAAAGAAGAAGAAAAAGATACAAAAAACAAAAACAGTTGATTGTTTTCTATAAACTTCCCTGGAAAGGTCATATAACTAAACAAAAACTTCCATTATAAGCTAGCTGACTTGTAAAGATAAATCTACGATCTTACGAGTTTCCTTCCATCAGGCGAAATCCGAAATTTTCGCCGGGGCGGATGGAGACATGCGTTTAGGCATATTTTTAAATTCTTTCATTTGATTTTTTTCTTAACTTTGATTTGTATTAATTTCTCTTCAATTTATGGTACATTTTTTTATCTACTCCAACAATTTTGCATCATGTTAGTCCTGAAATACTTCATGGGACACAATTGGGGGATTTTGGACCGATTCACTGACTGGTGTATCAGTGAAGCTGACTTCAGCTGCTCCATCTCCTTAAAAGATCGCTTTGAGTTGTGGCGTCATTGCCTGCCGCTGGGATACCAGTGGAAGCGATTTCTTGTTGCTGACATATATGTTCAAAATTTCCCCGATACTTCACTATTTTGTTGCATCGAGCTAGGTTTTCCCTAGGTTCCTCAGCTTCCTTTCGACCTTTTTGTCGTTGAGAGTCGTCGGCCATGCGGAACCGGGATTGTTGTCTAATAGTGCCAAGATGTGGTAGATGCCAGAATGTACTTATCCGACGTCTACAAACTGCGGCACGATGTCCGTTTTCGTTATGAAGTGGTGCATTTCCTTGATCGCTCGCACTTCTCAACGAAGTTGCTTTACTTTTTTGGCCATCGCGGTTAGAATTGGACTGATAGAGATGTCAAATTTTATCTGCTGACTTATGGAATATTATTATTGAAAATGCGATTATCGCTTCGTTAGTGCGAGTAAAGATACCACCTATCCATTTTTTTAATATCAATCCTAAACATACGAAAACTATGTACGTTGATGACAAAATGCATTATTTATTATTTTATTATTTTATTTCTTTATAATCTACTCGTAGTACTAAACACTAAAAGTTCCGTTATTGATACAAGCGTTTTATTCTCTTTATGGATATCATAAAAAAATAGATTTCGCCAATCGGTCAGCCATTCCTTAACCATCGAATCACATTCCACTTACAACTTGAAAAAAAATGGCGAAATATCGATAAATTACGAAAATCAATTCAATGTATAAGCTATGTTTCATACCGTTCTATAGGTGGATGACTTCTTTGAAAAAAGTGTATCATTTTTTAATTCACAGCAAAATCAATTTTTAAATTGAACACTTGTTGCTAGGCTTATACATAATTTGCGACTATGCGTTAAACCCTCTGCTATGTTCGTTATCTACTAACAATCTATCACCATTTTGAGAAGCCATTTGTTATTCAATAAATCAAAATTAAACCAATATCAGTAAAAATGCGACTGCATGCGTCCCTGGAATGCAAATAACATATTCACCCGTCCATCATTATTACAATAATCACAATAATGACCATGACGGATCAGACGTAGGCATAATTCATTTTCCATATCACAGCTCCACACCGTACAAATTATTGAGCATGTGTATGTATTTTAATCCTTTCTCCCATGACATTAACATTCAACCGCTAGGAGAATAATGTTGTTCCGTTGTCAGTCTGTGAGTGTGCTTTTTCCTCTATGGTATTAAAAATCATTTCCGGGCGGTGATGGAATGAAAGAAAATACAAAAAATAAAACCATGCCATAAATCCTTCCATCACCATTCCACACTTTGCATTCTCCGCATGCTTCAACGAAAATGCCGGTAAAAATGCAGTCTAACGAGGAAAAGCTAATTAAATTTTACATGGAGTATTTTTCTTCCTCAATTCCTCGGTTTCTCTCCTTTTTCCTAGGATCCCTTTTCAGGAAATGTAGAATGAAAAGCAGGGATAAAAGCCCAGTCAGCCGGTCTATGACGGTGAAAGCTCGTTCTACACCATTCCGGAGTCGAGATTTGTACGGCAAATGACTATTTTGTCCCACTTTGTCACCGGCAGGTTGGCAAATTGGCCATTTAGTTGTTGTGTGAGGTGTGAGAGTGGGCATTGTCCACTTGTCAAAAAAAAAAACTTCCCCAAAAACCACCCTTTCCGACATTAATCATGAATGATCCATCATCGCACTCCACGTTGTGCCAGTGCCGTCAGTCTAAAAGCATTCTGTGAAATACCCTACGGAAGAAAGGTAACAGAAGATACGGTCCCTTCCTTTTGCTAATAAGGATCCATCAGGTTTTGAACGTTGCTGGAAATTCAAATCTTCCAACATAAAATGATAGCGATAAAGGAGGAAAATCTTAATGCCCTGGTAATCGCTAATGCGGGAGCGAGTTTCAAAGCCGATTAAAATCCCTTACGACGAGCAACAGATTTTTCGGGCGACTGTCGCTTAAAGATCGCTCTTTCCCGTGCTCAATGTCGTTTTGCAGTTTACCTCCATTTATCACCCCTCGCCACGTAAGAAGCGTGTGGATAATGATTTTTTTTTCTCATCGTTGCTCTCTTTTTCTTCACTTCGAAAAAGGATTCGCTCATTCGGCTGCACATAATAGAATTACTTATTTTGGGCGGGAAATTGAAATTGGAATCAATTATTTGCGAGCATATCACACACAAACACACATGAAGCACGGTTGGGAGGGGCAAACAAGAAAGCTCACCGACAAATGAAATGGTTTTTCCGTACCGTTAAATGATTCCCAAAAGATGATGAGATTCTTTTGCTCATTTCATCATGTAAGATTAATCCGATCATTGAATGCAAAAGGTAGATAGGCCATTTAAATCTTAATATAAGAAAATCTTTAAATTGAATTTAAGAAGTAACGGCTTACATTTTTTCTCTACGCTCATCGAGCAGAACGAAATCGTTATCAAAACGTTGATGCACCCAGGAGCACGGTTGGCTATAGGTTTTTTCCACTTATACGGGAAATCCTTTTCCAACATAAAGTGAGATAAGTTAATGGGTTCGTTATTGCGTGAGGATATTCCTTCCTCACCGACCACGAGAACGTAGACTTAGCTTAAGGCGTCCGAGGCATCGCACTGAAAGCACGTTGACCGAAACCGGACAATGGCCCATTATCGGTTAATGGGGGCTGAAACTTGTACGGCTCGGGGCTGCTTTCCGTGCACGACATGGACGAAGCACACCGAAGAATCTACGTAATGAATTCCCGATCATGCAGCGCACACTTCATCCCCAGCGTCCTTATCGTGAGTGTGTTAGCCCCTCCACCGTTATGTCAGAGACACTCGACGGCTTGAGCTCCGCTTTGAGATGGTTTCGATCGGTGTGTTTATTTTTTTGCTTTCCCTTCACTGCTTCCAGCACCGTTGGACCGATTGGGATGTTATTTCGAGCTTAGCTTTTACTCGTGTTGTGTAAGGCTTCCCTTCACGCCAGTTATCAACTGGTTGTACGCATCTATAACCATAACGGTTGTGCGAGAAGCAGAGCAGCAATCCGATCGGTTTTGGGCAAAAATCAAACATTACGAAAAATCGGGAAAAGACGAAAGATAAAGATAAGAGTTTAGTCGCTACTTCAGATCGAATAAATGGCTGGAAGGGGGGGAAAAGGATACGTTGAAGTGGAGTCCGGATGAGTGGTAGCAGCAAGCGTACGAACGTTGCGAGTAAAGCTCTCAGCTTTACGGCCCATGCGCTCCGTCGGATCAGTTGTGGCCATTGCTGCCTGCTTGCCTGGTTGTAAGTGAAAGTTCAGTATCGTCATTACGCCCCAAAATCGAAGCTCAAGTGGCCGGAAAAGTGGAATTTGCCAATTTTATCCATCGCCCACCGTGCGCCTCCACTTTTCCACCGTCGTCGTCGGTTTGTGGTTCCTTTTTTTTGGCCAAATGTTCTCCGTTTGCAATTGCCCGAGACGGGATGCTGAATGTTGTCGTACGATGGTAACGGGGATGGTGATAAAGCGACCGCGTAGGAGGTTAATGGAACGTATACGCTGAAACGATTATTTAATCGTTTTGCAATTTTGGATGAGTGTCAATCAATTTCGGTTTCGGAAGGTGAAACGCTCTCACTTGCATTGGAAGTTGATTGAGGTAGCGTTGAGGAGTGAGGAGGAAATTACGATCGGTATGGATAATGATGACATTTGTGGTGTGGTGTGTGAATGATGTGCAACGTATAAGCAGGAGCTAGGAAAATACGGGGCTGTGTAAGGTACGGTAAATGTAGGTCAAACATTTGAAATTTAAAGCTCGACTAAACAAAAGCTCTGATATTGCGAAGTGCGTTTTATAACTGGTACAACAAATGCTATGTTTGAATGTTGCGTTTGATTGAAGATTGATTGATCTTAATATGATTTGATATGATTGGTTTTGGGACCAAGAACGACTCAGATTTCTGCCGTGGCCACAGTGAATTGGGACAAAGATTATTTTATGTAACTTTGTACTGTCATCTCAATCAGGCCGTATGGCCCTGTGAAGATTAACCATTAAGTAACAATAATAATTATTGTTACAGGATTAGAAAAAAAATAAACGAAAATTAAAATTAAAAATAATGATTTGAAAATACACCTGAATATTTGTTTAAAACTTTATCACGCAAAAGTAATTACGCAAAAACACGTCGACAATTTTGTCAACGCAAATTTTTTTAAATAAAGATATGCTGATTTGTGATTCATATACGAAGTTTCACATCTTTTCCTTGCATATTTTACAAAATATCAAACAAAATGTGCAGAGTTCAACATGTTTCGGCAGATTTGCTGTCAGCTAATAGTTCGGCAGGTTTCATTATTGAGAGAACCAGAGCACTTAAACAATGAAAGTGTGGTTTTTATGAAAAATTCTATGGTTGCAGATTTTATACTAGTCCGCTGGGAATTTTAAAATCAATAAAAACAAGTAATTATTGACTTTAAATGCTGCCGAAAATAGGTACACGGTAAATGTTGATTTTTGACAGATCAATGCTGTGTGCTCCTGCCAAAGATAGTATGCCAAAGAAAGGGCCATCTGTATATTATAATAAATCGATACAACAGAAACCATGAAAATATTTACATGAGAAGTTGTGATCTTAACAATTACAGAAAAAAAACACAACTTGAAACATTTTTTTATCTTGAATGATTTATTTTTATGTACAAAAAATATCATAATTTATGCACGAACTAAATAATGCAAATTTGAAAATATGACAAGAACATAATTAGGGGACTCAAATGCTTCCAAAATCGTTTAAACATAAATTGATTGGATAAAACTTTGACTGACCTTACTTTTCTTCAGTAATTTAATGCAAAGTAAGCTATCTAGGGCTATTAAGATAAGCTCTAAAAGAAGAAAAAATCTTCGGAATAATTCATGCTCTTAAACAATAAATTGAATTTTCTCTTCTTTAGGCGAATGATCTTTCGCTAAGTATTTTCATACAACACTTCAATTCATTTGCATGTTATATCTCTCCCTCTCTCCTTCCTCTTTCTTATCAGGTCCTTCCACCATTCGTGATGTTACTACATTTCTAGAAATAAGGTAAAAAAACGCAATCTCATTCGCTTCACAACGGAAGGTTAAACGCCGTGGGAAGCGAGCTCCAGTGCTGGAAATAATCCAAATTGGGTATCCCAACAGAATTATGCAAATTTTACAACCATTTTCGCCACCAATCATCCACAGCATTGGATCGCCACATCCAGCATCCCAGGCACAGACACACAGCCACACATACACACCTCGTCTCATCAGCTTAATAGTCTGCCAAATGATGGAAACTGTCATTTTCATGGAAACGTGATCCAGCGTGAAAGCGCTTATTTCACCTCCAAACTCTGTGAGGACGATGCTCGCAGCAAGTGAGTCGTTCCGGTTGGATTTGTTGTTTTGCACTCGAATCCTGGTTTTCACTCGTAACTATCGTCTCATACCCCGAAAACAATCATCGAAACCACCGCTGCCCGATTTTGGCGGTAATCGAGTGAAAAGAAAATGCGACTGGTCCACCTGGCAACCACTGGGATCAAGTAATGGTAATTCGAATCGATGCTGCAATCTATTGGATTTGCTTTTCTTCGATTTGAAGCTGAAATTCACTGGCATTTCGTAGAACATTCATCCATATTCAAATAAACAAGCCCTCGGGCAGAACCCTGTCAGCAATGGCCTGGAAAAACGGTAGCTTTTGCAATGTAAAATCCCTCACTGCGTTGAATATCTAAACAACCAAAATGCAACCGCTGCAACCTGCTCGACAACAAAAAAATGCTCGCACATCAAAGCGACCAAATCGCTTATCTCTTCACCGGAGTGATGATGGAATTAAGCAATATGTTGATGAGAGTCGATCGGATGTGTGTCAAGCAGTAGTGATTTTCGGTGAAATTGAGCAAACTACAGCGAATGGGATTCGGAGATTGGAATTTTGGTAAGTGCATATATTGTCAGTTCGTGGTAGAAGCAATAGATGTGAACCATCCGGGCGTTTTAGATGTTTGGTGTTTGGTGCTCGAGGGCATGCTTTTGCCATACGATACACCGCACCACTTAAAAGGATGATGCATTGAGCTAGAAGCTATCCACTTGAATGCGCCAGTTTTGGGATGTGCATACACCGTGTAGTGTAGTTCGTGTTCCACCGAATTGGTAAAATAGATTGCTGCAAAGAGTAGGGAAGCAGCAGAATATCATGAAAACGGGTCTCATCATGAATGTGCATTGGTACGGAAAGGGAGCAATAAAGAACTAGAGCACTTGATGGGAACAGTGTACGTGGATTGATTTCCCCATTGCATCGTTTGAGTAATGCGTTGAAAATTGTCTAGATGTTGTAAATCATGCATATAATTAAGAGAGTTTTATGTAGAACTAAACTTAGTATTGGTAGAGAATTTTTACAAATGCCGAAATGTTCGTTAAACAATACAATACTTCAGTTGTTTACATTAGCTTTTCAATTAAGCATCTCATTGAAAACAAATCTGTACATAACATTACACTGCTGTTTTCGCAAATTATTGATCAAAACAAAGCAAACTAATAAAAACACAACAAGATATCATCCTAAATTGTATTAAAAATCAACATTTTAATCATCATTTAGTTTGTTTATATTCAATTAGACTTCCCTGGGGCCAAGGCTATCATATATGATATCCATCAAACATATAAACAAAAAGTGCTTGTCACCCAGGGAAACATAAATAAAAATGTTCTGACACGCAAAGTGTTAGATGATTGAAAAAAAAAACTAGGTGATTGAATTTCACATAATATTATATTATATTCCTGAAATAATGAATGATATTCATTTAGTGCGATTTTGTTATTCGGATAAATAAACTACGCACAATACTATTTCTATTTGATAGTTTTGCATATTTGTACGTCTATTTTTTGTTTGGATAAACTTTCCATTCAGTAAAACTCATTTACTTTGAGGGTTGGTCATTATAGTAGTTATGCTGTTTGAAAATAATGATTATATGTCATATATTCTTAAACCCAACTGCTTAGAAATGTGATTGATTTAAAGCGATCCTACAACATAACTATAACATATTTGTTCACCTCATAGTACCAGACGATCAGCAGCAAACCAGTCAGACACAGTACCATCCCGTGTCAGTAAACGATTCAAGTTCGTGGAACATCCTAAATGCAAACATTATTTTTTGCAACATCCAATGATTTGTTCGTTTAAGCAGTACAAGCAAAGCAACCAAGCGGTTCCTACCAAAGCATGCCAATTCGTCTGTCTCGGGTATGAGCACAAGATGAAGCATTTTTTATCACCAATTATCGATCGTAAACCCCGTTCGGACCGAATATCGATTGCTCGTTCGAACCCGGACGCTCCAACAGCAGCTTGGGCTTAACGATGATCTTTGTTTATTTTCTCCTGTTTTCTCTTTACTTTTTATCTGCGTTTCGCCTTACGTATTGGACGGTGATGATAATGTGTGAAAGATTTACGACCCCATGGCCCAACAGCCTCAAGGAGCCTTGTGTGTTTGATCTTATCGCTACACCGCTCGAGGCGTTTCTAACCTGCTGACTGACTGGTGCGTGTGTGAAAGAAAGATATTTTGAAAGCCAAAGCAAAGGACCAGTCGTAGTAAAGTGCTCCGAACGCAGCAGTGAAGGGTTACAACCGAGTCGCCTAATACATATTCAGCCGGATCGTAGATGAGGTCTTCTCCTTTTTTAAAAGCATCGTCTCAAAATATCGATCAATGTTTATCACATTAACGACAAATAGGTTTACAGAAGCGAATAAAACTTAAAGCCTAGCAACGGATTTGAAATGCTGATAACTATTGCAGGTAGGTGGTTCATTACAAATACTAAACCTCGTCGAACTATCTACAACCCCTTTTACACACGCCGTTACACGAACCGTAGGTTGATGGGTACCGCTCAACCCAACGATCGATCGATCGATCAATGGATGGTGCTCGTTGTTGACGTTTGACTTGTGCAGTGGGAAATGAATGGTCAGATGATGATTAATTGATAAACGTCCAGACCACCATCGTGCGGACCATATCGATCGTGCGGAATTCTACCCACCCACCCATGGTTCCAAGGTATTCCATGGTCAGCTAATGAGTTGGAATCAATTAGACTGATTTACGCTATCGCAACAACTTCATCAATGAAGCGAACGCGTACATGTGCTGAGTTCACGTTTTGTTCGGTGATTTTCGAAAATTAGGTAAGGAAGAATAAGAGCATCAAGCAAATCAATACTTCGCAGACGGAAATTGTACCGGAAAGCTGTCCACCTTGCCCCCGTTCCATTCCAATTCATTGTAACGAATTATAACGTTTTCATGACATATTTATAGAAGCTGTGATTTTCCCTTTATAGGCTTCAGAAGGGGTTTGGTTTGGTCTGTAGCTGGGATGTTGTATTTTCGTTTCCAAACAGTTCGTGCGAACGACTGAATCTTATGCTTTACGCTTTAATGTGAAATTTGCTTGCCTCTGGCGCTTAACAGCAAAAATTCGCCAAATTACGTCAATCTGGTGTGAATAGAAAATGGTAGCAAAACATCCCGTACTCACACACATACCCGCACACACATACAAAATCACGCTCCGACCGGCTTTGAGTCGTTTAATCGCCAACTGAACGAGGCCACCGTTTTGTGGAACATTTGTTTCTTATTTACACATTCCCTTCCGGTTGTTGTTATTTTTCCCAGGAAAATGCTCCCGCTTGCTCCATTTAGGTCCGCTCACTCCCCTCCCCTAAAGAGCAACCCGTGTATCACGAAAAGTGCCGTGAAAACTTTTCTTTTTCTGCCACATTCCTGGGAATCCCGGACATTTCTTTGCCCCTGCCCCTTTGCGTTTCTTCTTAATTTTACCCCTGCTGTTCACTTTTCACGGAAAAGCTCGCACTTACGTTGTCGCTTTTCCGCCGGAACTACGTTAAAACCGTCTTTTAGTGTGTGTGCGCCTCTGCGCTTGTGTATGGCTGATAGTGTATGTGCGTGTGTCATAATGGTATGAGAGTTTTGTCCTTCATTCCTGCCGGTTTTTCACCCCTTTTTTCCCTGGCAAAGTTATGCAATTTTTTCGTAGCATCCATTTCGCAGGAAGACGACGACAAGACTTTTGTTTGTTTGATTGTTTTCTTTGCCACTTTATACTTTGCCTGCTGGGCGTGTATGTGGCAGTGTGCTATCCTTTTTTGTTTTACTTCATCCGCTCTCGTGTCTTTCCTATCATTTGCTCCGAATTCCATCCGGCTGCATGGCGCACACGGACTCGATCGGAATACAGATGACACACACAAATTTAGTGAAAGTAATTTCAATTTGTACCAGCAGCGAAAGAGTGATGAGAGTTTTGTTTTGTGCTTGTGCTATTTCGTATTGCAGTTTTTTCTTGTATCGCGCAATTCCAACCGTATGAAGGATCAGAGCAATGTTGTGTGTATCCTTTTAGCGAGTTTGTTTGCTTTGCAGATTCGTTAAATGTTTTTCGGCATTTAGTTTTTTTTTATGCATGCATGGAATGGAATTTAAGTGCGTTAACGTGCGGCAGATGTGGGAAATCTTGTTTAATGCGCACAATACCTTCAAATGCCATTCATTGAAGCACATGTTGCGAGAATGGTAATAAGTTTGGTCGTAAATATTTTATAAGCTTTTTCATAGAAATGGAACTGATTAGAGTGTTAACGTACTGTTCTGAGAAATCAGTAATTAATTGAATTAATTTATTGCTTGTGGGTCAAAGATTCAAGGTCAAAATATTATTTCGTAGATTGTTGGTATAGCTCTGGAACATCTACAGTTGCTGTCGCAATAGAAGGAAAAAGAAAAACGTCATATGTTTAAAAAAAATCAATAAGATGGGTAAACTAAATGTATGTTTTATTTTTTCCACACTACCTCTTCAAATGATCACTAAAACCAAACCTATTAAAGGCTTTTGAATATTATTTTCAATATTTTTTTGCCACAATTTCTGAGTAATGGTAGTTTATGGGTTACTAAACGCCTTTTAAGATATGATTTGTACGTTTTGAAGTGTATTTTTTTAAATTTAATTGCTTCTTTTAAAGGCATATTTTGTCATTTGAGCAATTTGGTTAATTAGGTTGCAATTTGTGTTTCAGATTTTTTTATTTCGTCAATTTATGAACAACATATACATAATAAGTCCTTTCAAGATTTTCATGTTATTTTAATGAAAACCCAGTATGGATATTGCAAGATGTATGCTTCAAAGTTTTTTTATTTTATGTACATAAAAATAACAAACTAACCTTTGTGTTAAAATAATCTTTAAAAAAAATCATGGAAAATCCATCGTTTGTATATTGCCAATTATTAGTTATTAGCAATTTGTTTTATGATTTGAAGCTATATACCTTTGTTCAAAAATATACTTTTTAATGTGGTTTTTAATGGTGTTGCGAAATGAAAACCAACGCGGTGTAAATTCTTTGCCAAAACGATTTATTGTTCTACGTTTGCCTAAAAATTAATCTTCGATTCCCGCTTTTGGTTTAGAGAGCTTCTCCGTGTCCTGTCGCCTTTTTAATCCTTTCTTTGCCGAGCCGAACGGTATCGGTTGAAACCCGAACCGATATCATACATATTTCAAAACGCGCGTTTACGACAGGTCGTAGGGTACCTTGCGAACAAGTTCCAACAAATTGTGTTTATGAGAAATAGCTAGTGCCAGTCTTTTAGCATAGATCTGGGTCTATTTTTACTGATTTTTTCGTATTAGAACCAAAACAATATTCCTTGCAGGTACGCGTTTACAGATAATGTTATCCAGGTACATTCAAACCTTTAAACACGCCTTCTCAAAAACCTCGCATATTGAACGAAATTTTTACTCATTTCGTATAATCTGACTGGTGAGTATGTGTGCATAATACAAGTTTTGAAAAAGCCATAAGTGCAGAATAACATAAAAACAATAAACATAAAAACATTAGCAAAACAATATCCTTGGCTCTGTCATTTGTTCAAATTGTGATGGTGGAAATGGTGATCTTTCTAATTTTATCCTGTTAGTAAGCTAGCGAGTCGCCCTTCGAAACGAATGTATCTTACTAGTGTGCACGTCAGTGCTTCTCTAGAAACAGATCATCATTATTAATTGTAAAACGCATCCCTAAGATATGAATGAAGTAAACAAACAACCTCCGGTAAAACTTAAACAATCTATATATTATCATTATTTCAAGGGATCTACTACCATACGAAATGATCATCAAACGAATTTTGTTTGAAAGTGAGACTAAAAAGAATACAAAAGCACAAACCTTCTCACAGTATTTGGATGTACGAATAATCTTCAACGGGCAATTTCTCAAATAGTGTAATTCTCTTTTCCAACCCACATGGTACAACTTATCATGGCGAAAAACAGTAGACATAATCGTTTTATTTCCCATAGACCGTACCATCCCGACGGCACATAGGAGAGTCGAAATTTTAATCTGGCTTCATTTTTCAACCATTTGCACCAACCGCATGCTATTCTGGTGGTTCTGTTTTTTCCCAACCCGGAAGAATTTCTTTTCAGCCCACTGGGTCTGTAGGTTTATATACCACCTTAGGATCACCACAGAGCGAACCTTCATCATGTGGAAAATATGAGAAACAACAGTCGTATCGGCAATGCTTAATACTGTTAGTGTTGGTGAAGAGATGATATTTTTTCATAATCTGTTTCACGTCGTATGTTTTGTTGCTCGTGCCTTTGCACATTTTGGATTGCTAATTCGTTGTAGTTTTTCTGATCGTTGTTGCTCTTTTTTACTTTGTACTATTTTTACTTATTGAGCATGTTATATTCTTGGAATATCAGCTAGGGATTAAATACGAAATGCACAGTGCGAAATACAGGGTGCGTAATTAAAAACAAAATTTTGGTATTACATTTTGGAATGATTTTGGCATATTTTTTTAAATTCCGATAAAAGTTTAAAAATATAAAGAAGTAACATTCTGCTTTAACAACATCCAAAACCTTCTTTAAATTCGTGTGCAAACATCAAGGAATATGTATACCTTTGTAGTATACATATAACCCCTATTCAATGAATCACTAGTTTTATGTTGCACCAGCATCTTGGAGCTCTCGAGCTCTTTCATCAGTCTCCACCGTAGTCTTTCCCCTCCAGTAGCCACTCATTGAAATTCAAGTGGATATAGCTGCTTTAAAAATGTGTCTATAGTTTCTGAGGTTTTATCTCAACGCGCCAGAGTGCCTGCTGGATGTCCTTCCACACGTGCGCGCCTCACGTATTTGGAACTCCACGACCAAAAACCGCAACGGCACCACTTCAGACTTCAGACCTGGTTGACCTATTTTGTACTCGTCTCCTTTCCCTGCCCGTTGACGGACACAAAAAAAAAGAACAACGGAACCAAACCAAACCGAACACTGTCCGGAAATAAAAATTGAGCCGGCGTTGAATTTTTCCTGGGGTTTCGTGGTCGAGAATTTTCCACTTGACGTTCCGGTGGACACTCGAGCGAGAGGTTTCCAGATTTCCCTTCCGGCCGTTAACCCTATCTCAAGGGTAACATTTCACTGTCCAGCTCTGCGAACGGCGAGGTCCGAGCGAGAGTCCAACAACATTTTGGGACTGTGCCGGTGTTGGATAAATGTTATTTTTTCGGCGAAAACTTTAGTAAAATCTCTACTGGGCACACAAACTGGTGGCACAACAAAATGCCACTGACACAACAGTACGCTTGGGGGAGTTTCCTGTAGAGCGTCAGCTCCAATCGGGACTCCAAGTGTCGAGTGGAAATGATTGGCTTAACGCTTTACAGCTTAAGCGTCCCTTCTCACCCGAGCGCACGCCGGAGGCTTCATGAGTCCACCAGGAATAACATACACACAGCCACACATATACACTTCAGAAGCGGAAGTAAAAGCAGATGCACTCTCTGTCCGGCACTTACGATCGACGTTCGAGAGCCATCCATCCGGCTGGTGGTGGGAGTTGCATTTACTGCACTTTCCCGCCATGCAACGTTCATCCATTGGCCATTGTTTTAGTGATTTGCTCGAATGAGCAAGTGACGCTACGAGCACAGCACACTACGAATGACAGCTGACAGTTGGTGCAGTGGCTTAAGAAAACTCACCCACCCAGCGCCGCTGCTACATGCGAGATGAACTCGTAACTGGAATGAAGCTGCTTGCCCTTACCAAGTGGCAGTGCTCTAATGAGGTACCGAGTTCTACGAAGAACTAACGGTGTCGTAAAATTCAATTTCCCATCGAAGAAAACGTACAGGCAGACGAAGGTATTAGTGCAAGGAAACACGTCCCACAATGCAAGGTTTGCAATTAAATGGGATTCTAGGGTTTGAGCGACGTGTTTTAAGAAGCGGTAATTGCGGGACCGTTTGCGACAGGACCAGGTTTACAATAAACGTCATCAGCGGGATCCGACGTGTTCAACGTGGGGGTTTCGTTGGTTCACCGAGCTTAACAGGGGCTGCTATGGTGGTTTTTTTTTTCGATTTGTTAATCCTGCTGCATGATCCTTCTGTTTGGTGTCGGTAATGAAAGGATTAGAAATCAATGTGGGTTAGGAATTAAAATATACCAAGTATAAGCTTCAGAAACAAGAATATAAAAATATCAATTTGTTATGAGGTTAAAAATATTCAGATATATTTGGCTTTAAATAGAACTAGGCGAAAGAACTCCGTTGGAGCCAAAGCCTCTCTAAACTATTCCAACAACAATAACAATTGAAATAGAAATGCTAAGCCTTGGTTTTAATTATTTCTCGATAAAACGGCATATTTCTGGCAGGAAATTATTTTTATCAATAGTGATTATTACATAATTTACTACAAAATAAAATAATAATGTGCCCGAAAAGTTATGCTTGTGCACTAAATTGAAAGTTAAATTAAAACAATCAGAATGGGTTATTCAAATGATGTTATTTATATGATCTTAAATGAAGAACTATATATTCTTATCTTCGTATTCTTCTTCTTCTTCTTTTTGGCTCAACAACGGTTGTCGGTCAAGGCCTGCCTATACCACTTGTGGGGCTTGGCTTTCAGTGACTTATGGATTACCCCCCACAGCAGGATAGTCAATCCTACGTATGGCGGCACGGTCCATTTGGGGCTTGAACCCATATATTGTTCTACCATTGAAAAAAATTTATGTTGGATTTTGTTGAACAAAGTTTATCTCAATTTAGTACTTGTTGAAAGTGTCATATATTTTAAATACATGAAGCGTAAATACCAAATTCACCCAAAAATAGGCCCCAACGGAATGTAGGTAGGTTGGATTCAGCTTAGCTAAATCGGTGTTAGATGTTTGCCTCTATTTTTTTTACACAATACTCTTGCTTGTAGCTATCTCATATAATACACATTCACCATACAGGCGTTTTAATTTAAAAGGGCATAATATTAGGTAACATCATGCAAACTATCGCACGATGCGACCACAATGCAAGGAAACATCATTTCATGCTAAAAAGCATCCTCACCGCACCCATCAGCCCAAGTCCATATTTGTTCAACAAACATCGAAAGCCACCGGCACCGGTGTAGGTGGCAAAAACTCATTTGAATGTGTTGCCTTCGTTCTTTTACCCGTCCGGCAATGAAATGTGGTGTGCACTACACTATGCGGCAGCAGTACGCAAAAGAACACACCTTTCAGGCTAGCACAAATATGTTCAATTAGTGAGCAACAGCAACAAGACATCCTGGCCAGGCAAATTAATAGAAGCTCCCGCACTCAGCAAAGTCTCACAAGTGTAAGATGCTGGCAGACAGAACAACCGGTGGTTTGACCCGTTTCTGTGCGAGGTTTCCGTTGTTGGGTGGGTGAGCCGTTTTTGCGATGGGTCCTGCCGGTAGCGGTACGTGCCGGCATTCTAAAACCACCAACCTGTCCGACACGATGTGTGATATAGAAGGCGCAGCCGAGTGAATCGTACAATTGGCATTTCCAGCCGGCAATGCTACAGGATGCCAGCGGGCGTTGCTCGTGAGGTGTACGATTTCTTCACGAGCTGGCTGTTAGGCGTCTGGCTCGGGTTAAGGTGTGCACGGATTAGAACAAATGGTCGCACCGTAATAGTTGGAATTGAAAGCCTTGGCATTTCGGTTGATCCTAACCGATGACGCATGCCACACGTAGATGCCAGAAAGTCACAATGGTGGAAGTTGTGGCCAACTAACCACAGCAGCCTTTTCCATGAAGTAATGCTCTTCTGTCAATCTTTGTGTGGGCTTCGGGTGATTTGGTAGAAGCGTAGATCATTGAATTGTTTGAAGCTTCGTCACTAACTTGTTAGTGGTTATTTAATCAAATGAAATGTATTTGTATAACTGTCAAGTCTATGCATAACACCTTACCATATCTTATTTCGTTTGATTTAACAAATAAAATTACTGTAACACCATGATTGTGCTACGTTAACAAACTCACGTAAAGGAAGTGAAAGAAACTCGTGATCACAATGGGTTTATGGCTAGTGAGACTCATTTAGCAACGAAAGCCCACGTAAGAACACACATACCAACTCACATACGATCTTTGGCACGTTGTTCTTCCAGCATGGGACATATTTTTAGCACAATAGTACCTTTTGCCTTTATTCAATTCCCGATGCTCTATTATTAGTAATGTTTGGGTCTACCCGCAGTCTACTTAGTATACGAAAAAAAGAAAAAAAAAACAAGTTAAAGTGCCCGAAAAAGAAGCAGCCGGGACATTTCACCGGAATTAATCCCATTTACTTAGCCGAAACCCGAACATTCGCCTCGAGGCTGTGGGCGAGTTGGTATAATTACATTTCGCTTGCGACATTTCCTTCTGCCTGTTTTTGCCTCTGCGCTACTGTTTGTTCTATGCGTGATAAAAATTACACTTTTTTCTGAGATGTTGTGCTTAGTATTTTTAGAACAATCATTATGATAAATGAATTAATGGCTCACGTAAACACTGCAAGTGAAAAGATGGCTAATATAGGCTGATAAGAAAAATAGTTTAGGTAGATCAACAGCTCTTTTATGCAATCTTCTGTTGCTTAAAGTTTACAACTTATCTTTTAATGAAAAGAATTTAATTCACACAAACTCAGTTTCATTCTCGCATTCGGTTTTGGACCAAAACTGTTGTTTTATAACCATTATGCACCACAACCATTCCTGCTAGCACTTGCATTAATGGTTTGCGAGGCACATTTTAAAATTCATTGTTTCGTCTCACTGTTCCACCCCGCGGCAGCGCACTTGTGACATCAGCAGTAGCAGAACGAGTTTGTGCATAAAAATTAAAATTAAAAACATAACCTTCAAATCATGGACTCTTTTCACAGGCGCACCAAAAAGTCTCTGAAGCGCTTTGCAAGGAAATGCGAGCTGCTGTCAGAAGTGTTGAAACAGAAAAAAAAACACACACACACACTCTAAACAAGACAGTAGAGAGAGTCCTTTGAATTTTGAAATTTAGTTGCAGCGAACAACAACGTACTGCTCCGGTTGCTGCTACTGCTTCCTTGCTGTGACAGTTATTTAACCACCGGCCTCGGGCGAGCGAACTGGGCAAGAAAGAGTAAAGTAAAAAGTTGCACATACACCCCGAAGTGAAAACGGTTCTTTTACTGTGGACAGCTCGTTGAATGATTTATGGTTGATTTACATAAGCAAATAGCAACGGTTTCGTACGTAAGAACGACAGACGGTTGAGTGGAGCATACAACAACAAAGCCTCCAGCTAGGCACATTAGCTTTATGGACAGTCTTCGGACTTAGAACTTCGCATATGCTTTTTCAACGTCTTTTTCAGTTCGGTCAGTTGGGTGTTGTTTTTTTTTGTTTTGATTAATGTTGAAAAAATCATCAACTCCATGATGCAGAAAGTACTACACACGTCTAGTCCCAAGCTAGAAAATGCACTTCTGGCACTTCATCAACGCGGTAGATTTTATTAACGAACTCCCTCAGGTGGTCATGAAAGTTGTTGCTCTTCATTAGACACGACTGTCGTTGTGCGACCTTTCCTCGATGCAAATGTTGGGTGGACTTTGAATTACTTTCAACCAGCATCCGTAATGAAGCTCTGGACGTGGTACGGCGTTATTATACACAACACTTTGTTTGCATTTCCATTAATTAAAATCATGTTGCTCCCCAGTGACACCATTGCAATTGTGCTGGCTGCACTGCACAGAGCAGTTAATGAGTGATAAAGAAGTTAAATAGTTGTGCTAGTTCAGGATGGTAAAGCCAAAGCAATTTACTATCCAATTAAAGTGATTGACAGCTTCAATGCGGTGAAAGAGTGCCCAATTCCTCATAAAAAGCGAAGGATATCAAATAAAGTCGAAAATTTTTCATGTCGAAAATTATGAAATTTTAATGAAAAGAAATGGAGTGAAGACAACGAATATCTAATCTAAGGATATCCAGGATATCTAACGATCACCTCAGCAATTTAAACATGATGAGTACAATCAGGGAGATTTCATATCCCAAATAAAAACATAACACTAGGATATAAAAATTAACAATAAGTTAACATTACTGAAATAAAAATAAGTCTAGGATATAATGTAACAATCAAATAAAAATGTTATAAGCTTGAACCATAGTAATTGATTAAACTATAATATGATTTAGAAAAAAAACATATCATTATGATTTAAGTTTAACAATTAAGCTAAAAAAGAATCATTCTGATACTTGAACTACAAAATGTTGCCACGACTGCATCGTTTTAAATTATAACGACTGCTACAAACGAATCAGATGTTCTACCTTTTGTACCTTTCCCGTTCAAGAGCCTTCAAAGCTGCTGATGATTTGTATAATTTGTTTTTCGAGTGTTTCCACGAGTGCGCACTTTCTTTTCAGCTGTTTAATCGCTTTAAAATCATTCCACACACACAAGTGGTCAAGACGCAGAGTTACTGTTCACCATTGTCGCAGCATACAAATTAAAGAATCCACAATAAAAGCAAGAGCAAAAGAGGAAAAGGTGGAAAATTAATTTACTACCATCGTTCAGCCACAACAGATTACCCACCCAAAGATGGGGCCGATTTTTAAACGACTTTTTTGTGCCGGTTTCTGGTTTTCCGGCTTTACTTTGTTTATATTTCCCTACACAACCTTAAAGGTAGTATTCGGATTCGGTAGCTTAAAACGCCAACCGCTTTGGAAGTCCTTTCCCACAGCAAGGACCATTAGGTGACGGAAAAAGGTGATGATAATTTCCGTCCTCTCCACGTTCATAGGTTGACGGCTGAAATTAGTTTACCCGGAAGGTCGCTTTGGTGTCGGTGTGGATGCTTCGATTCAAATGGCACCACATCCGTAAGTGTCGGCCGACATCTCGTCCAATTTTGAGCCATTTGCTTGTTAATGTTTCGAAGCGAATGTTTTTGTAAGCATCCTAATAAGCGAAGAGAGTTTCATTTTGGGTTTAGAGCTAAGCACTAGATGGTTGAAAATTGAGGCTTGAAAATTATTAAAATTATAATTAATTTACATTCTGCTATAGAGAAATCCTCTTCCAAAATCAAACAAAATCTAATTTGTTATTCAAATAACATCGCGAATAAAACTACAAAAATATAATGTAGCTTAAATGCAAATACTTGTGAGCACTTAAGAACTGTCCTGTCAGCATTCACTAACCTTGTTGCAAGATGGATTTTTAAACCACTTTCTTATTCAACTCAACTACTGCAAGCAACACAAAGCATAACTGTCAAACCTTCATTTTTATTCCGCACCCAACCAATCCAATAAAAGCAGAATTTTGTTTCCAAAAGATTGAAACATGATTAAAGTGACCTAGCTTATGTTTCCATTCGATTTAGAAAGATCGAAACATACCGAGCGCTTACTTGCCAGCAGCGTAAAAGTTGATCCATGACCTACGGGACCCCAAGAATGGAATGGTAGCAAAGTGCCCCGTTTTACTCTTTCTCTTTTTTCCCCGCGCGAGACGATCTCTTCGCACAGGAGATACATTTACAATGTTTTTTGCTACAAGATGTTTCCACTTGTGGGAGCTGACAAAAAAGGAAGGCTATTCGTAGCTAGAGATGGGAAAATTGATTTAAAAAATGGAACAAAAGGTAACTGTTTACTTGCCCATGAATAGCTGCAAGTATTTTGCTGATTGTCTGATAGTTAGTAAAAATAACTTGATAATAGTAATTGAAAAGAAGCTAGTAAAAGTTGGCAATTCAAATATTTAAAAAACGGTACGATGCAAAGTAGCTAAATAAAAGTAAGTAGCTAAAAGTAGATTGTTACATGTAAACTGAAAAGGTAAAAAGTATGACAAGAGTAGCTTTGTAACTAGGTACTTATTCCTAACCAGTTCCAGTTCCTTTGGTGATTTCTACCCAACTACAACAAAACAATCCCATCTCCAGTTGCAACACACTTGAGAGGTTCCGGGCCTCAAGCTAGCCCCTGCACGGTTAGTCCACCCGTGTAGTAACGTGAAAGCGCGTTGCAAAGGGGGATGGGGTTGGTAACGGATACAGCAAAAGGTTAACTCGTTCCGCAACACAAACTGTCCGGTGCGATTGCGATGGATGGGAAGAAAAATTGCAAACCCCTCCCGAAAAGGATATCCTTTTTATCCTTTCCGAATGACATTTTTTCTCTCCATTTCATTTCGTACTTTTGTATGATTAGTTATTTTCTGCAAACCCCAAACCCTACCCTTTACCGAGCCACCGTAGCTCAACCGCTCTTAGCTCGCTACGGTCTGTGCGGCACAAGGACAAAAGTTGAATTGAATTATTCTATCATTCGCTCTCATTTACCTGACCTTCATTTAATTCACTTTTTCGCAGATTGTAGACGATGCTTTGCTTTGTGAGGAGCTTTTTTTCCTTCGCTTCATCTCATTTAAAGGACTCTTGAGTCAAGCATAAAAATCCGCCATCCAGAGTGGCTCAAGACAGCAAGGGAAAAGCTGATGCCAAAAAGAGAGTCCTTTACCTGATGTTTCATGCGTTCCATAATAGTGTTCATTGTTTGATCCATGCAGTAGAAGAGATAGTTACAAAGAGCAAGGAAGAGAGAGAGAGAAAGCGAATGAGAGAGAGAGAGAGAGAGAGAGAGAGAGAGATGAGTAGTCAAAGAGAAGGAAAAGGAGAGAGAAAATGCAATGCATGAGCTAAAAAAGTCGCCTAATGTAATTTATTCATATTATCATGAGAAATTTTCCGACACATTACACCTTACATACCACCCTCGACAAGTCGGTATGCCTCAGGCACTAAACGTTGGGTCGTGAATGAAGTTTCTATTGAAAAAATCTTCATTTATTCGTGAGGAATATGGGAAAAATAAGCATGATATTTTAATTTAGCATTATTCATGTAATGCTTTCAATTTTAATTTGTCATGAAAATGTAAAATGTTGGCACAATAGTTAACAAAAAATAAATGATTATTAGAAACACAACAAAAAAAAACAAACATTAAACCATGGCTGTTGAACTTGCAACGGAAAACTATTAAACAGCTACCGTGAGAACGATAAATGAACTGCTTTGTGTCGAGCTTCTTTCGACCTTCTTTCGTAATTAATATTTTACTTCTTCCCAGCGTAAACTTTTCGCTTTAGTTGTGCCGTTCAGGACTAAACAGATCTACTGCCACCATTACCACTACGCTAAAACAAATAACATGCCTTAAAGCTTTCACACAACCTTGCCACGGCAAATTCCACACTGACTGGAACACAGCACAACCAAATTGCCACGTAAACATAAGCCTCTCTGGCCGCAGTCCGCTGACTTCCGCACAAAACCCGCAGGGCTATCGGGGACTAACCTTTACTCCACCATCCCAGCAATGTTGCCTTAAGCTTGCTTTAGCTTTCATGTGGAGCTACCACTTCAGTGTTGGGGCTCTCTGTTCACTGTGTACGGGCGCGAACGCTCGTTGCATATTTCCAGTACAAATACCTACTTATCATTTAGATGGGTTGCGGAGAGAACAATTTGTTGCAAATGCAGCGTGCCGTCGGTACAAAGGCACAGAACACCGGCTGGCACGGGAACGAGTGAGAATGAGGTCGCGAGGCACAACGTGTATGACGAGCTGGGTAATTTAACTCCGTACAGCACAGTCGGTTCGGTTGTTGTTTTCCATGATTTAGGGCAAGGATTTATTGTGCCTGTTGGCTCTTGACAAAGGACGTCTTTGGTGCGATTGTTAAGAAAATGAGTACGAATGCAGCCAGCAAGATGCAAACAAAAATACCATCTTCTAATGCTCACTATTGATCGCACGGAACCCGCTCAGCACGGAATGACTCCGAGAACTGGGGATGCAGCTCAGCGCGTATATTGTCGGCCGGCCATCCTTGCCGCTTTTGTTTACGACTTCCCAAACGTTAATAATGCATAAACAGCTCCAACTAACCACCCTCTATTGCTTCCGTTCGTGCAGGATGGTGACCGCTCTGGGTAGACACGGTGCGGGAAGGGACGGAAACGGATGCATCCTTCATCGTTCAGGGTTCTAGTTCTACATTTTCCATACCCCGCAAGAGCAGGACGCAGTACGATCGGTGGCAGTGTTGAGGGGAGCAGGTGAATAGTTGGCAATACTCTCGCAGCTTCATCAACCTCAATCCCTTTGGAAACCCGTCCGAACACAAATCGGTTAGTGGTGGCTTCAGTTGGTCACTAGTTTTAGTTGCGAGAACACAAGTGAAAGTTCGCATTGGTTTCAGTTTCCGGTACATGTTTTGCTCAGTGTATGTGTGTAAATGTACCTTTTTGAAAAATGTCCACTCTCGAAGCGTGTTGATTTTCGTTTAAAATAAACTACCATCAAGTTATTCTATTATGATCAAGCTGGAAGGCATGCATATGATATACGTACAATATGTTAAAGTAATTATTTTATAATGAATTTAATTGTTATTAATAATTTGCATTAGTTAGGCTTTCACGATACAAGTCAGATTTTTGTATGGAGTTTGATTATTGGCAGCTGAAATTATGTCAACACTCCATATGTTGTTACGCCTGGTCACATTTTGTTGAGTAGCTGGATAGACTTTCTTAAAACTGGTTTTGTGTGTATTGAATATATATACCAGATGTAAAAAACTACACATCAACCTAGAATATATTAACCTGAAAAAGATTAATGAACTTTAATTCCCCGAAGACTCTATTAGGTTAGCTTATGTATGTAAAGAAAGAAAGAGAGAGAGAGAGAGAGGGGGCGAGAGAGGGAGAGAATGACAGGATATATATAAAAAGGGAAAAGATGGCGAATCAATCAGTCGCGATCGGAGTTTGTTGTAATTAATACGTCGAATAAAGAATTGTCAAACTTAATTTTTCTGCCTCGTATTTTATCAATCCTTACATAAATGATTTTGAAACATATTGAAACCCGGGAAAGGAACCTATTGTTTCTAATTGGAGTGAGATATAAAAGTTATTGAATTTTGAATTGCAATTGGACCTTAACTAGACTTACAATGAGTTTCATAATTAAAAAGTTTTTGTTGGGCATCGTTCTGTCTATTTTTTTTATTTTTATTCGCATTTTTTCTGGACATATAATATCTCATTACTACTAATAGCAACCTCATACTTCAAGTTTTAAAATAACAATTTGTCTGAGCCACATATGGCTGCATGCGATTTTTTTTCGGAGTAAACAGAGCCAACTTCTAGCGAAAAGCGAAATCTATGTAATCGTTACTATGAGCAGTTTTCACATGGATCGATAATAGTTCAATAGGATCACGCTCGAATATCTTACAGGGGAGCATTCAGTAAGACTGGCTGCATCAAATTGCTTGCAAAAACTATTCATAAGTTATATTATACATATATACAAACAAGTATCTTTAAATTTTGAGCATGTTTCAATGATGTAATTAGTATTAAGATTTGAGAAAATGAATACAAGTAATGAACGGCAAAAAAAATCATACAGTTTTTTTTTAACAAATACTGTTTACAGAGGAATTAAATATTTCTAGTGTACTAAGTGCATGCACTAGTGTTTGTCTTTGATACAAAAAAAAAAAAGAATAGACATGGTTAGAATTATACCAACACAAATTTCAATTAGCTCATCTGTACACATTTTCCAATATAATTTATTCTCATGCTATAATTCATATTCGAATCATGTTATTTAAAGGAAATCGGTTACTAATGAAGGTCACATGAAAAACCCTATACAATAATTATACACTAGGTTAACATAAGGTTTTAAAAATAAATCAAAGTATTTTTAAAGCTACCAATCTCTTGCATTCCTAGATCTGTGTATTTTTTTAGCCACCAGTGTTCTTAAAGATAAACTCTGAAAAAAGGATAAATTTTATTAAAAATATACACACCGAATCGTTTCTGACACACTTTTTCATCCATCATTCTCACTGCATAAAGCTAAAAAACACACGCCTTATCGTAACGCTTCTCATTCGCTCCTTGTTTTCCTAACCGCTCCCTTAACATCTCAATCGGTCCTTCCTGAGCAAATTGTATTTGGTTATAATTTTCCTATCAAAACCAATACACACACATACACACACCAGCTTTACTTGCTGCGTGTGTCCATCCTGAGAAAAATCGACCCACGGGAGCACCCGGTGCTGCAGGAAGGCTCTGTCGGTGTGGGGAGAAGCAAATTTGATTACAGTCAACATACCCATCTTACCGTTGTCCGTTCGTCCTTTCGTGCTTCATATTTGCATGCTTCAGTTCAATGGCCAGAGCCAAGCACATCGCCCGTGTCGTGACGCAATGGTTTTCTCGAGTTGGGAAAAATCAGCACCAGCAGCAGTAGAAGGGAGGAAACACCAGAGGGTGGGAAAAATATCGTCCATCCATCAGCATTTTGGTGCAAATTTGCTGCCAGCAGTAACGCTTCAACCGTCTGTCCGTTCGATTATTGGGTTCAATTTGTTTATGTTAATAAAATGCTGGCCCGTTTTTGGTTGGGCGTTGGCATGCTTGCCAGGAATCGGTCCGTCGGATTGTTCGAGGTTGTTTTATTTTCCTCCGTTTGACAACAAGCCCACGTCCCATGGGACAGTACAACGGAAATGGGAGCAATCCGCGCAATTGCAGACCGATCGTTGATTACACAGCGAAGGAGAACGTTCCTTGACGGCCTGGGAAAAAAACTTTCTCCATCGCCATCACAAAGGAAGTGAACGACAAGGAAATGTACCAATCCACGGTGGGAACTGCTTTCGGGAATTTGGGAACGCAACGTTGAAAACAAAATTAGAACAGACCAGAGGGAAAGAATGGAGGAGAAATCGAATTTATGATTTATATTGCGTGAGCCTCAAGCAGCCGATCCTATCACTTACGATGGAAGAAATAAGGTTCCGTGGGACAAAAGCATGGCAACGTGGGTGGCAGGATGCTTTACTGCTCCACAAACAATTACTCTACAGAGTGATTTTACTTCCGAGTGAGTAGGGAACTGGGGAAAGCATTCAATTTGCAACTAAACTGTGCGAATCGGAATTTCCAGGAGTGGAATGATGGATGTTGACATTGGGAATTAATTTCAGGGCCATTGGTTGGGTCGTTGTCCACCAGCATCCTAATTAATTGCACACTCGGGATCGTAATCAAGAAGCGGGAGAAGTGATAATAATAAAATTGCCCTCTCATCTCGATGACGGTGCCAGTGGAACATTGATTCATTTTGGCGCCAGCAAGAATACAATAATTATTTGGATGCATTCAACGTTCGTTCCAACACCGTTTCCATTCAACTTTCCATTCAAGCACATCTGATTGTTACAATTCGAGGCAGAATGCGCACAATCATGCCCTGTGTCCTGTGGCGCACGTGGCAGCCGATGGCTTGTTTGCAGCATCGATGGAAGGAAATGCAAATTTCGTTGGCACTAGCAACTTTTCCCGGGTACAGATTTAAAAACCACAAAAGCTGTTCGAACCTCTTACCAGCTGCACCAAAACGGTACACGGAACGGTTTTAGTTTGGCTGGACCAACTTTTGACGAGGGCTGATAGTGACAAGCGTAAATTAAATTTTCCTGCCGACGCACCACCTCAACACACACAGTGGTGCGGGGAGACCTACCAAACTCGGTGCAGAAAGCATTTATTTTGGGTTTATTACTGCTTTTTTATGCTTAAAATACTGTGCTGAATGAATTATCGCATTTTGGGCCGGATCTGTGGCTGAAGTTGACACGTCCTGTCCAGTTAAAGTGATGTATTTTTTGGTCGAATTGTGAAGTAACAATTGGAATTTATTACGGTATGCATTGTGCGCGAAGTAAATTGAAGTCGTTAAAGCCTTTTATTTATACGTTACTGGCGCGAGATCGAACAATTGTCAAGAGCTTATTGTTTGGAAACTTACGAGCATGATGATGATGGGATTATCAAGAGCGGTTATATTTCGAACCTATCCAATGAGTGTTTTGTAATATCCAGTTCATAAACTTAATAATATGAATAAGCATTAATGTGTGATTTATTAAAAAGGTAACATATTTGTATTCGTCTAATGTCAAACACGTTAGATATTGTAGAGGACAGGTTTAGTAAGATGTATGTTTTTATTATCCTGCATTAGTCCATCTTCCTCAAACCACCATGACCACGCCATGTGTTGTTTTTACGAATATAATCATAATTTGTTTCCTGATTCTTCATAGATCTGGATTGTTTAGTAATGATTACGATTGTAAACCTCGAATTTTACTAGTTTGAATTTAACGTTGAACGTATCACAAAAGGACAAATACGCAAGGCAGAAGAATAAACCGAAGGCTGAAGGTGTTGTCAGTACAACGATCCGTAAACGAATGATCTTTATTTTTGACATTCAGATTTTTGCACAGTTGTCGCGGTGATGGTCATGTTCCGATCCGGCACTATGGTCTAATTAGGGGTCAAATCTCCACAATACTACACGATCTACTTTTTTCCTTCTTTTTTTATTTATGGTAATAATGACAGTACGGCATATAATTTGCTTGGGTCTTATTTAAAAGTACTTTAAAAACTATGTTGTTTATTTTTTTAAGCATCATTTAATCAATTCTATTGATATCATGGTATGAGACTAGTAGAATTTACAATAGCCCCTTAAACCAGTTATTCAATACATTGTGAGACTCTGGCTTCAAGTAAAATACGTCACGTACATGTTATTGCAAATTATAAAAAGCTAACATTATGTGTATCAGCAACTAAAGCAGCTTCTTATCAACAATAAATCAGATTCCACAGTTAGTGATTGGTTTTGCCCTTTTGTACTACAAATCTCAGAGTTTTGGTTTATCTTTCTTTCTAAACCTATTTTATCAGTCTTAGAGTTGTGGCGTGACAGTTCTTAACGGATATCAATTAAAATCTTATCAGTTTTAAAACAAGCTCACGACGGCTTGAAGTGGATGTACTCAAATAAATAGAATAAGAATGAAAGTAAAACTAAACTTAACGTATTTTTCATACAATATATGTTTTTTTTTGTTTGTTAGCAATGTTTTGAAATGAAGTAAATGTCACCAGTCACAGAAAAGTTATTGTTTCTAGGACAAACTTTCAGGCGCTTTTACACAGCAGGTTTATTACACCATCTGAACATTTTCCCTGCTCAATTCCACTTAGCAACTTACTACCAGTGCCGGCCGGGTCATTAGTGACAAACGGGCGCCGGTTCACTTTGAGCATCGCGACCAAAACGTTGTCCACTCGTCGCGCAGGTCATTCGCTAACACGCTAATTTGCTATGCTATACCTTGTTCCGCTGTACTCCACCCAAAGCGAACCATTGGAAAGTGAACGAAAACTTTGCGTAGAAAATTAATTGGATCAGCTACAAATTATTACTTCACTTGGGTGCCCCTGGACGCCAAAGTGCTAAACAGCCGGAACCAGTCGGGTGCCGAAGGTCACTCAAGCTTCTTGTGATAGTTTCGGACAGTCGAAAACCGACCCAGTCAACGTCAGGCGGGAGTGTAAACAGGATCGTAAATTTTCGCAACAAAACTTTCCTTCATTCTACTCTGAAACTCATCTGTGTGCCGTGTTTTCCCTCAAAACATTTCCCATGGGAGAAAGAGAGAGAGAAAGAGAAAAATAGTGAGTGTGTGTGTGTGTGTGAGAGAGAGAGAGAGAGAAACAAAAAGCGATGCACCGTAGAACGGAATAATTAAGCGGATATCCTACAAAACTCTTTTCCTCCCTTTTCCCAGGAAAAGCCTCACTCGTTAATAAATTATCACTCAACAGTGGCCAGCAGAGTTAAGCATACTCTTGGCGAATACAGCAACGCTTTTATTTCCCGCTGGAAAATGGAAGCAGAACGCGTCGATACGGAGCAAATTGTTATTTGGCCTATAGTAGTAGACAAAATGGAGCCCGGCATTCAAATTGCTGAAAGAGCAGTTCGAAAAAAATAGCAATTTAATTACGCGAACATTAATTACCACACCAACGCAGGTAATGGTTGACGGGTGGTTGCTTTCGGGACAACAAATTAACTGACTTTATGTTCCGTGTTGCCAAGCAGAATTGTAATTAAAAGAATTTTTGTTTGTACAGTTCCAGCTATCGACGCTGTTGGCTAGGCTTGTGGAATGATATTGCCCAATTACCCAATAGTTGTGAGTTTTGCAGGGAGGACAGGAATTCGATTAGAAACAGATAAAATTCGAATTGTAAATGAGTTCTAAATAGGTGTATGTAGGAAATTTCCGATCATGGTTTGACTTTGATCAAGAAAATCATTTCTTGGTATTTGTGGTTTGAAGATGGTTAAACAGTAAAATAAATTTTTTGGCCTGATGCAGTATATTTTCATCTTGCTGCCTATTAAATGATCGAATGAGATTGATTCTCATACAAACCCATCCTTGAAGGACTGTGTATTCGGTACTTATAAAGCTAGTAAGCTTGTATAGCCCAATCGTTGCGTGAATGAGGAAAAATAAATATCATGCGTCGTTGTCTGCCACACAAGGAACACATTTGTAGAACAACACACAAAATCCCGGTACCAAAATACTCTTCGCTTGCCTCTATTTGCTTAACACAAATGCCTTTCCCATCCATAAACACTGTCTCCTGTGCGATTGCTTTGTTAGCCGCGTGGAAAGTGCAAACGTTAACATTCATGCAAACTCCAAAGCTAACCGCCACCAGCTACAGGCACGTTCGGTCTGTGTCGCCCCGATTCGCCCCGTTCACCTTATCGATGCAACCCGTTGCATACAATGGCCCCACGGCAGCAGACGTGGCGCGATGCGTGCGAGATTTTGTGCGCTCGCGGACGTGTAAACATTCGTACGCCGCTTTGGTGGCCACCGCAGTGGGCAAAAATGTTTTCTTAAGCTGCTGGGCTTTTTTCTGATTATGCGAGCAATTCTTTAACACCCTGTCGGGGACGTGGTAAGACTACGTGGTTGAGTGCGGGGTGCGTTTTTTTAATCTGTTTTTTAATGGATTGCGTCGATGTCGATTGGCATCGTCGCGTGCGTTCGGTAGTCGGTGTTCTCTGGGGATGGTAAGATTGAACGATCCTTCAGCAACCGTCGGATGGAACGGTTTTTAATGTTTGTGCTGTTTGTTTGATTGTTTGAAGAACGTGTGAGTGCCTCTGGTTGCATATTGATGAGCAGCGAGCATACTGGAGAAAGCGATACGTTTGGGTGAGAAAATGGTAAAGGTGAATGTTTGAAAAAATAGGAAAAAATTAAATTTAATTTAATTTCCGAGAAATGTTTCACTGTTTTTACAGCTCATACGAACTTTCAACACATATTTTACTACCCAGACCATAGAAAAAAAACGTACTCAGACAAACATAATAATAATATAGGATGTTCATTCTCCGTTTTTCATCAACTGATAGGTAGGAAAATGCTTATTTTATTTGCTGAGCACACCGTAGCACGATCGAAGAGTTTTAGTTCTTGTACCAAATCAGATTTGGAAGCCGTTTGCCATGGTACATTTACGCTATCCCATATATTGGCAGCCCCGTCGCAGGCATAATAGTGCTGAAACCAATAATCACGTACCGGAAGGAAGGAGTCGGTAGTTTAAGCTAGAAGGACGGAGTGTCTCGGTAAAGCAGTACCCCGCCTGCCGAAGATATGGTGGTCAATTTTATGACCCCATTCTAAATGGCATCCTTTCCGTTGTGCAGAGCGCAGAACAGGGCAGTTTGTGTTCCCGGTGCAGCTCACTGTGACTACTGCTGACTCACTCCGTGTATAAGCGATGGCGGGAGAGAGGGAAACTCAAATGGGGCAGAAAGCTATCTTCCCGCACATACATACAGGCGGAGATCATAGGAATCGAGAATCGAATTGAGCAAGCACCCAGTCGCTTGAACGCTACAGTCGGTTCGGTTTTCTTTATGCCGAAACACATAAAAACATCCTGTTTTTGGCTGGACGGACGCAGCACTAATGTGTAAATATTTTTCCTATTACCGCAACGGGCGATGGACTCATAAAAGCGCAACTATCACATCACAGCGGTAGAATGGTGCCGATGATGGTGATGGCGTTTTGTCTGGTGATAAACGTACTGAGGATGACCCTCCCAATGGCCAAAGATGGTTGCTGGCTGGTTTGATAATCGATTTTATTGTCAGTGTACGGGGTAAACGTACAGTTTTGTAAAAGCTGTGATCTAAACATCTTTAACAACACCGGAGAGAGGGGTTTTATTGTTGTTTAGTTTTAGGTTAATGTATAGTGGAAATTGTTTGAAATAACAAAATCAAACAAAAACATTTATTTTACTAAGCAAATCCAATCCGAAATCCCTGTCAATAAAACTGGATGTAACGTTTTCAATAAACCAGTTTCTTTAAGCCAAAGTTTTCATTTATCATATTGAGGTGGTAGTACAAGTAGTAGAAGTTTTACTTTTTTGAACACATTTCCTGCCATAAATATTAAATATAATGATGTCATTTATACCGACTTCTGCGCTGCATTTGACAAGGTCAACAACTACTTATTGCTTGCTAAATTATTAAAATATGGTGTACACTCAAATTTTTTAGCATGGTTAGAAAGCTACCTAATGAACTGTTGCATTAATGTAAAAATTGAAAAAACTTTTTCTGACCCTTTCTGTTATTTTTCTGGTGTTCCACAAGGAAGCATATTAGGGCCATTATTATTTATTAAATTTATTAACGATATTGTGTTTGCTGTTCCCAACGTCAATGTTTTACTATATGCAGACGATCTTAAAATGTTCCTTGCTGTTGAAAATTCAAATCACTGCGAAATACTTCAAGGTTCCGTAAACCGTTTTTTGACGTGGTGCCATGATAACGAAATGTTTGTGAATGTACAAAAATGTAACTGCATTACTTTCGCTAAGAAAAGGATTCCAGTAACTTTTAATTACAAAATAGGCCAATGCAGTGTGCCGCGGTCATCTGTAGTTCGTGATTTAGGAATAATGTTAGACAGTAAACTTATTTTCCACACACATTTCCACACAATCGTCTCAAAAGCATTAAATATGTTAGGTTTTATTCTACGTGCTTCTTCCGACTTTAAAGATCCTTTCTGTCTTAAATCGTTATACTGTGCCCTAGTCCGTCCTATACTAGAATTTGCTTGCGTTGTTTGGTGTCCAAACCAAGTGACCTATATAGACATGATAGAAAAAGTTCAGAAAAAGGCAACACGCGCTATGTTTTATCGTCTTCCTTGGTCAAACCAAATGCCACGCCCCCCGTACCATGTCAGGTGTCAGTTATTTGGTCTCGAAACTTTAGAACACAGGAGAAAGAATGCTCAATGTATTTTCATGCATAAATTATTAAATGGGCTTATTGATGCACCTGAAATTTTAAATCTGATCACCTACTAGGGATCTTAGAAGCAGGTCTTTAATCAGGATCCCATTTCGATCTTCTTCATTTGGGGCTAACGAGCCTTTAATTAAAATGTGTGTCAGCTACAATAGACTTGAATCATCTGCAGATTTTCATATCCCTGTTTCTCACCTTCGTCAGTTGTAAAGGGCTAGTGTTATTTATGTTTAAGTTGTTTACTAATTAAGAATATGTATCTGTTATTTAGGCCTATTGCCCGATAACGTAAAAAATAATAATAATAATAATAATAATAAAATTTCACCAACATTATCGTTGCTGCTTAATTCATGGTAGAGGTATGGGAATTTTATTGCATCAAAATATTCAGTGAACGATTGTGAAATGTTTCTGTTGGGAATGCCGGGGGGGTTGAACGTCCACTTCATTTGCGGTCCGCAAAAGGCTGTCATAAGAGCGTCGTGGTCAATCCTCTGTATAGCTTCGTCCAGCTCCCTCGCAGCACCAACGAAGTTAGTGCCTCTATCGCTGGTCATCTCGAGCGGCGTCCCACGTCTAGCGATGAAACGCCGGACTTCCAGGATGCATGACGCTGTGTTCAGCGATGCCGCTACCTTCAAATGGACTGCTCGGCTTGTAAGGCAGCCCCCGGTGCTGGCCGCATATAAAAAAACTTAATGAAACAGCAGGGAATTGGACATTAATAAGCTTAACTCTTTTATTTCTATAAAATGCAGTATGGAGCTATGCAAATTGGGCTACTTAGCTGGAAAGGAAATCAATTTGTTTCCACCATGTGGTGGTACCTATTATCTGGCCAAATTGTTGATGATGTATCGACGTTGCTGGAAAAACAAATTATTTTTATTTTCACCAGTTTTCCATGGTGTTTCGTTCAACTAGTCATTCCATCAATCTATTTTTATCGTTTGCACTGGGCTTCACAAAAGCGCAATATAAACCTACCATCCAAGGTCCGGTAGGATGCTTCAATGCAAACGTTGATCGGCTCTTTTCCTTTCAACTGGAACTGGGATCAAATCTACTCTGCGGAGTTTGGGAATAAAAAGATGCCACTGGATGAAAGTGGATGGGGTGAACAAATATCAGCACAACCTGCTAACAAAACTTTCTCATTTCCTCACTTCTGATAGTTTCAAGGCATCGCAGGATTGTGGCACTTTTCGTGAAAATTGGAAATGGTCGTTTATTATGTTTCCGGTGCACAAGAAGGGCGGCAAAATCGGAAACTACCGTAGCATTACATCTACAGTGGCGGCCACCTTTAGTCGGACACCTCATATTTTCACCTTTAATCTGACTTTGCGGCACCCTAGACCACTTATCGGAGAACTTTTTTCACCCATCATTGAGGGCACTCTCCAGTTATGTCTGCAAAATATCAGATCGATATTGTTTAAAATCTCAAAACACCATGTATAAATGTGATATAAGGTATAAAATGTATGCGGTCCATTGTATAGCAAAATGACCGATATCGTTCTAAAATCATGTGAAATCAGTTATTAAATGTCCATTATCTAGTTTGGGTGGTGATCCAGGGTGCCGCAAAGTCAAATAATAGCTGAAAATATGAGGTGTCCAACTTTAACCGTTGCTTGTTATTCACGCTTTAACATTGCCACAAAGTTAATCAAAGAGTTTTTGACAGCAAAATGTTAAATATTCAATTGGATGTACCTTGTCTACTAGGAAAGCTTAACATTTGTGCACCTGCTAGAACCCTTCGATCGCACAGCTTACTTAATACCTCACCAAGACGCTCACTTTTATTACTGAGAGCCTTTTATTACTATTCAATTTTGATGATACTAGTTTTCAATTGATTTAGGGATTAAATCAAATTTTAACAAAAACATGCAGGACAGTTACATTAATTAAGTAAATGATCGATCGAGGCCAAAAAACTATCAAAGAGCCTGCTACATTTTTCATGCACTTTTCGGTTAAGTCGAAAGAGCTAAAAATGAACCGACTATCGATCCGCTTTGCGACACGGTGCTGAGGCTTAATCGAAAATTGGGTCAAAGTTTTGAAAATTTTGGAGAATTTCCTACTGGTGTTGTTATTCAAATATGATAGCTCGGAATTTGGGTCACCAAAGCAACTTTCAATTTACGAAACAACCGCCACCAAATTAGGACTTTAAGCTGTAAAAAAACCACCTCCCCCTGTTCACGAAGTCAATGTCCCGGTCGGACGTAATTGGAACGGAGATGAAACAGTCGGTGAAAAGCTTCAATTGTAAATGAAAGGTGGATGAAGCGCTCAAACCAAATCCCTTTCGCTCCACACACATCCTGAACATCAACACAATTTTCTTTGAAACGTAGCATATCTGCAACACAACGGCACAGCGAAAAAAGCAACAGAGCAACTATCGGAAAACAACAGCACTGCAACGGGTACTGCAAAACAACTGCAGCATCCGTACATTGCTCGCTCGGTGAAACTGTCCCAACGTGTTTTTGTCTTCTTTTTGTCATCAGGATTCTATCGCACTCGCAAGCTAATTTGTATCCCGATGCGAACTGGCTTTGCTGTCCGTTGTTTTTGATGCTGTAGGATAGTTTGACTTTTTTGCGCACTAAGAAGGTCTGCCGTGAGTGTTTACTTGGAATTGGACTACGCTAACGTGTCACAATCGTTGTGCGTGGATATAGTATCACAACTTTTAAAAAATTTTATGTTTAAAATTACTTAAATTACTGAGTTAGTAATGCATAAATAATGCATTTTTTTAAATGACACCACATCCCAGTGAAAGATTCTAGAAAGGAGTCCAAATGCTGTATTCCATGCACCTAAAGCAAGGCTTTCAAGTTTTTGTTCTTGCATTAGAGAACCAATTTCCATTTTGATTTCTAATTGTTTGAACGAATGCCAATTTGTTGGTCGCCTTATATTCTAGCCAAACAGTGACTTTGTTCGTATTAAAAAAGAAAAAAAAGCATTGATAGAATGTTGCAAGATAAACGTGATGCTATAAACTACATCGGAAAAATAATTTTTTCTTCTCGCAGAAAAAAAAATTAAAACCTGTTTCCATCTTTTTTGTAAAATTTCATATATATAGACGGAAGGACAGTCCGATATCGTCGTACTTACAAATAATGCTCGAAAAATATGGATACAAATTATACGTTATCTGACTGACAAATGATTTAAACGATAATCATGATGTTATATATGAACTCAATTTTAACGCGTAATTCTGAACAGTCATCAAATTAAGACTTGCATGTTGGCAAAAAAGTATCATGAGAAAACTTTGCCTTCTCGAAAACAAAAAAAAACGATTCTTAACGATTCTATTTCTTAATGAAAATAAAGTGTTTTCATTAATGGATAACACAGTTACATTGGAATTTTTGTTTTCGGTTTAAAGTTTTGTCATGATGAGATTATGTGAAAACATTTTAAAAATATATAAAATCAATTCAAACCTCGTATGAACCATGTTTGTCTAATGTTACCATCTAGGGCGACTGTAAGTTTTGAGGCAAATTGTGTGTTGATAATAGTGCTATTTTTAAATAATTATTGCATATATATCATGGAAAATATATTCCACATTAATGACAGTTTTTTACGTTAAACTTTGATTCTTCTGACGCTTCAACAAATCAAGTAAAACGTCAAAAGGCTTTCGGCGTTAGACGTTGCCGTTTTTTTTAATTATCTCACCGCAAGCTGAAAACACAACGCCGACACCGTGTCATGTGCAGGTAGTGTAAGCGAAAAGCAACTTAAAGCAAAAAAAAAATGCGTCTGCATCCAAGACACGCACAACCACCAGGAAAAGGACGTCCGCATACCTCTTCGCAAGGAACATTGGCCAGGATGCGCTGTAATTACTCGTGCCGGCATGGTCCGCTTGGTTGCATTTTTCACCGTCAACACGCTAACTCTTTTACACGAAGCTGAGCAGATAACGAACTTCACGCCGGTAAGACTGGAGGATCGTGCGGTTAACCCGATGGCTAATTCATTCCATTCGTTTCTGCTGACTTTGGGGAAAAAATACGTTTCCTCTTCTGCAGCACTGACCAACGAGAATTTGCCAAGATGGGTACACGATGGCATGAGTTTGGGCGAGTCTGGGTCGTGCGAAACTAATGTAACACGAGTGACAACACACACTACATTGGGAGGGAAGCGAAAACACTCACACGAAGAAGCAGCACATAACCACACCCAAAGCCCAACAACATGAAAACTCTAATTTGCAGCATTCTGCTCCGTTTGATTAAACTTTCACACACTCTTCCTTACTTCGGTTGGCTCGTTTCGTTCGTTTGGTTGGCTTTGGTTTTTGTTTACCGTGCAAAAGTATTGCACACTAAAAAAATCCATGGATTCTTTTGAATGAGATTTTTTCTACAAAATAAACTGCAGCCACAACTGAATTGATCGAACTGTGGAAAAATTTGTCCGATAATGCTTTTCTCTGTGCACACAATTTTCCTTACATTGCTCACGTTTCACGCTTTTGGGGGTGGTTTGGTTAAGCTTATCTTCTCCGTTGGGGTGTGCAACTACGAAAATAGGGAAAGTTTTTCCACCATCATCCTTGCAAAAACGGCATAGTGCCTTCAACGAGACGAACCCATCGAATAGAGATGGGTTTGTGGTCCTGAAGTTCGCGTCTACTGTTCGTGTTTTGTCGAGGCTCAGGAACAGTATACAGTACAAGCTGATTGGTTTTCCATTTATCCGCCTTCCAACACAAACTGTCCCACGAAAACGAGCCGAAACTTTCCCTTTACTGTAAAATAATCGGTCTGATCATGTTTTTCCCCGTATCAACACGTCTTTCACTGTCCCTTTGCCACCAGTCTCGAGCCAATTCTGACCATCAGTTGTTGAAATTTGTTGGCGCAAAACTTTTCATTAAACGCTCTTTGCACAATTAAAAGAGTAATCTATCAGGCATGCATGTTGAAAGAATGGTAGCAACATAAAAAAAAAACAGAAATTCGTTCCATTCCCCAACACTTGCTTTCAACTCAGCGCAACAAACGATTGCTATGAAGTGAACGTTTAGGGTTTAATCGATGAGGATGGCCAGACGACGACACACTTGTCGGAATGGAACAGAAACTTTATCGTACTGCTGTTGGAAAGCGATAAACGGGGATTGGGGGAATTGTAACATGGACTAACTGTTTTTTGCAACTGCCCGTTGGTTATCGCATTTGTAGAGCATGAGATATTCAATCAACGGGATAAGCATCCAAACTACTTGCTGTAGAGTAGGTATGGTAATCAAATGGTTTTTGGATAACGATTTCCGTATAATATTGGAATAAGCACATACAAGAGGAAAAAGAAACGTACCAACGGGTGTATAAAAGTAAAATCTAAGTGTTCAGGCCTCCGGTGGGCTGGCCATGTTATACGCATGGAAACGGACGACCCAGCCCGTAAAGTCTTTTTAGGCCGTCCACAAGGACAGAGGAAGCGTGGTAGGCCCAAATTGAGGTGGCAAGATGGCGTGGAGGCGTCCGCCATTAAGGCCGGGATAACGGACTGGCAGACGAAGGCGCGAGACCGTGAGCGGTTTCGGACACTCCTGAGGCAGGCCAAGACCGCAAAGCGGTTGTAGCGCCGGATAATTTCAATTTCATAGTCCAAATAGTTGGGAAATTGAATTTCCTTTCTTTTGGTGTACGATAGGCCATGTTCTGATAAAAATTTAATGTAATACATAAAAAATACATATATTTCACGTTTCACTCGAGCTATAAAGGTCGCTTTAGAACTTGCGTGAAAGTGAACGTGAAATTTTAGTATCAGTGATTTTCTGTTGAGCAATGTTATTTCAACGTGAAAAAAGCTGGGTATAACAATGAAATACATTTAATTTAATTATTCAAAATGGTTTATAAACCAGATAGTTGGGGAATTCAATATACTTTCTTTTGGTGTACGTGTAATCCATAATCTAATAAACAATTTTTGAAATATAGCAGAAAAACTTAAAATTACACGTTCAATTTCACCGGGGCGGGATTAACTTGGGCCTTATTAGTAAATTGACAAAGATCTGATACAAAAATTCTAAGAATTCTTCTATGAAAAATATCAAATCATTGGATTCAACTGTGCTCACTGATTGAATTAAAATATAACAAATAGAGCAACTGATGGAATGCAATAGAGAGTTTCCACTTTGTGGAAAGAAATATTTATATACATTGCGTTGTAAAATACATCCTTCGTTAAGAATAAAAAATAATTTTATGGTAGCATTTCAAAACATTTACATTAAACAATCTTCTAGTATTGTTAATGTTTAATTAAATTGATTTATAGAAATCTTTTAGATTTTTTTTACTCTCCTAATATTGAGAATTTGTACGCCAAACTCGTTGGTTGGTATAATGCAGAGATTGAAAAAGTATGGCTCGTGGTCCGCATGTCCCTGATTTCAACCTAGATGACGACTCTTTTACATTATAAAATAAAACAAACCATTTAATGACTGGACGTCAATTTAACTCATTACATCTTTAAGTCTTGTTCTTCTTGTATTTGTCGTAACGTCCTATGCAGACATACCAGCCAGTACAGGCTTCTGAGACTTATTCAATACCACGCAACCGGATAGTCAGTCGATGCTACGGAAGGACGAATAATTCTTTGCTTCAACTCACCACGGGCATGTTGGCAACTCACCACGGGCGATTTTACCACGCGAAGGCCCCATGAATACGTATCAGGTTTCTAAAATGGATTTTGGCTCTTAATGCCTTAAAGTTTGCTAACACCGTACCAACGGGTGTATAAAAGTAAAAAATCTAAGCTATTGTAGTAGCATTTCAAAATTAAACTGTCGCAGCTGTACACATCGGAGCGCTTTGAAGCGATCCAATGGTACAGTCGTCAACTCGAACGACGCAATAACATGCCCGTCATGGGTTCAAGCTTAGAATGGATCGTCCCCCCGTAGCAATGATTGACTATTCGACTGTGTGGTAATGAATTAAGTACCGAAAGCCTGCATAGGCCGGCATGTCCGCATAGGACGTTACGCCAAATAGAAGAAGTACATTTTTCTAAATATTTATAAGAATATGGCTTATCGTCGTTAAATCAATAGAAAATAATTTAAATTTTCCAACTATTTACACCATGAAACATGATAAAATAATAGTTAATATGTACTTTATTGTGAATCCTCACTTTGTTGACGGTGAAAAAATAATTCTCATCGTGGAATCACAAGGAAATACATTTAAATCATTAATTTAACATGTTTTATAGTCCAAATCATGATTCTCATGGTCATTCTACAGCCTGAAAAAGCAGTTCACCTCAAAGAACCTGTCGCGACGGACGAAGCTGGGACTATATAGTACCTATATAGTACCAGTGCTCACATACGCCTCTGAGACATGGACACTGTCCAAATCTGACGAAACCCTCTTAGCCGCGTTCGAGAGGAAGATGCTCAGAAGGATACTTGGCCCCGTATGTGTGGAAGGACAATGGAGGAGCCGCTATAATGACGAGCTATACGAGATGTACGGCGACCTCACTGTCGTACAGCGTAAAAAGCTCGCCAGGCTCCGGTGGGCTGGCCATGTTATACGCATGGAAACGGACGACCCAGCCCGTAAAGTCTTTTTAGGCCGTCCACAAGGACAGAGGAAGCGTGGTAGGCCCAAATTGAGGTGGCAAGATGGCGTGGAGGCGTCCGCCATTAAGGCCGGGATAACGGACTGGCAGACGAAGGCGCGAGACCGTGAGCGGTTTCGGACACTCCTGAGGCAGGCCAAGACCGCAAAGCGGTTGTAGCGCCGGATAATTTCAATTTCATAGTCCAAATAGTTGGGAAATTGAATTTCCTTTCTTTTGGTGTACGATAGGCCATGTTCTGATAAAAATTTAATGTAATACATAAAAAATACATATATTTCACGTTTCACTCGAGCTATAAAGGTCGCTTTAGAACTTGCGTGAAAGTGAACGTGAAATTTTAGTATCAGTGATTTTCTGTTGAGCAATGTTATTTCAACGTGAAAAAAGCTGGGTATAACAATGAAATACATTTAATTTAATTATTCAAAATGGTTTATAAACCAGATAGTTGGGGAATTCAATATACTTTCTTTTGGTGTACGTGTAATCCATAATCTAATAAACAATTTTTGAAATATAGCAGAAAAACTTAAAATTACACGTTCAATTTCACCGGGGCGGGATTAACTTGGGCCTTATTAGTAAATTGACAAAGATCTGATACAAAAATTCTAAGAATTCTTCTATGAAAAATATCAAATCATTGGATTCAACTGTGCTCACTGATTGAATTAAAATATAACAAATAGAGCAACTGATGGAATGCAATAGAGAGTTTCCACTTTGTGGAAAGAAATATTTATATACATTGCGTTGTAAAATACATCCTTCGTTAAGAATAAAAAATAATTTTATGGTAGCATTTCAAAACATTTACATTAAACAATCTTCTAGTATTGTTAATGTTTAATTAAATTGATTTATAGAAATCTTTTAGATTTTTTTTACTCTCCTAATATTGAGAATTTGTACGCCAAACTCGTTGGTTGGTATAATGCAGAGATTGAAAAAGTATGGCTCGTGGTCCGCATGTCCCTGATTTCAACCTAGATGACGACTCTTTTACATTATAAAATAAAACAAACCATTTAATGACTGGACGTCAATTTAACTCATTACATCTTTAAGTCTTGTTCTTCTTGTATTTGTCGTAACGTCCTATGCAGACATACCAGCCAGTACAGGCTTCTGAGACTTATTCAATACCACGCAACCGGATAGTCAGTCGATGCTACGGAAGGACGAATAATTCTTTGCTTCAACTCACCACGGGCATGTTGGCAACTCACCACGGGCGATTTTACCACGCGAAGGCCCCATGAATACGTATCAGGTTTCTAAAATGGATTTTGGCTCTTAATGCCTTAAAGTTTGCTAACACCGTACCAACGGGTGTATAAAAGTAAAAAATCTAAGCTATTGTAGTAGCATTTCAAAATTAAACTGTCGCAGCTGTACACATCGGAGCGCTTTGAAGCGATCCAATGGTACAGTCGTCAACTCGAACGACGCAATAACATGCCCGTCATGGGTTCAAGCTTAGAATGGATCGTCCCCCCGTAGCAATGATTGACTATTCGACTGTGTGGTAATGAATTAAGTACCGAAAGCCTGCATAGGCCGGCATGTCCGCATAGGACGTTACGCCAAATAGAAGAAGTACATTTTTCTAAATATTTATAAGAATATGGCTTATCGTCGTTAAATCAATAGAAAATAATTTAAATTTTCCAACTATTTACACCATGAAACATGATAAAATAATAGTTAATATGTACTTTATTGTGAATCCTCACTTTGTTGACGGTGAAAAAATAATTCTCATCGTGGAATCACAAGGAAATACATTTAAATCATTAATTTAACATGTTTTATAGTCCAAATAGTTGGGAAATTGAATTTCCTTTCTTTTGGTGTACGATAGGCCATGTTCTGATAAAAATTTAATGTAATACATAAAAAATACATATATTTCACGTTTCACTCGAGCTATAAAGGTCGCTTTAGAACTTGCGTGAAAGTGAACGTGAAATTTTAGTATCAGTGATTTTCTGTTGAGCAATGTTATTTCAACGTGAAAAAAGCTGGGTATAACAATGAAATACATTTAATTTAATTATTCAAAATGGTTTATAAACCAGATAGTTGGGGAATTCAATATACTTTCTTTTGGTGTACGTGTAATCCATAATCTAATAAACAATTTTTGAAATATAGCAGAAAAACTTAAAATTACACGTTCAATTTCACCGGGGCGGGATTAACTTGGGCCTTATTAGTAAATTGACAAAGATCTGATACAAAAATTCTAAGAATTCTTCTATGAAAAATATCAAATCATTGGATTCAACTGTGCTCACTGATTGAATTAAAATATAACAAATAGAGCAACTGATGGAATGCAATAGAGAGTTTCCACTTTGTGGAAAGAAATATTTATATACATTGCGTTGTAAAATACATCCTTCGTTAAGAATAAAAAATAATTTTATGGTAGCATTTCAAAACATTTACATTAAACAATCTTCTAGTATTGTTAATGTTTAATTAAATTGATTTATAGAAATCTTTTAGATTTTTTTTACTCTCCTAATATTGAGAATTTGTACGCCAAACTCGTTGGTTGGTATAATGCAGAGATTGAAAAAGTATGGCTCGTGGTCCGCATGTCCCTGATTTCAACCTAGATGACGACTCTTTTACATTATAAAATAAAACAAACCATTTAATGACTGGACGTCAATTTAACTCATTACATCTTTAAGTCTTGTTCTTCTTGTATTTGTCGTAACGTCCTATGCAGACATACCAGCCAGTACAGGCTTCTGAGACTTATTCAATACCACGCAACCGGATAGTCAGTCGATGCTACGGAAGGACGAATAATTCTTTGCTTCAACTCACCACGGGCATGTTGGCAACTCACCACGGGCGATTTTACCACGCGAAGGCCCCATGAATACGTATCAGGTTTCTAAAATGGATTTTGGCTCTTAATGCCTTAAAGTTTGCTAACACATGTTGAATTGACAACATCATACACTGTCTGTTAAACAATGAACAGCAGTTTCCAGAACATAGCGGCTGAGATAAAAACGATATTATAATTGTTGGTTTATTCTCATGTATGCATGATGTCATTCTACATATGTTCTTATATGCATGTGCGAATTTGATTATGAAGACACACAGATTTTGTAGAATATATCACAAACTCGCAACTACAGTCTGAACAAAGAATGTCAAAGAATGGAACAATAATCTATATATGTAATCAATTATGCAATCTACAGTTTCTAAAGTTCTAAAAACAGTTCAAAAGTTTACATATGTAATACATAAAGCAGTATTCAGGCTTTGCAATAAAAATTAGAGCACTACGGCTATACCTAAATATGATTCCGAATATTACGGATCAAGCGTATGCAAGAAACTATAAATAATGTCTTTAATACTAACGGGTAAACACAACCACAGAAAAGGAGTTTTTTGCTTCTCTCAATCCCACCAGAACGGATGTTTTGCTTTTACCAAGAATCCGAGAAAACTTGTCGTTTGTGTACTTTCCCCCGCCCGAAATTTTAACTCCTACCCCTTTTTTCCACTTTGCATGGTAAATGTTTTAACACTTCACCTGTCGTTTGCGGACACATGATACCGATGTGCTCAGTGTTTCTCGATTGAGTTACGCCGTTTGGTTCCGGCTGATCAGTCTTTCCCTCGGCGCTACCAAATGGTGTGTGACCAAACGTCCCTGGAATATCCACTATCGCAGTTCCGCAAAAAAAAACATCACCTTGCCCGGGATCTTGGGGTAAACGGGGAAAACAAGTACACCGTTTCCCATCGAATCGTCGAATAATGTATGAGCAACTCGTCGGATTGGTCGACTCGAGTGCAAAAGTCATCGGTGCTCGGCCCGAGGAGGGATTGCTGTGAACTGCGCACAGTGAGGGTCCAAGCACTGGGGCAAACGTTGGTCACTTTTCACCGGAGGTGTTGAATTTGCAAAAGGGCACCGAACCGAACCGATGCCCACGGTATCGGTCCGTTTGGTTCGATGGCCAGGAGCAATCGCAAAAAGTAAAAACCGATCGACAGCTGGACCAACAAACTGGACAGCTATGTTGCTGCTGCTCGGACATGTAGTGTAGGGTCTCTGAAGTGGGCATAAAATGGATACATTGCTGAATGAAATGAACTTCCGGTAGTCGTCCTGCAGGAATTTCGAACACGAAATCGAATTGGTGGTTTTAGTAACGGCCAGCACAACATCGTTCCAATATTCGTACAGAGCAGCTACTTTTTAAGAGCAAATGTTTTCACTTTCTAGATGAAAACTGTTGTACAATTTTAAGGTGTATTCTGTTGAAGAACTCCATTTTAGTATATTATTAGCTTAGAAGCGTCACTGCCAACATAATGGTTTGACTTTATTAAAAAAGGTAAATAAAGCGTTTACACGTTTATCAACCACTGTATCAACTAACAACTAACCAACGAAACAAACCACCACAATGCATCACCACAGCTCCATTTGCACTGATTTTGATCATTTGGATCGTTGGCCATGAACGGGTTGACCGAAACCAAATCAAACTCCCATGCCAACCAGCGCATTCGGAGAAGAATGTGTTTTCCCCTATTCATGACCCAATGCTCGACAGTTGAGCGAATTCGATTTTCGGTATCATGGCTTTGCTGTCATTCGGTGCCTGATGCTTCGTTCATTCACTGCAAAGGATACAGACCATCAGATGGAAAGATTGAAAGAGAAAGACTATGAAGCTTGTAACTTTGTATGGAGCAAAGGTACACAAAACTACACCGTTCGTTTGGATCAAGCAGCTACGTGTACCGTCGTCAGATCGATGGATGAGATTTCATCAAATGTAACTGCTAATAACTGATCGTTAAGATAGTGTTGTGTTTGCGTTTTATGCGTCAACCAAATGGAATTGTTCATGAAATTTCTAGAATATAATTTAACGTGTATTTAAGTGAACATGGATGTAATGTAGCTATGTTAACTATAATTATATAGACGGCAATAAAATCGTTTATAAAATGATTTAAAACATTTAAAATCTATCTACAAACACATACAGTAGAAAGGTTCATAGAAGGAAGAGAAAAAAACGACCCCAAATTGTAACCTCGCTTTAAACCAGCAGACGAAAATGTCCCTCGTGCATATTCAAAGTTTATTTAGCCCGAGCGTGAATATTCAAATGTAAGAGTAAGTACGAAATTGCACCAAATCCAAATCCAAATGCTGTCTGGTAAACGGTTCCTTCACACACATAAGTGCCCCTTTGGGCATTCTTTACCACGTTCAACTCACGGAAACGGGTGGCAAAATGTAGACAAACACAAGCGATTGTTTTTGAATCAGTGACATTTGGAACGTTTACTCGAGAGACCAGGATAATTTAGTGTTATTTGCACACGGGAATGGCACCTTATTCGATTCGTGAAAATGAAACGGAGAGAAAAACGTTTAAATAACATCAAAACGTTCGACTAAGTTTGTTTAATAGGAAGTCTTTAGTCAATATTAAAATATTATAGTTATATAAAATCCTTTATTTTTGTAAAGTTATTTGCATAAATTATCTTTTCTCAAGTGCTCTAGAATAATCTTAATTAATCTTAGCAACTGCAAGTCGTTTGTACTTAATTAGACTTACCCTACATATTCATAATAACCATAAATCATATCAGCACACAGAAGTAGTATCGATATGGTCACTCTACCAAACCCGATCCACTGACACTTTAACGCTCATGCTTAACGTCAGCAGAATGCTTCATCAACAAATCATCTAGCCGCCTTCCGTCGTACTGGACTGTATAGCCCGTCCCCATGAAAGCGCAGGGCATCAATTTAGTCTTACATAATTATGATGTATTGTGAACACAGTCATGCTCTTGCTTCTGTTCAAACAGCGTGTGGCGGAATTATTCATCCAGAAGCATGAAATTTAATCAGTACCATCGTGTAATGCTTTGGGTAAACTTTGGGTAATAGATGGACGTATTTCACGTTATAAGATATCGCCGAAAACTTCATCACCTTCGGAGGAATTTAATGTATACAAAAACTAAACTCGGAGATATTGACAAGTTGTACTATAACAATATTAGCTACAACGTTTTGGATATGTATGCACGCTACAACAGCGTAGTAGCATTGAAGTGCAATTTCAACTACGCGTAGCATTGTTGTGTTTACTACAGAAATGAATGATTGCAAAATGATGATTGAATTAAAAAAAAAACTTGAATTCACTAATTTCGTCGAAAATGACCGAAATTCGATTCGTTATATATGGGTCGTTATACATGTGTAGTAAAATTTCGACTACACCTAGGACATTTCATTCGATTATATATAAGGATAATTTGGTGCATAGGTATAAATGGTATCAGTAAAAGATAATCAGCCACTTTCCCAAACTCGATCGAAGAGGAACGATAATTGCATTTGCTTAGATACAACGCTTGCTTTAATTTATTTCATGAGTATCATGGTCAGTTGTGCATACAATATGACAAAATGGACAAAAAACATGCAAGGAAACTACCATTTTATGTCATTTTGACAATCGCTACGATCGTTCCCTATTTCGATCGAGTTTGGGAAAGTGGTTGAATACTAGAATAATAAGGAAGAGTTGCTAAGGCAACAGAAAAAACTCAGTTGGAAACTGAGGAAACACTTGATTACACTCAAGCATGACGGCAAAACTAAAGCTCAGAAAACACCAAAAGATTATGAATGGTCTTCCATTTGAAACAAGGTTTAGTAATATTGGTAATCTGGACAAAGTTGTTTTTGAATTTTGTAAAACTTTAAGTAAAATACCTTTTTTCGATTTTTTTTTGTATAATTCATCTGGAAGGTCCTTATACACGAAGGGTCGTTATGCACGCTAAAATACGGTAGATGCTCTAAGTGTCACTTTGATTGCGTTATAATCAATTT